>NC_060900.1:14888665-15488665 GCF_014805685.1 Silurus meridionalis
ATTGTCTGCACATAGGAGCAGCTCTACCGAACAGCAGCTCTACAAAATAGACCAGGACGGATTGTCACTTAGAAAACTATGGCGTGATACATTGCCCTACGCTTTGTAGTGTAGCTAGTAATGGTGATGGAATGCATTTTGCCGTATACACCACATTTCTCCAAGGATTGAGGAGATCCTGTGCACTGTGAAGCTAACTCTCTTAAAACAAAAACAATAAAACACTATAATCTTTGACACCTGAGTGTTAATGTCTGCTCCATGCACAGCAAAGAAACAATCTCTAATGTGGCCCGATTTAACTACACTAATAAGCAGCCGTTTCTGTTTTGCGATTGAATTATACGCAGATAGTATTTCATCCATGAGCCTGGTGTGTTAATATCGCCACTTCCTGTAACACATTTGAGTGAATGTAATCCACTGCCTCTAAAGGATTGGAAACGAAAACTGAAAATATATAGTATTTCCCAAAGAACATCTCTTTTTTGGTTAAAACCAATACCACTAGATTATTACTTATGGTTATCTGTAGATAGATAAATGAATGGATGGATACACTTTATTGACAAAAGTATTTGTCCACACGACTTCCCGCCATATGTGATTCCTCCCCAAAACGTTACCACAAACGGAGGCGCACAATAGTATAGGATGTGCTTGGATGTAATAGCATTAAATTTTCCATTCAATTGAACAAGGAGACCCAAACCAGTTCCAGCATGACAATGCACATGTGCACAAAGCCAGCTCCATAAAGATATAGTTTACATATTGGGATGGAATGCTAGATCTTGAGTGGCCTAACAGAGCTCTCCCTCATCCATATTAAATACCTTTGGGATTAAATGGAAGGCTGACTGCGGTCCTGCAGTACCTGACTTTACTAATGCCCTTGTGGCTGGGTGGCACCTCCTACCAGAAAATGGGGAAATCAATTTGGAATGGGATTTTCAAAAAACTCATGTGAATCTTAGCATCATGTGTTCACAACATTTTGTTGTCTCTTGTAGCTAGATAAGTAGATGAATAGGATTTTTATTTATGAGCACTTTCTAAGCTTATCTGCATGAAACTCCTGTATAGTCAGAGAGCACTTCAGGTGAATTACACATTATTTGATTATATATCATGCTTTAAAGTAAATTACTCTTAAAATATATATTTACAGCTTAACATTTCCTTGTAGTGCAACATAATTCACACTTTAATGCATTAATTATGCCAACCTGAATCAAGGACAGCAAGCAATTGTGCATTTAATTATGCCTTATGGACTAATGATTGAAGTCAGGTGTATGGAAATTTTCAGTTGCCTGAAAAAATAAATTAAACAAATATATATTTGCACTCAAAACTCTAATGTTGCTTCTTAAACTGGAAGGGTGTCTGAAAATGTCAGGAACAGACCATCAAAATTTCCTCCAGTATTGCTTGACTTTCAGCGTGAATCAATTGCTTCTCTTTATATTGTGGCCAAGATCATTGCAGGACCTTTCCATCAACCGCATGGGTTATTTAACTTCATGATTATGAATGTATGGTTAATCAATTATATTTATGAATGCATCAGGATTTATTGCATTCATTTCAATATCTTCCCCGTCATAAAATACTTTTCTATATTTATTTTGATCTGATGATTAAATGTGTGCTATCGATCCCAAACCTTGGATAACACTGCTATAAAAACGAGAACATGCACATAAAACATGCACATAAAAACCAAGAGCGCTTTCAGATATGAAGCGTCTAGAATCGACCCCTTATGCAATGTCTTCCTTGCTGCACTTTGTTTAAGCAGTGGCTTAGCTTAGCGGCAATTGCACTCTAGTGCTCAGAGAACCAACCAATCTATGACCAAATTTTGTATTTTAACATGATTTTTAAAGCTTGTCCATTGGTATTGTCCATGACTCCCATTCCTCATAAATGACTCCACGTGGAGGTGAGAGGTCATAATACAGTAGAGTGGCAAGGAATAAAAGCAGCACAATCAGAATTCTTCTCACCGCTCACACCGCAATATGCATGCAGGCCTTTTTTGTGTTTCAAAATCCTTATTTTTAGATTGTTGTTCACCTGCAGACAATGCATCAGCTAGCTACACACTGTGCCTCCTTGTTCATTTAGGTATTTTGGTTTGTGTCGAGGATTCGGTAATGATCTGAATTATTAAATGCATACATAGAAAATGAACAGGTAATTAAGTCAGCTCTAACATGATTAGCTCACACTCAGGCAGAGTGTGCCTGGCTTGCACATGGCTTCTGTAAGGAAAGTACACATCCGTAACTCTTTTAAATGAGAGAGGAACCACCACAGTGAGGAGACAAGAGCAGAACGGCTTGAAAACAGTAGGCAGAAAATGTGACGTGGTGAAGGACCTCTGAAGAGCCTGTAAATAAATTAACTCTTAAATACTCAACTGTGTGCTTTACTCTGTGACATTTACTGCCTGTTTTAATGCATAGTGTCAAACCCATGGACTTGAAAAACCCCCATAAATAAATTAGTCCATTAATACACTGTAGCATACCTCTCTGACATTTACTGCTTGTCTAAGTTGCTGTCCATGATGTCGACCAGCAATAATTGTCCATTTACATTTGATTAAAAGAAATAAGACCCACACTGAGAGCAGACAAAGAATCGATGACATAATGACCAAGAGGACAAAGCTGAGCTAATATGTAATGCACTCAGCTGTAAAGATGCAGTACTTGGGACCAAGTGATTATTCTGCAGAAGTCTGTTTTAGGCCATGTGACATAACTTCAGTGCAACACTGGTAAAAGTAGCCCGAATTCCTTTCTATTACATGCCAACAAATGTTACATTTTTGGACTTTGGGTGGACACTTTGATCCAGAGTGAGTTACAGAAATAGACATGTGCACATACTACTTGCTTTTTTAGGGTACCAAACAGAAGACACTCTATTGTTAATCGATCATTTCTTATTATGTCCATACTGTTTCTTCATTTTCTGCTTCTTTTGCTACTGTATGGAGTCTCTAGCAGCCCAATGAACCATCTGGTAAAAAGTAGTGAAAAGTTTGCACACTGGCACACACAATCTATCGTCACCACTGTGTCAAATTTGGATCTAATATAACATTCATGATCATTAACTTTGAATATTTGGGTCCATTATTTAAAAGCCAGGCTTCTTTGGGTCAAGTACAACGCATCATAAGACATCACTTGCTGCCTAATTAGATTTTCCCTAATATAGGATTTGGTCAAAAACTTTTATTTTTTTTTTTTTTTTTACAATTGTGCAAAGCTTGTAAGATGAAGATAATGTATACCAAAATTGGGCACACATAATCTTTAGAGTAAGCATTACAAAAGTTATCCAAATAATTTAAATAGTCTTGCCTGTAATGGGTCAACAATTCTGACAGCAAAAGGACCAAGCAGGAAGTGAGCTGTAAGAGAAACTGGTAGGTATCTTCAGGACTGAAACTTAACATCAAATGTTAGGCTTAATCTTGGTACCTGGCCCACAGGTACATGCTGCTTGCAGTTTTAAATACTAATTGTTAAATGTTTTTGAAATATCACTATCCTAATTAGTGCTACCTAAAAATCACTATAATGCTGCTATAATAATAACAACTATAACAATTATACATCCATTCAACAAACTCAGTACTTCTTGCATATACACAATAATGGAAGAGTAATAAATTATATTCCTGCTGTTTGGTGTCAGTCATAAGAGGACTGGTTCACTTTTGTGTCTGGATCTTTTTAAGGTTTTTACACATGCCATTTTCCCTTCGCACTGTCACTTCCAGCTTGCTTATTTGGGATCAAGATCCTCCCTAGATTTTTGTGTGACAGAAGCTTCTTTGTGACATTGACAGTGGTTGGAGTAGGCTATGACTCAACCAAAATGGCTAAATCTAGAACCCATTCAGCTTGTTCTCCTGTGTAAAACCCTACCACAAAATCAGGCAAGGTGTCAAGTAGTACCACTCTAATGTTATTTTCATTTACTGTGAAAAATATACAGATCAGGTATATAAAAAATAACATTATGACATTATGACCTGTGAAGTGAATAACACTAATTAAATCTTCATCATGGAACCTGTTAGAACTTGTGTCAGATGTGGGTAAAATGGGAAAGCTTTAAGACTTGTGCGAGGTTGACACAGGCCAAATTGTGATGGCTAGACGACTGTGTCAGTGCATCTCTAAAACTGCAGCTCTTGTGGGCTGTGTCTGCAGTGGTCAGTATCTATCAAAAGTGGCCGAAGGAACGAACAGTGGTGAACCGGCAACAGGGTCATGGGTGGCCAAGGATCACTGATGCATGTGGGAAGTGAACAGCCGGTGTGGCCCAATCCAACAGATGAATTACTGTAGCTCAAATGTAGCTGTTAATGCTCGATGGGTCAGGACTGTTTTGGCAGCAAAAGGGGGACCAATACAATATTAGGCAGGTGATAATTATAATATTATGCCTGATCGGTATAAATACACGAATTAATAAATATTAGAGAGCCCTATTTCACTAAGGCTGGGCAATATCCAGGGTTATTTGATGACTCGGTCATTGTGCTTGACTAAGATCTTGTCAGGTTCTTCTAGAATAAGATTCTTTTTTATTTATTAAGTTATATATTTAATTTGTTTTAGATAAACAAAATTGTAGTTGGATTGTAAATGCCCAAATTGACAATCAGAACAACCACAAATAACAAAACCTTTCATGGCTCTCATTGAGTTATTAATAACTATGGAAATTTGTGTATCCTCATTGACATGGCAGATCTTGTATGCCATTGCCTTTAAAAATAAAGATTTTTGCGGTATATACCTCATCTTCCAGCTTTATTAAGACCCATAAAGCTAA
The DNA here is from genome assembly GCF_014805685.1 of Silurus meridionalis. Lineage (NCBI taxonomy): Eukaryota > Metazoa > Chordata > Actinopteri > Siluriformes > Siluridae > Silurus > Silurus meridionalis. The sequence goes on from NC_060900.1 coordinate 14,893,535, forward strand.
TGAAACAGTGATTCGCTTCCAAGCAGGGCTCTACTATTGTCAGGTTTTTTTCTTTTTCTTTTTTTTCTCCAAGGCCAAAGCTACAGCATGAACCATCTTTCTTTTTCTATTTTTTCTCTTTAACGAATGTGATGAGAATGTAGTATGGTGTGCATATAAGCTTGAAAAGCTTCTTTTAGTTTGAAAGCTTCTCCAAACCCCTTTAGCCACTGCACTGCATTCAGCTTTCAAGTCACTTTTTTCCAGCAGTGCTCTGTCTCTATGTGCTATTATACCGTGGCATTAATGATGTTGAACAAGCACTCTGCACGCACTCCCTGCCACAAAGACAGAAGTTTTATTTGTTTACTGGCTCATTTAATTACACATTTCAATATGTTGTTTTTTTTTTGCAAAAAAAGCAAGCAGACGTTTCACCCACTAAAAGCTTCAGTGAGAGCAAAAAAAAAAAAAGGCTGTCTGAGTAATTACCCTTTGTGGACAGAGTGTATAGGGTGCACTAAGTTAAAGGCGATATTGCAGACAACTGATAATCAATAGGCATGATTTGTTAGCAAAATGTGCTTTTGAGTAGGCTTGCTTTGAAATTCACCTTCTCCCTGGAGAGGTGGTAGTGCTGTGTCTGTGGTGAAGCTTTAGGGATGAGAAATGGAATAAAGCCTCTTAAGGCATCACTCCTCAGAAATACTGCCTTAATGGAGTAGTATAATTCAGGACGGTGGGTCCCTAACTGTCCGGCAACATGCTGGGTGGAAAGTAATAGCTTGCCATGGGTGTAATGTAGTGTGTAGCTAATAAACTAAAATGTCAGTGTCTAATTAAAAAAAATTAACATGAGGAATAGCCTGCTACAGTTTTTTCCTCATATGCAATAGTGTTTTTTTACTTGATATGAAGTGTGGTGTCTGTGCTGCAGTGTTAAAGACAATGAAGCTTTCCTCATCTGCGGTGGTGTTAGTTGTAGAAGGCCTTCAGGCATACAGTATGTGAAAATAAATGAGGATTTCTAATGAATATTAGAGACACTATTTAGCGTGGTTGTTATTAGTAAAGGAAATGCCTTAGTATTATCTCTGCATATATAATAGGATTAAAGTAAAAAGAAGCATTAGAAGAACTTTATATATACAGTATATATATATATATATATATATATATATATATATATATATATATATATATATATATATATATATTTTTTTTTTTTTTTTTTCACAATTTTCAGTTCAGTTAAAAGTCATATACAATATAATATCATAACTCTTTTCTTTGTCAGCTTATCCATCATTTAAGCTTTTACCTCAGTTATACAATAGATCAATTTCAAAGAAAATTGCTGATGTACTTTTATTTTACTGGCAAAAAAATCAATGGCACTATAGTTTTATCTTTTGCCAGGATTGGGTTCTAAAGATCTTTTTTTTTTTTTTTTTAAAGGGGGCTTCCATATTCAAATCTATTCATTCCAAAGACAGATCTCTGCATACTCTTACAATGGTGCAGCTTTTCACTGATTTGCTCTGAAAGTACACCAAGACGTTCAGTATCATCCTATTCAGTCACAAAACTCCTTCCTCTCAAATGTACGGTTTTTTTTTACAGGTGAGAATTGAAATTGAGGAGAACGAAATGGGTTGAAGTACAAAAGGAAGATTAATCAATCAAACACGTACAAATTCTTGAAAGATAAAAAAAAGCATAAATCAGGTAAGGAGAGTGATAGAATTCCTGTTGAGTACAAACAGTATAAAATGTATTGTTTGCAAAATGCTTATGTTTTTCAGAAAAAAAAACCTATGTATGAGCAAAACATGAATTTTAACTGTTATGCTTTCAGATTTTGACAATTTCAATTACTGTTACCTTATGTCATTTAGCCTAAAGTAGTTCTTGCATATAGGAGGTCAAAAAAAAAAGTTTTGAGAGTAGTTCTGTTTACAAGAAAGTATTTTTTTCAGGGACAGCTTTTTTCCATCCACCATCACCCTACTGAACTCAACACTACACCCTTAGATCACTGTATAAACACTGTATATAACTTCCATACAATGTACATATTGCATGTTTTTTATACCCTTCTTTCTCCACACATATTGTGCCTTACATACTGTATATCTGCATTACTATTTTATTTATGTGTATCTATATGTACCTCACTGTACATCCTGCCAAATATTTTATATATATTTATATGGACTTTTTTAAATGCTGTAGCCTTATAACCTGTTAGTTGTTGTACCTTTACATCTATCTATCTATCTATCTATCTATCTATCTATCTATCTATCTATCTATCTATCTATCTATCTATCTATCTATCTATCTATCTATCTATCTATCTATCTAGCTAGCTAGCTAGCTAGCTAGCTTTATCTATTTATTTTATTTATCTATTATACCTCTATCTACATTTACACAGTATCACCTTCAAAATAGTTCTCTTAAATACTAAATCCATTACTATATTTGATCAGTGGCTTAACTGTTGGACAAAAATACATTTATACAGTTAGTAATTCATTCATTCATTCATTCATTCATTCATTCATTCATTCATTCAGTAATTCATTTGTTTATTTATTCATTCATTTTTTAATTTGTTCATTCATTCATTCATTATTTCATCCGTTTATAGTTATAGTTTAATAAGCACTTTATAATTGTCAGGTTTGGAGTGGATCCTAAGTCCATCATGGGAACACTATGTGTGAAGGAATAATGAAATACATATATACATACATACATACATACATACATACATACATACATACATATATAAAAAGGCTTTAAGGCATTAAGCTTTACAACAAATAATTTTGCCAAAAAGTATAAAGTATTAAACCAATAGATAAAACAGATTTTTAGTATTCGATTCTTATTCTTTAAATACTTTGGCTTTTGGGTAAACCCATGAACACCATTTTATAGAAGGAAGATCCTTTATCTATTCATTTGGATCACATCAAAAGTTTAGGTTTTTGTATACCCAGATATGTGTTAAATTTGACATTGCTATTATAACAAAAAAAGAAGGCTTCCCCTGTTCCCCAAATGCTGCACTGTAGCTTAATGCATTTTTTATTTTTGTTTTGCTCATTTCCTGTACAGTAATTAGTTGTTAATAATTTGCTATTTTAAAACACAAGAATGGAAAACACGTCCAATGCAGAATGGGACACAAGTTTACCTACTCATTCACATCTCGGGCCAATTTTGGAGTTTCCAACCAACCTAAAAGCATGTCTTTTTCAGCATGGCAGAAATCAAAAGGAAGCTGAAGGAAAGCTTTTAACAACAGCAACAAGCTTATAGCAATGAACCTTGAATGTTACCCTGTATGTATGAATATGGAATCATATTGAATTGATAGATCATTAAATGTTAGTTCATGTTTTTGCTTTCTGTTTTTGGAATCATCTCAGGGCTGATGTCTGTGGAAATGTCTGAGCCACATTTGACATGAAGCAAATAGTGTCACCACAATCACAAGCACTGTCAGCTACCAAATGTCAGTAAACAAAACAGTTCTAATCTCTATAAATCTGTATGAAGTGAGACTGCAGTTTTCCATTTAATATATACAGTTGTAAATAATAATAATTCTGCCAATGTAGTTGACCTTTAGCATTTTTAAAGCTGTTATTTTTATTGTAGATTTTTGTGTCACTCGGTTTAATGGCCAGTTACATTTTGCTGTCCACAACTTAGTCAATACAATATGCATTCTGGCCAATAATTATGGGTTATCATGAGTTGAGAAAATTGTGTAAAAGCTGAGCGACAGGTTCTCCACTCTCCATTAGTGTCATACTCCATTTTGTGCAAGACATGGTAGAAGACATGAAAGCTCCCAGCTGCCTGAAAGGGTGGTCATATTTTCTTTGTCCTCTTTTTTTGTATTCTTTTATTATTTATTCTATACAGAAATCAGCTCAAGTGTGGAGAAGCGATGTAGGAACAGAGTAATACTCTAGGAACCCATACATATGAATGTTAATCAAAACACATTTACTCTATGAGACAGGTAATTAACCTACACTGGAATTTATCAGGAAAAAAAAAATTACACATTTTTTCTGAAACTTTCACATGTAATAATAGTCAAATTTGTTCAGTTTTGTTCTTTTTTATTATTCTATAAATAATTAAACACTGGAGAGAAGTAGCAGCATTATTTCAGAAATATCCTGCATTTGTAATTTTCTATATATTCTTTTAAAATTAAAATTATACCACAGCCTGGGTTGGCCATTAGAGGTTGATTAATTTTATATAACAGCAGCTTGGCAAAAGTGCTTGTCATAGGTTTGTATTAACTCTCTTTTTCTGCTACAGGATTTTTCCTAGTTTTTCTAATTATTTTAGTTTTGGTCAATTTCTATCCAACCAAACAGCACTAAACTATCAAAGTAGGGCTTCCAAAGTTTCTCTAAAGCCAGTTAAATGCATCTTCTCTAATTGCTGCTCATGCTGCATCACATGAGAGTGTAACACAATCGGAGAAAAGTGCCAATCATCCGCTTCTATATGCATGAGCTCACAGATGCCTATGATTAGCTAGTGTTGCTGTGATTGATTAGGAACAGAGAACATGCCATTCCTCCCACTCAGAGTGCATGGCTCAATAATCCCAGGCACAGAAGGCTGTGGCGTTATTAGGATTTGAACTTGCAGTTTCTTGGTATGAAGCAGGGATTTCTTATCTTTTATTTTATAAATCTTGTAGTTCAAGAGGAAAAAAAAGAGAAACTGTAAAAAAAATGGTTATTTAAAGCTTTTAGAACATTATTGAAGCTATGTTGTCTCATTAAACCATTAAACATACAATGTAGCTGTATATCTATAAGTAGTTATGACATTGCTGGTTTATGATTTCAAAATTGTAGTCACTAGACAAATGTGTTGAAATATAAAAAACTTTATAGATATGCTGTTATTTGAATGTAATCCACTTTAATATCGATAAAGGCAAATTGCTATTTATTAACAGAAATAAATGCTTGAAAAGTAATCCATGGCACTCTTCTTTTTATTTGCATATCTCATATAGTATATTGTCACTTCCGCCATCGTGTTTTATTCTTTATTTAAAATCTGCTAATGCTCAACGGGTCGGGACTGTTTTGCCAGCAAAACAGGGACCAACACAATATTAGGCAGGTGGTCATAATGTTATGCCTGATGTGTATATATTCAGGTTGCACAGTGTAACTTATTACGGTCGGTAATAGACATAGAGTCAGGTAATATCTTTTTTGACGTTTGATGTCTCTGTTTCCATTGTTTCATATTAATTACACAAAGTATTTCCTTCTAAAGCAAAGGCATCGTTCAGCTATCGGGTATGAGGATCGGAAGATAAGGCCTAGCACTAGTGACATGCATATCTGTCCTCATAAAATATGAAGCAGTACTCCTGCACTCTATTACACTCGTTTGTCTGAGCACATCAAATTGTCAGAGATTAGCCGTTTCACTGAAGCATTTTTCAATTCTAGCCAATTACCTCAAGGTTAAAGAGACTGTACAGCATTGCATAATAGAAATGTAGCTGGTGTATGATGTATGCTGTGTATGTGTCACAACAGCAGCTGTGCACATTTAACAGAAAGTCCAGAACTAGCTAAGAGCAAAAAAAATGCACCCCAACAACAGATAGTCATACAAAGTGCTTTGATTTATTGGACTGAAAGATTTATTAACATAGCTGCATGCCCTTTCTGAACTATTTGATGCTGTTATCGCCATTCTCGTTTATTTCCCATAGATAGGATTTATTCTATATTGTAAGCCATTTTTATCTTCATAGCCAGCACATTTATAGAAAGAGCTGTTTCTGGTCTGCAAGGATAAAGCCACTGCTGATGGTGGTATGGAGGCCTGATACCGTGTGACTAACATCGCTGATGAGCTGTCTGAAAGGAAAGCTTCCGTGCCTGCAGATGTGGCGTTACCATGGGGATGAGACCTTGGAGCTCAGGATAGGCTAAAGCCACGCTTATCCTTCCTTTTCGTTTAAATTGCAAGGCCATGCATAGATCTGATGGTAAAAGAGCATGCGTTGTGGAGTATATTGTGAAAAAAAGAACCAAAAGTGATCTCCCTATCCATCATCTCTGTAACTCGACTGAGGCCTTAGTGTGCCCTTAGTTACGACTTGTTACTGTATCCTGTGTATTTTCAGTGGAATGGAATGTTAATGAGCAGATATCGTGCATTTTTATGTTGCAGTCAAAGTTTACTAGTGAGGAAATTAAGATGACTGATCATGCTGTTATAAAAATGAAGCACAGTTGGGTTATTTGTATTTTTCTTATACAGTATGCCACAGCAAATTTACCACATTATGATAGAAAAAGATACTTAAATTATACATAAACAGTAGAATAAGGCTTAGTACAGTCTCATACTTCATGTTAAATTTGTAAAGAAAAGTCTTTAAATAGCTGGCAGGGGTGTGTGTGTGTAATTAAGTAGAGGTGTGTCTATTTAGATGCTGGGTAACCAAGCTTTACTGCTATAAAAAAAAAAAAAATTCCTCCTGACCAATCAGATTTAAGAATTCAGTGCCAACAATTAACAGTAAAGAAGAAGCCTCACTGGGTTTGGGTTTGGTTACTGCTCCTCTGCCCTGTTCTCTACCCTGCTTTCTTTTCTTGCTCTGTTTCAAGAAAATGTCATGCATCATAAATAGACCATAATTGGCTTGCTTCTGATCATAAATCCCCGCTCCCCCATTTTCTTCTATTCTCCCAGAGCACAAACAATATACCTTTATTATATTTGCAGATACACTCCATGCTCTATCAAGGCACTCAGTACCCACTTTGATTTGACTTTGTGAATCTTTTCAGCTCGAATGGTCACAGCAAAAGAAAAGCCTTTCTCATTTACTGTATTATTGGTACGATTAGTCTACATAATAAAATATTGTGTACACTAAATCTTTGCAATTCTGTAAATCTATGCTAACAAATGTTCATTTGGTCCCTCATTTCATGCATATATCCTTGTTTGATTATTGAAAGTGACTGGAAAAAATGAGTTATTACAGCAATTAGCATAAATAATTTATTGTAAGTGTACTGCAGCATCAAGTATGTTTTTGTTTCTTTGTAGGTTAAGCTTTGTCCCCACTTAGATCCTTAGATACATCAACTTGAATAATAGGTCAGTGATGCCAAAATGAGAGGAAGAAAGGCACCTTTGGCTGTTGCCACAGTTAAAAATGAGGTCTGCTTCATACTGACCATGATTCTTCGGGATGAGTCGACATTTTGGAAGGTTTGCATGATCATGTTGCATTTGCATAACAATTGAGATTTCACTCATTTATTAATATTTTAGAATATTTGATTTGCTACAGCACAGATCAGAACGAGACTGTCTATGCAAATTGTTCTAAATACGTTGTCAGGAATGATTTTGCAATGTAATGCCTCTGGCCATAAATAGCAAGAAAAGATAATGGCCAGGATGCACCAGAGGAATTTTCATTTTCATTGCAAATATAAGGAGCAAAACGTAACTAAGCTGCAGGAGAGCGTGGAATTCATAGAAAACCACGTAGATGGACAATTTATTTGGATGAAGTTGGCCTTAACTAGCCAATCTGCATTTGAGGCTGGATTTTTCTCCCTGGGCTTCTGTTTTTTCCTCTGGGAGCTCCGTGTTGCTCCCCAGTACAAAGAGAAGCATTGTAACTTGATTGGTATTTATAGATTGTCTGTAGTGTGTGAGCTTGTGAGTGATTGCGTCATGCAATGGGTTGACATCCTCTCAAGGGAGTCCCACACCTTGTGCCCTGAATTCCCTAGGAAATGGCTACAGACTCCCCCAAGAACCTGTGCAGGATACACACTATAAAAACTAGATGGATGGATGTTTTCTGTCAAAACAAAACCTCATTCAAGTGATTGATTGGACATCATTCATCAGCACGATGCATGATTAGGTGGATTGTAAAATGCCCCCTGCCAGATAAAGAATCATCTATCTACATCATAGTCCACAGATCTTGCATGGCCCCCTGATAATATTATGCAGTGGAAAAATTTTTCTTCCAGGTTTTTCCTTAAAGTTCTGTGTTCTTTTCCCTATGAGAATCCAATTCTTCTATATACTGACAAGAAGCTAAATGGGATTTTATGCCTGACCTTACATTGCAGATATATTTATCACAGGTCAGCAGCATCTTTTAGAAACAGTGCTGTGCAGCCGTCATTTCAGTATGTGAAACAAGCAGATCCCTACAAAGTTTTTTTCTTTCTTTTCTTTCTGCTTTGATATTTCTGCCTGTTTCTTTTCCATGCTGGAATCACATATATTTTTGATCATATAATGATATTTTGAAACTGACAGAGGCATTGAGGCTTGAAAATTGTTTCATAGGGCAGAACAGAGTTGCAGCCAAGAAACAACAGCCGGGATGATTTTTTTCCTTGCTTTGATGGTGTGGGGGGTAGAGGCGGGAGTCATTATGAGTAGATAAAACAATTATAACTGCAAACAGGCGGCATGGTGGCACAGCGGGTAACGTTTCCACCTCAAAAAGCCACAGTTCCCAGCTTAATTATATGTGGAGTTTTTATACATGCTCTCCCCGTGTCTTCTGGGGTTTCCTCTGGGTTCTTCCTAGGGTATTCCCTACTCCCAGAAACATGACACTATGTATTTCGGCTGTGCTACATTGCCCCTAGGTTGGAATGAGAATATGTGTGTGCATGATGTGCTGTGATGGCCTGGAGATTCGGACACATATGTTTGATATACTAGCTAGAAAGTAGCTAGTAGCTCCGTATTACCTCCATATTTAATTCAGCCTCAATTGAATATATTTGCTGCAAGTATTCACCTTTGTTTACATCAGTGGCAGGTGATGCATTCTACACCTAGGCCTTCAGTGGTGTCCCAGTTAAATCAATCCACCTCTTAATAATATCACTTTGAAGCCCCAGCTATAGAAAGCATCAATATTATAGAGAAATGCAGTATAACAGAGCACTACATTACAGGCAGGTATCTCATACAGTGAGAATGAATGACATTACTAAAGTATTTCTGTATTTGGTAAAAGTACTGAATATACTTATTTACTCAAGTTAAATTAAAGAAGTTTGTGCTCTGACATCTACTTAAGTAAAAAGTAGCCATTAGTACTACCTGTTTTAGTGTCACGCTGGTAACTGGACGTCACGTCATAATAATATCAGGGCTGTTAATCGATTAAAATATTTAACCGCAACTTAATCGCACATTTCTTTCTGTTCTAAATGTACCATATATGAATGCTTTATGTTAAAATAATTATGGTGGTTTAAATAAACGTAAATCATCAGGACACCAAATGGAACATTTGCTATGTTTCCACACGGACAGATAATGAGGTAATACCAGAGCAACTGTACCTCTTCTAACTTTTATACCGATTACATAATCAGAGAATATTTGTTTCCGATGTTTATGTAAAATACATTGTGAGGTTTCTATACATATATTTATTATGTCTGTGAGGCAAGTATTCACTGAGATCCAGGTTGTTTTATTTATGTGTTTGTGAAGAGCGATGACAGAAACGGCAAAGAGTGCCCCTGTCTGTTTACTTCATTTTACAAAAGCAAAGCTTTTTTTCTATTATTATGAGTGTATACAAACAAAAGTAGACATTTTACAGATCCGACTAATGTATTGCTCTTATCTGTATGATTAAAAAAATAGTAATTTAAGTTCATTTCGCCATTATGAGGAAAAAAAAAAAAAACGCCCGCCGCGTTTCTCGCCTCCCAGAGGGTTAATTGTGTGAATCATGGCGAATTTTGGTGTTTAATTTGAGACTTGGCGCATCAATAGAACAAATGTTTACTGATTAAAAATATTTTATTTTATTTGTTTATTTATTTAATATCTGAGTAAAGAAAAGAATGAATGTATGTTGTGCTAAAGGTTTTAATTTTGACATTTCACCAAATAGATTTAAACTAAAGTAACGGGCCTGTTTTTAAAATGTAAGAAGTAGAAAGTTCAGATATTTCTGTAAAAATTAAATGAAAGTAAAAAGTCAGACAAATAAATAGTGAAGTAAAGTACTAATACCAGAAAAATCTACTTAAGTACAGTAATGATGTACAGTATTTGTACTTTGTTACTTCCCTCCTCTGCCTAATGTACACAATACAAGTCTCCTTTTACTGCAGCCACAGCTTAGTGTCCACAGTGCCCAGAATTGGCACCAACAAATATAACTACTATAAATTCAGTGTATGTAAATTTTAAAGGAATTTAATTTAGAAGTATGAACAATGTGTGGCAATTGTTTGTCATTAGCAGACCCCAGGCAGTCAGTGGCAGAGCCAGGAATTTTTCATAGTGGTGGCCAGGCATGGGCCAGTAGTTACTCTGGGGTCGTGCAGAAAATATTATGCAAAACAACATGACTCTCAGACAACCTTAAAATTATTTTAAAAAGTATTGTAGGAGCCCAAATCACAATGATGTACAGGATAATGTGTAATTGCTGTAATATTTAAATTTTTATTAAAATTACTTAAATTAATGTCTGTTAAAAGGACATTGATAAAATATGCTGAATTGACACTTTTCTTCAAATGAATCAAAATAATATTTTTTTAGATTTTATAAGTCACCTGAAAAAATGTGCTTTTGTGCTGAAAAACTCAGATTTGATCCAGGCACAGAGGTTGTGCCGCACTCCTCGTCTCCCATTTTTTTTTACAAATCTCACGATGTCTATCTTGATTACTCCTAAGTGTAAGACACCTGAGAGTTTTACGGTCCAATCCTTATCGTATAGGCATGATCAAGTTTCTCCTTGATTAATATTTAAGAAATTATTTTTATCTTTTAAAAATGCAATTACGAACAGGGTGGCCAGTAGGGAGACCATGATTATGTCAATAGCCACCCCCTAGCTCCGCCCCTGCAGGCAGTGTCCCTTGATTTACCAATATGGCAGTGTCAGAAACTCAAAATGTCTTTGTTTTACTCAGTGTAATAGGGTGAAAGGTTAGTGGAAATCACATTTAGACATGCTATGTCTAAATCAAAATGGGCTACTGAAGTCTTTTTCACTATTTTGACAAAATAAACAAACTTACAGTATTTTGGTAGAAAAATCTACACATTTCCCTGTCCATCCACCATTTCCAAACAAACCAGCATTATGTCTCAGGTAGCATACTTACCATTACTGAGTACATGTAAAACATGAAATACTTCCTATTTCAGTTTCTATTGATAGTAAATTTTTTTTTACAATGTATGCAAGTTGAATATAAAGTTTTTGACTTGGCACACAGCCCAACAATTATGATGACTTTTAAGAGAAATTTTAAGTATTGTATTTTTGTGCTATTGTATTTTGGTGTGCAATAACACTGGCAGTGTGCCATAACTTTATTAAAAAAAGCAAAATCCTGAAATTTTACGTCAACTTGGAAACCTGATGGACTAGGATGCTTGTCTCAGGCATGCTGTCTGCTGAATGTCTTGTGGATATGCATAAGAAATAAAATGAGGGTGTGAATAATAGGGATGAGTGATACCAATTATTTTCTTTTTCTTTCAAGACGAGTATCATCGTTATAGATACCGATACCTCTATGAAATATGTATGAAATGTTTTAATAAAAATCTTAAACAAAATGTCCGGTTGAAATATTTATATGCATATGCAGTATAATATTCTGCTTCACATGAAATACTGTAATATTTCAAAATCTGAAACAATCTGTATGGTATAAAGTATAGCTATAAATAAATGAGTCGACTTTTTGTATACAGATAACCTAATTACCACTTTGTACCTGTATAATATTTTTTAATGTCTCTTTGAAGCGATTCTGCTAAAAAACTCTGCCTCAAGCCAGAAGATAAGGGTTCCGTCTGTGTTACCTTTTCTGTTTAACCTCAGCTGTACTTTGTCATGCTGTATAGGGTGTTTTACTTTTAGATGCTTTTTCATATTTGTTGTATTGCCATTTTGATGATATTGACAGTAACATATAGATTTTTGGACAAATGTTACATAAAGATTTGGCATTGTTAAGTTGAGTGAAATAACTCCAGATTATGCTTTTTAGTTTTTTAGGCACGTTCGCAGCCATGCACTCGAATCCCCTTTTTAAACCTACGCTGAGTGCGCTTTGACTGAATGAGTGAACGTTGTCATGATAAGCGTTGGTACAGTGGAAAAAGATACTGTAGTTCTAATTGACAGTCCTATTTAAGTATTATAAATTTTGATATACTATACAGCGTATTACTATTATTAAAATATTAGAAACTCACTTATTTGAAAAAAACAAATAGGATCGACGCTTCTTTTTGAGAATCTTTCCTTTTCATACAATACCAGTATTGAAAATATTAATACTTTATGATTGATCCACCCCATCCCTAGTGAATAATAATGACATTGTTTCTAACACAAATGCATCATACCACCATATTGTGGATTTCTTTAAAGAATTTCTTTAAAGAACTTTTTATTTTTGTGTTTTGATTTTATAATATTTGCTATTCATTTGCATGCAATTCAAACATTGCTGAGGAGCGTGTAGACGGAAACACCAGATGGATGTTGCTTAGGTATGCAAGGGGCAACTGCTTCTGTCTGTGTCCTAATGTAAGCTACCTGCATTTCTGAGTGCCTGTGCAAACGACTGCTGAGCGCATTAGGGCCCTTTTAATAATGAGTCCACATCTAAAATGTCATTAAAATTATTTCACCATACCAGTTAGAATTTATAGTTTCAAGGCAATGTTTCCTTTAGGCCAAGGACATATGTGTATTATATATTTATGCAGCCCAGATTCCATCTACAGCCAACTGCATGTAGCCCACAAATTTATTACTAACTTATGACCAAGCAGGCATTATGCAAATGTAGAGACCAACTAAAATGCACTCTGTAAGTACGAACAGCTGCTAAATGTAGAGAAGGAAGTAAGCAGCTATTCATTTAGAGTGCACACTTTTATGCCCTCCAGGTATCTTAGTTTCCAGGATGGTAGTGTAACCGTGCAATTTGACTTGCATGGACATTAGATACAGCAAAACAAGTTGAGGTTAGCATGGTTAAAAGTGATCTAGCGATTATCATGCTGCTGCTATAATTTCAAGCAGATACAATTGCAAAGAATCTAGCACTAAAGATGCACATAATCATTGCGTATAATTTCTTTTCCTTGAAAAGGAACATGAACCCCATCATTGCAAGCTAAATTTACTAACTGTGCTATTAACACCCTGTGTATACTGTAGATACTCGTACTGCATTTTAATTATGTTTACTCAAAGACCTCCTTGGGCTAGGGCTACCACTTTGTGAAACAGGGTGAATAAAGTGCTGCTTAGGTGCCAAAAAGGAATTAGCGTAATTTGGACCCATGTAAAAAAAATTCTGCACATGGCTCATTTTGAAAACTAAATAACATCAATGTTAAGGATAAAACCAGTGCTTTATTTGCTTGGTAAACGAAATGGCTTGGAAAATAAATAGTCCTTTTGACCCCTGAATGGTTTATAAGGGCTTCATTCAAAAACCAGGACATCATAAGAAGCCGAGAGCACAAACTCTTCATGGTTGGAAATTCTGAAATGTGCTGAAAGAAAATAATGAGAAAAGTGAGAAGGTAATAAGAGAAAGTAATGAATGAAAAGTAATAATGAAATCACAAAACATTCACTGCTACACAATTCAAATGCTAGATGGATAAATTGAATAAATACAAAATTAGTAATGAATACATAATTCATAAATTATAAATACATAAAAAAGGAACATATTGTACCGGAAACATCTCTCCCTTTGTTATGAATTAGTTGATGTTTATTAAATTATTCTACACTGGAAATTATTATTTTAATATTAATTTCTTTTGAGATGTTTCTATAGATTTTATATGTTTCTATAGTCATATGTACATTATTTTAGTGGTTGTTAAATATGGTACATGGCTCCTTTAAGAATTATGTTCCAGTTCCTGTTGCTTTCCCTCAGTTTGTGGTAAATGTGGCTAAGGAGAGGTCAATGCTGAAATTGTCTGGGAAGGCAGTGTTTAGTGATTAAAAATCATTTTCCTATATATATATATATATATATATATATATATATATATATATATATATATATATATATATGAGCCCAGTATTAGCCCGTGGCATTTGAAAGAACTCCACATGAGGAACATAAACTTAATTAGTGACTTAAGCACCTGTCTAACCATAATCTTTCCATTTGATATTAAATGCTCAGAGAGTAAACCTTACATATAAGAGCAGAAAACTGCCAAGTGTCATAAAACATACCAGAAGCTGCCATGTAGTGAATATAATTCATTAAAGTGCTAGGCATTTAATTACTCATCAAGGCTGCAAGTCACTAGCAAAACATGCTTCCAACACTTTTGCCCAGAATACACCTGTCAGAAGAAAAGCATGTTAACAACAATCAATTTGCTTTATTACCTTGCTAAATTCGGCAACTTTTTTGAGGGTAAGCCACTTTTGTTGTTCTTTTGTTCTCACAATAATGATCCCATAAGAGTTGACAGGAGAGAGAATAATGGCCAAAGCCTGGATGCTGAAGGCATTAGTCTGAGTCAGTATTGTCCTTGTTAGCTAATGGCTGTTTGGGCTGGTGCTAATGAGCTATCTAGCATTGTGGCCAGTGCTAGCGTTTTGTTGAACGTTTCCAGACTTGTAGGTTATATGACCTCTTAGGTTTTAATGACCTTACACTGTTAATGAAGAGGTGCACTTTTCCATGGCAGTGCTTCAGACTTATTGTCATTCTCATGAAGTAAAAAAAAGTACAACAATTATTAAACAATAAAGTGGAAAACTGAAACAGAAGGGTAAACCGGAGACTGGTATGAGTATCCTTTCTCCTTTCATCTAATGTAAAACAACCATGAGTAGCAGCAAGGCATATCCATAGCTGAATTTGCACAGCATCCAGGTTACACTGTCGCACCAATTTGGCCACTGCGCACCAAAAATTTGCTTTTAATTAACCTGCACTTAGAAAGATTAAAATGCAGGAGCATGACTGGCACCCATGCTGTGAGATTATTGACAGTGGGTCAGATAACCCTTGTGCAGCATTTCCTCATATTTATCTAGCTGTCAGCAGAAATGTCTTAATATTCTAAACAGTTAAGGCTTCTACCAAGACAGTATCACTCACAGCACTAGATGCACTTTGGTCAAGTCACTTTTAGTAACAGCTCCAAATTTTACACACTGTTTAAACCATGCAAGAGATAGCATATATGTCACAGAGATTTATCTCTAGGAAAACAGAGGTCTTTAAGATTTCCTGCATCTCTATGGCAACATTATTGATTTCTTCCTGTTTCAACTTGAAAGTGCACCTTTGGCGCTGTCTGACAGTGATCGATACTTGACCTTACAATTTAGCATTTAACATTATGCTTCATTGGATAGGATTGCCTTTACATTCTTCGCAAAGTGAGGGAAAGAAAGAGAGAGAAAAATTTGAAGAAAGAAAGAGAGGGAGAGAAAGGAGCTTGAAATCTACACTGCTTCCAAATGTTCAATGACAGCTTAAAAAATGAGAGTGCACAAAGAATAACGCTGTGGCTTGGCGGATGTCCTGTCATTCTGGCAGTCATCATCTCATGGCACACCCTTTAAGGACAATTAACAGCTTGACAGGGAACACTGCGCAAAGAACATCTGTTTGACGCCGACTGGCCAAGCCTTTTTTTTGCCAACACTTTACTGAAATGGACAGCAAATAAAAAAACAACAACTAACATTTCAAGACTTCAACACTTCTTCTGGCAAAGCATAATCTTTCCCAATGCATCTTTTTTTAAATTATTTATCCATGTTGCATATTTGACATATTATAATAATGTAATTCCACCCATTGCATTTATGGCAATTAAGTGTTGGCTATATGTTTGTCAAAGGTTTCTGATCTTCACACAAAGCTCTGATCGCTGTTACTGTATGTAATTATATTTTAGTTTCTGCCTTATGCATAATATATTTTGTATGCCTAGCTGACGATAAGCACTTTGCCTGGCTATTTTACAGCTCAGTAAACAATATTTTACACGAATGAAAGTGTTTTAATTTAAGAAATATTTTACTGATAATAATATAAAAAAAAGGCCCTAATGTCGAGACTTGTGGTCGGTCTACACTGTCAATGGATGCAATGGATGCTTCCTGTGCAGTTTCTGATTTACAGTTAAATATCTAAGGTGTTTTATTTGTCACAAATATAGTTATATGCAGAAGACAACGTGCAGTAAACTATAAAGATTCTCTCGGCAAGGTTCTCTAGGAAAAACAGTACTGCTTCTACACACTTACACTATATTGCCAAAAGGTTGTGGGCGTATCAGTCTGACTGTCTAACCCGCATGCATTTTTCATAAATGTGTCTTATTCCAAATTTAGTTCCTCTTTGCTGATATAATAATCTCCACACTTCTGTAAAGGCTTTCCATTTTTCCGATTCTGGAGTGTGGTCATTTTGGTTTTGTGTTTATTCAGCCGTTAAATCATTAGTGAGATAAAGGCTCTGATATCAAGAGAGAAAACCTGGGGTGCAATCAGCATTCTGGGTGATCCATAAGATGTTCATTGGGGTTGTAGTCAGGGCTCTGTGCAGGATTCTACTCGTGTTCTTCTGTCTTTATGTTCCTCGCTTTGTGCACAAAGCTTTTTTTTTTTCTTCAGTGAAGAGAAATTGCAGTTTTGTACTATACAAAAATTACTGTGTGCTTCTAATTTGTGCCAACAGTTTGGAACATTAATGGGTAAAGTTTTCACAAAGTTTTGGCCATATAGTAAAAAAACAAAAAAAAAAGATCATATTAATATTTGGGTGCTGGACCCTCAAACCCAGGAGTACATTTAAAAAGCAATGCATAGCTGCAGAAATGTGTTCACCTTGAAAATATGTGTACATTTATAAGATAATTAATTCATATTTATGCATACATTTTTAGGATCTTGATGTTTCTTCAAGTAAAATTGCTATTAGCTTTCTTTTCAATGAGAAATTTCACAACATTAACAGCATGGTTGGTATTCATTGGATCTACCATCAACAACATGTTTTCCTAACATATATTTAGCATATTTGATTAAACTATGAACTAATGTGTTCGACTGAATTGAACATTTGCTTCAATACCAAGCGAAATTCATGAATCAATGTCCGTGTCAAATGCTATCTTGGAGTGTTTACGAAGATGAAGCTCCATTTCGGTTTCTCTTATTGTGCTGCAATTGCACATGCTCGAGTACATCCTGCTTTTGAGCATGAGCACACACAAACCCGTATGCTTTTTTAATACTAGTTTTTAAGCTTCATTCATAATCCCGAAGCCTCATATGGTGAGCTCAATAGCACATGCTGCTATGATGCACTTATTAAGCTTGATCTTTTAAATGGATTGCTGTTATTGGAACTTTGTATATGTGACCTTTTCCTAAGTGGGCATATGTGATCCGATGCCTCAGCATTCTCCAAGAGGTAGGAGGAGAATCACTCAATCACACTGGATTTACCTTCACTTCAATAAGGTCACAATCATATTTTCATATCATTTGTAAATAGATTATCTCTTCTCATGTATAGTATATTGCCATTGCTATATATTTGGGGAATGGATAAATTGGTTTTTCCTCCATTCCTCCATACTCCATACTCCATACTACCATTCCTCCATACTGAGGCTGCAGATACATCATTGTTCATAGGCATGCTATCATTCCTGTGCACATAAGTGTACTATAAGGCACACATTCACACAGGCACACACACACACACACACACACACACACACACACACACACACACACACACACACACACATACACTGTATTGTAGCTTCCTTCACCTTTCTGGTAGGTGGGTGTGAGTTAGTTGTGTAACATCTAGCATTCTTTATCCAGATTCAACTATACATAGCTTGTGGGTCACATATTCAGGGTTGTTCTTATTACTTCCATGCAATATTGATCATTTTCAACATACAAAGTCAATTTCTGTGGAAGAGAAAAGAGCTGTGCTTAAAGGTCCATCTTGCTTTGACAAATGTAGCAGACATTATTCAGAGTGACATTTTGAATAACTCAGTGAATGGATTCGGGTACACCACCTAGGAAGAGGAGATCTGTTTATTTCTTCTAGATAAAAACAAACATGTAGCACAAGCGGACATGATTAAGGTCCAGATATAATTAAAGTTATTTGTGTGTTTTCAAGGTATTTAAGGTGACAAATGATAAATGCTACAGAAAGCATAAAACAGGGCATACTGTTTAAATCTCTTTCCATCTCATTCTCTTTCTCCATCTTGTTTACTCCATCCCTCTCCTATTCTATCTCAGTCAGATTTATTGTCATTTTTAGCACACCGCATGCCAATGGATGAAAAAGAAACACAGTTCCTTCAGGACACTACCTTGCAACGTTTAGTAGACACTAACAATGAGTAAAATACAACAGGAAAAACGGACAATAACTGCAGATGCTAATACCATAAGGTACACAGAATCAAATAAAATTAAACAAAGACAGGGTGTTCAGAAATGTGATTGATGGAGCAAACTGTTCTTAAGTGGAAAGGTTCTCCATGAATATGTCGTAAGAATCTTCCGGGAGGAAGGGTGCTTAAATCGTTGGATGA
The DNA here is from genome assembly GCF_014805685.1 of Silurus meridionalis. Classification (NCBI taxonomy): domain Eukaryota; kingdom Metazoa; phylum Chordata; class Actinopteri; order Siluriformes; family Siluridae; genus Silurus; species Silurus meridionalis. The sequence continues at coordinate 14,912,234 of NC_060900.1, forward strand.
ATGAGAATAGTTATTTCATATGGAGGTTGTGTTCTTTACACACCTTGTGCAATTGACAAAAAATGATGGCACCAGTTTCAATACTTCGCTACTTTATTTTAATACATTATGTGTACCTGCATTTGTACACATCATTTTTGTATATGTGGAGTAAGAGTGATTACTTACCCCTTAGGTGTAAACAGTGATTTTAAGCTCCATATAAAAGATATCATGTAATACACTTTTGGGAAAATGAGTTATGACCTTTCTATTTGATCAAATATTCGGTCTAAACATCAGTTTTAAGAAGCACCGTGGTACAGCAAGTTTTTTCTCTCACAGCTCCAGGGTCTCTTGTGTCTGTGCATGTTCTCCCAGTGTTTTGTAGGTTTCCTCTGCTCAGGACCCACTGTTACCCTGGCCTGGATAAAGGAATGTTACTGAAGATAAATAGCTAAATGACTTTCATAGCGAATTAGTATTGATAAAATTGAAATTTCACAGTAAGCAATTCAATTCTTACAGACGTTGTTTGTGTATTCATTTTTCTAAGGTCTGCATAGTTTTCTGTGAGGGATGATGCAAGCGTTTTGCCCTTTTATTCTGCATTTTGGGAATCACCTGCATTAACCTGCCTCAACAAATTAATTTCATGCAGTCTTCCCTTGGATATTGACATTTATGGTAATAAACTAAAGTCTTGGAGTTTATTCCAAACCTCAAATGGGAAAATCAACCAAGTGTGTTACTTTGCTCTCTTTAGAACTACAACAGTAGTACACTTTGTTAATAGACACTATAGGGTGGTTTTTAGGCATATAAAAACAAGGACGGTTTTTCTTTAACGTTAATATTTTTTGTTTGCATTGTACTGCAGTTGTGTTGCATTAAAATGACATCTCAAAATGGTTAAATGTATAAAGAATTGATTTATTATTAGCTTTAATTAAATATATACAATACTATGGGCTACATAAAATTAAACGTTTCTGTCTGTTCTAAACTTCAGCAAGGATTTGATGACTCGATGGTTTTCTGCTCTATAGTGCTTTATGTTATTTTTTTTATGAGCCAATAGTTTTATTTGCCATTTAAAGTTCATCTATCATGGCAGACTAGTTCTAAAATGCCTCACATCTTGACTTTCGTTTTGTTGTGGCTTATTTTTATGTTTACACATCTCATACTAATTATTTTGCTTTCTTCCTCTCTTTTCTCTCTTTCATGCTCCACTACTGCTGCATCATGATTTCCGCTATCAAGGTAAGACAGCTAATGGCATTTAAAAATATGATTATATTGTGTGGATGCAGGGCATTAAACCCATGATATAGAGGACAACTCCAGAACTCCTGCCACCTAAACACTATTTAAAAGGAACATTATGCACATTAGCAATTACTGTACCAGTCCTCCACCAAAACCACATGCCCATAAATTCTAATTAGTAAAATTATAATATATTCTCTGACAAACATGTTTTTGCCTTAACATTATTTTTAAATTGCAAACATTATCTCAGTTTCCAGGAGCTTTCATTGCCTTTGACCAAACATAAGGCTGCACACAAGTTTGCAATTCATCATAGTGAGAAACTCAAGGTTGCACAGTTTAGTTCATTATTGGGTTTTGTATAAAAATCTCTTATTAAATGCAACCTCTGTAGCAAAAAAATTGCTGATTAAAAAAACCTATTATTTCTTTTGAGGCTTTAAAGGTGCAAAATTGTAAGTTGTCCCCTGGCTGCAACAAATTTCACCCAAGGAATCAAGTTAACACAGTGACTGTAATGCATGAATGTGCAAAAGCCTATATGAAAACCCTTTTAACAGGACAAAAACTACGCTCATGAAAATGATACAAATAAGATGTGCAGTATATTTTTTTAAATCAGTGGTTTGCTTTACTTTAACGTCAATAGTCCAAAATTGTTAATAGTCTAAAATAAAACAGTTATCTAAAAAAAAAAAAAAAACGAAAGAAAATGAACATCTTTTATTTATTGAATTGGTTATCTGTAAAGTCCATACTATGAACAGGGCAGCATGTTTTTTTTCAGGAAAAGTGCCAATATTTCTAGGGTTGATTGTAAAAAAAAAAAGTTTTCTCTTCTGTAGTTGTTAAACTACCTGCCAGTTTTCTTATGAGCATGCCAGCAGATGGCTGGTGCATTTTGGCTGCCAAAAAGTTGCTGAATTAGCAGGGTTTTGAGCTGGACAGGTATCCCTGAAGCCTGAAATCATCTGGGAGCAAAATTTGCACTTGGACAAGTTTCTGTTGTACTTGGCATTGCCACCACAGCAGTCTCTGACATCACACATGCTCAGATATTACATCCTGGCACTAGCTGAGTTGTATCAAAGAATGTTGGTACATACAGTAGCAGTGCATTCCTTTCCTCTAGGTCTTTCAAATTGCAAGTCAATTTTGTGAAATATCTTCGATATCCTGCCCTTCCTTCTAAAAGCAATAATGTTCATAACATTTCTTATCCTGTAAATATTCTGGTATTTGTTGCAAGTGCATCAATAATGATTTGTTGTAATTTATTTCCTTAAAATCAATTAAAAAAGATTATAAAACCTTATTCAGCAAAATCATCTGAGCAATAGGCTGCAAAAACAGAGACCTTTTAAACTGTGTTGGGCCTTCACGATGACACATACTACAATGAAGCTCTCGTGCTCTTTGCGGACTCAAGGAATCAAACAAGTAGCCTTTCATAAGATAAGCCAAGGGACAACAAGAACCTGTGAGACATCAGTGTGTGCTGGTGTGTATGCTGCATCAGGCCCAAGTGTGGAGAAAGACCTGACAACCTATTTAGCTTCAACACCAGTCGATACAGTTATTTTTATCTGTATTTTCATGACACATGGGACAGCGGGAGTTGCATCTTGGCATGCTTGATACATTCTTTGATTATATCTCTGGAATAGCTGCTTACACCTTATCTATATTTTTCTCTTGTGCCTGTACAATTGCATAAGCCTCCATTTTAAAAAATATACACAGCTATAAGACTTATCAAATTGAATCCCAGTAATCTTAGAAGGTAAAAAAAAAATGACCTGAATATAGTCAAATATATTTTGTATTTCTTGTTATAATGTTACAGTAAACCACATAGGAGATTGCTAAACCTATTTCTAGACATTATTACATGTTTCAGGCCTTTAGGATCCTTAGTTGATTGGCAGGTTTTGCTTGTTTGTTTATTTTTAAATAATATATAAATGCTACATGATCTGCCAATAGAACAAGACAATTTCAAGCATGAAATGAATACAAATGGCTTAAAATGGGTTCAGTAATCTTTTTTTGGTTTATTATAAGATTATATCAGAAAATAAGAGATCAGTTTGAATGTAGAATCTAGACATTTATATTTTCCAATATGTCATTTATTTTGCATCATTTGTGTTTGAATACAGAAATGCAATGAAATATTGCACAAAATGACATTACTTCTACATACTTCAGTAGCACAGTAAAGGTAACATGTGGCAAAAGCAGAATGTGTAGAATCGCTCAGATCAACCATTATAATGAAGGGAAAAAATATTTTCACTGAAGCATAGTTGTTAGTGCCAGACAAACCAGTCTCCAGAGTTTACACAGAATTGTGAACAGAAAAATATCAGTAAGTGGCAATACTATAGGGGAAAATGGCTTGTTGATGAGAGAGGTCAGAGGAGAATGACCAGACTTGTCTGAGCTGACAGGACAGCTACAGTTACTCAAGTGATCACTTTTTACAACTGTGTTGAGCAGAAAAACATTTCAAAATCCACTTCAAGTCAAACACTAAGGGTAGATGGGATACAACACTGGGAGATCACAACAGGTTCTACTCTTGTCAACCTAAAACTTTAATCTGAGGCTTGCCACTTGATTGGAAAACTGTCACTTGGTCTAGTGAATCTTGATTTCTTTTGCAGCATACAGGGGGTAGGGGTCAGTGACCTAACCTGCCTCATGTCAACATTTCATGCTGCTGCTGGTGGTGTAACAGTGTGTAGAATGTTTTCTGGCATATCTGATATAAATCCAGTAGAGCACCTTTGGGATGTGGTATAACAGGAGATTCACGGCATGAATGTGCAGCTCACAAATCAGCAACAATTATATGATGCAATTATGTCAACATGGACCAGTATCTCATAGGAATGTTTCTAACGCCTTATGCAATCCATGGCACAAAGAATTGAGCCTGTTCTTGAGTGCAAAGGAACATTCCTACCTTGTTTTAGTATGATGTTTGCAATAATGTTAGTTTGTAATAAAGTGGCCATTGAGTTTATATACAGTGTTTAAGCCACCAGCAGACAATGGTAACAGTTTTCTGATCCTCAAACATGATTTTCTTTTATCACAATGACTTTCATATGGCAAATGTCAGTTAACATGACTAGACAGATTGACAATTCATTGCTGCTTAATTATGCACTGTTTGAAAGAATCCACATAATCACAAACTGCTGTGCAGCTACTTAGTGCTCATATTCTTCAACAATGCTAGCTGCTGAGCATCCGCTCCCTGTTGGTAGTGTAGATTTTTTCGCCTGGATTTAAAAGGCAGGCTAGCATAATGTGTAACCATGGCTCTGCTTTGAATGAACAATGCAGCTTCTAAATACATTTAGCATTTTTTCTTGCTCCAAAACAGACTACATTCTAAGACCCCTTTGTTGATTAAGAGCTAGCAAGGTCATGTTGTCTTTCATTTAAATCCCACAACGCTACTAGTGAATACTGTCGCTGACATTCTCCAAATAATGAGAGTGTGAGAGAGACTAGATTTGAATGCAAATTGGAACCTGGCTTTATTTTCCTCAATTTTGGAAACATGATTGATTTTGCTTTTTTTAATTATGTTTATGCAAACTAGGCTGCTGCCATGTGTTGCTTGTGCTCGGGTCACTATAGGTCAAATTAGTTGTGCTATGTGCACATAGTGAGTATTAAATCTGGAAAATGTGAAAATTGGTATCCAGACTTCAGATCTAACTACAGATTTATACACTATTTTAACAGTTGCATGGGGTGGAGCTTGCCAGCGAAGAGATACATTTCAGCAAAATTCTTGAGTGATATCGGCTCGAACGAGGAGCAGTATCAAGTACAGTAGTGCCACAGTCTGCCAATTTTTTTATCCACAGTGCTTAACCCTGAAACACTTTTTGGGCAGAATATATGTTGCAAAATCCAATTAAATCAACTTCTTTTTTTTATTTAAAAAATTGGGTGTCTGCCAGTAAAAGAGATAGAGTACTTTTATAATGACATAAATTCTCTCATAGATTTCCCATTGATATTAAAATTAATTAAATAAACCTTTTATTTATGTAGCGCTTTTTACAATGGACATTATTTTAAAGCACCTGTTATTTTAAGCCGCACCTGTCTATAAGCCGCAGGCTTACACTAATGAACTTTGCACAGGCTTTAACAAAAGACACGTTACACACGGTGTAACGGGTGAAATATGTTGCGTATCCTTTAGGAGCATAGCGGTATTTTGGGAATAGCATGCCACTGCATTTTTTCAGTATTACTGCATGTGTTCAAGATAAGGATTATGTCCTTATTATTTTCTGATGCTCATTTCTATGTTTCTTTGACTAACCCGTAACGCTGTTGCCAAGAAAAATAAAAAAGCACGGGTTTTGGAAACCTGTCTGTGCTTATATGATCTTTGTTGCAACTGGAGTTAGCGAGCTCTCCCTTCACCCAGACTCAACGTGTTACAATGGCTTGTATCGAAACAGTAGCCGACCAAGAAAGTCATTGTTCACTGTCTTCCTCCTTCCTTTCACAACTATTTCTCTCGGGAGTCTCGGGATCTTTTGGCGTCGTCGTGCATTTAAAAATCACCCGGTAAAAGCTTTCTCCCGAAGCTGTGCAGCGCAGAACACAGGTGAGGTGCCCTTTTTCGTTTCTGTTCGGAAATTTCATTGGTCTAATGTTATGGGGCTCAGTTTTTTGGCTTAAAGTTTGTGAAACCGGGAAAAACCCAGGAAAAATTAATAAATTAGCCGCTTCGTTGTTTAAGCCGCGGGGTTCAAAACGTGGGAAAAAAGCAGTCTGAAAAATACGGTATATAAGTTAAAATGGGATGGCAGATAATGAAAATACACAAAGTTTAAAGCTAAGAAAAATAATTTTGGCTTTGGCATTGGCTTTTTTAAATTATTTTTATTTTAAGAAATGGCTTCTGGTGAATGCACAAAATTTTAAATGAGAGATTCAGAAATAATATTGAATCATATCAGATTTCATTGTATCTCTGAATTCACTATAATTGTTTAAACACAAATCAAATACTTTTCTTCTAAACCTAATATTCCAAAAATCATGACAGCATGCCCATTTAATAATAAGAGGGAATGCTTTGGTTGGCTGGTATCTTCTAATTTACTGTTTGAACAAACGTCATCTGAAGAGACAGATTTTGTTGCCAGGCCTGGGATCCTTGAGGAACATGGCATTTGCATATCCTTTGTATATAGATAAAAGTGCCTGTAATTGCTTTTGAGGTGACTTTTCCTACCATCTGTTACTCATTAATGAGACCAGTTATAATGAATGTTTTGTGAAAAATAAAATGAAAAAAAAAACATTTCAGTGTGTGTACAAATAAAATTCCTGCCTAATGTCAATGAGCAAGGATGATACTAAATGTGTAGTTCATCCAAGCATTAAGAACCGGTCTTCCCAGGTGTTGGGCATCTGAGTGTGGACGATTTGGCTGCTTGTTTCTGGCTCTGGTGTTGCTTGTCAGACGGATCCAGATGTGTACCAAGTATATGTGCTTTTCCCTTGCTGGTCATCATGGCAATCTGCAAGCTCAGTTACTTGGCAACAAGTTACTTGGAGGTTGAGATACCAAGATCTCCTGTGAATTGTAGATGGAGGAAACTTCATGACCTGAGGAGAAGGAATTCAACTACAGCACATTTAGCATGGCCAGGCCATCTGTGTCTTTGACCCATCTGTGCCTGGCTAGTCTCAGGGAAGCTGTAGAATATGACTTGGCCTTAACCAACATCGAAAACAATATGTGAATGAGAAACATGAGGGAGGTTTCTCCAGACCAGCTAACCTTTACTCATTCTGTGTAGGAGCTCCATAGTTTAATCTTTGCTACATTATCACTTAAAAAAAAAAAAACAGCATATAAGCCAATTCAAATGTGAATATTGATTTAGTAGTTGCGTACATGTTTGGAATTTCCTGATATTAAATGGCTAGCTAAAGGTCTCACAATTTTTTTTGCATGAAAGAATGAATAAAGGCTTTAGGTTTGAAATGTGGTGTTTGTACTGTTTTTCCATATAAATTATTGATTTGTAAAGTAACACAGCTAACAGTGTACAGTGCTAGAGACTAAACACAGTATTTTATTTTTGCAGACAAAAAAACTATATAAGCGATATATATCATATTTTAACTTTAAAAACAGTTAACTTTAAAAATAAACAAGCAAATAATGGCACAGGAGGTATCAGGGGTCATACTGATGAATGCTTGCTCAATTGGTTGTTAAAATCATTTTTTAAATATTATATCAGATAATATCAGATTTTAATATTTGCCATTTCGGTTTAGGCCCATGTATTTGCCCATGAGTGTAGTTCCTGCTCTGCCTTTGGAGATACTTGTTCTGTGTGCTTATTGATATTGCATGAGCAATATTGAGCTGAATTGAAAGCCCCACTCTCCTTAGTATGCTTTGCTTGCTGGTTCAAATCACCTCCTTTCCCTGCTCTCTCACAGAGTGCTGAAATTGATGACGGGACACTGATGTCAGATGGTACAGTCTGTTCGCTAAAAGGAATTGTGCGCTAAAAGGAATATGCTTTCCAAAAAACCTGCTAAATAAGAATACATGTTTTTTTGTAAGCTAAAGCTTTTTGGCAACAAAGCTAAGTAAATGGTTGAAACATGAATCTTATCTAATAGCTTCAGGGAGCCTAATAAATTATTTTGATATGTATAGCCTTTTATCTTAAAGGTTCAATATTCTTTTCAAGCATTTTTGTATTATTTCTGATGGGGCAAAACATATTTTAAGCCTTTTTAGTCTAAATATGATGCTTATAATAATAAATAATAATACATTTATTTGTACACTGTCTTTTTCTTCCCTCCATCTCACAGCCAATTTTCACTGTAAGCCCCTAGTAATGTTCAATGCTCATTAATATTCATTAGATATCTAATACCCTTTTCAATGAACAGAAAAGCATTTTGCATATCAATACAACCAGATGTAACCTTTTGTTTCAAATTAATAGGAAATTATTCATTATTTAATGTCTGGCAAAAACTCAAAAGACATATTGGATACCTGCATTTTCCTGACCTATGTGTGTTCTCACTGCTGTCCAGAAAGAAATATGTTGAGTGTGAGTGTGGGCAGTTTGGAAAGCAGTTGTAGAATTGACAAATAAAATTACTCAGCATTTATGGGAAGTTTTGTGCTCTGGGAGGAAAAAAGGTAAACATTTATTTAATTTTTTTTTTTTTGCTGCTTTGCAATAATATGGCACATTTATTTCCAGTGGGTGTTTTGAGTCCATGTCATCGCTCTCAGGTGCTGGGTGTATTGTCCCAAATCATGCCACCAGAGCAGCTTTCTGGCTGAAAAGACATGATGTTGTGGCTCAGACTGGATCCTTTTTAAAAAGTTATATATTGTTGGATGTTATTTTACTTTCATTTAAGGATCACACACATTGAGTTATTATAAAAATATATGAATTAAGTTTGTAACATTAAATGATGTACAGATTTCCCAGATATCCGCAGCATTCCTGCAATGAATAATACTAGAACTAGAAAAAGGAAAAAGCTATTTCAAATCAAATAGTTCCCTTAGTATTGCAAGGGGGCCCTAATTTGTACCCGGTGTTATGAAATGAAGCCTAGATATCTACAAAAGACAATCTGTTAATTTAAAATGAAAGCCAGAGAACATTGTGCAAAACAGGTATTATTACCAAGTTGCCTTAATCACAAGAATTTTATTTTTTTGGGTACCAACTCTCAAACCATGGCAACAAGCAATAACCTTGTTTGAAAACATGGTTATTATTTTATGGATTCATACCATTCTGATTTAAAAAAAGGAAGACAATTAAAATGAAACAACAGCAATTAAAAAAGAACAAGATAATAATATAACAGATGGATGAATGTCTTCAGCCCACACCTGCTTAAGGACCCAAAACCAGTAGCAGACAAAATGCCCAAAGTGTGTGTCAGGCTCAATGAGTGCAGGCAGCCAGGTGAATTCTTCCATTTAACACTGATGTACATGGAGAGGAGGAGTCCATGGGGGCCAGCCCATAATAATCCACCTGCCTGACAAATCACCTGTGACAAGAAGCAGGAATGAGAGACATGGTTAGGGGGAGGCAGAGAGGTGAGAAAAGAGAGGGAGAGAGAGAGAGAGAGAGAGAGAGATCATTTGTTCATTTTACTTTTACAAAACTTACTTAATATTCTTAACATACTTTACATTATAAATCACTGATTCTGCATTTAGTTCTGTTTAACATTCCTGTAAGCAATGGTAAAATAATTTCAGTTTTAGGAGCGTAATAAATATGGCATTTTCTGAAGGTCACATCAACAGCCCTTATTTTATACATATTTCTGCATTGCTATTACGCAGTACATCATAGGTCACTGAGTTCTCCTTAACAGAAACTGTTCATTATCTTCAATTTTGAAAAGCATTTTCGTACTTTAACTCAAACAGAAATCTATCATTAGAAAACATCTACCTTTTTATACACCAACCAGGCATAATATTAGGACAATATAACATCATGACTCGTGAGTAAATAATACTGATTATCTCTTCATCATGGCACCTGTTAGTGGGTTCGATATGTTGGTCAGAAAGTGAACATTTTGTCCTTAAAGTTGATGTGTTAGAAGCAGGAATAATGGCCAAGCATAAGGATTTGAGTGAGTTTGACAAGGGCTAAATTGTGATGGCTGCATCTCCAAAACTGCAGCTCTTGTGGGGTGTCCAGTCTGCAGTGATCATTTTCTATCAAAAATGGTCAAACAGACGAGCTACTGTAGCTCAAATTGCTGAAAAGGTTAATGCTGTTAATGCTTGATGGGTCAGGACTGTATTTTCTGTCCAGGGACACAGCACACCACTAGGGTATGACACAATTATCCAGTCTCAATAATGATTAGCTTTATTGCTATCATCTGCAAAGATGCCTCTTTTTTCACAAAAACATTGTGTTCATACTACAGTAGCTTTCTACAAATGTATAACTAAAAGGTTATAAAAGGTGTATAGAGTTAGGAGAAATTAACAATTTCTAGCCAAATGTAACACACAAACTCTCCACCATGGCTCCCAGTTTGACAACAGTGTAGTGTATGAAGTGCTTGCCATGTTTCCTGTTAAAGTCTATTTCAACCTTGAGACTGTTATCTAATCTAGTCATGAGCGTTATTTAAATGCACTATTTTTACTTAAAAGCATTCCTATAGGTTATACAAAGAAACACATATAATATGACTAAGAAGAAAAACATTTTGAAGAGGTACATACATAAACAGACTTTTGGGGCACCCTATACTACAGTAGCATCAACTACTGGATGTTAAAGGCCAACCAAGCAACCACTGTCCTATAAAAAAAACCCTTTCAAATCATTACCATTTACTTTCAAGATTAATGCATAATCCTAAAGGGTTCTCTTTGTCCACCCTTAAACTTAAAGGATGGAGGTGATGTTGCAATAACAATTTTTGGGGGTTTACAAAATAATTGCTGTTGTTCTCTTTTTAAAGTCATATTCTCTTCAAAATTTGACTCAGCTTTAGCTTTCAATCAGACATTTTCTGTTCTGCTGCCATTTAAAAAAAACTGCATACAATTAACTAAGAACTATTTGTTTTAAGAAGTGCATTTTATATCTGAGGAGCTGACACTCAGGACTGAGAGCTGTTAATCTAAAGCACCCTCATGCCCACACAAACACACTCACACACACACACACACACACACACACACACACATACACACACACACGCACACACACACACACACACACTCACGTATAAACACCAGATGCAATGAATGTATTATGATTAGTGTTCGGTCACTAACAAAATGTGTCTGCGCTAACACCTGCATGCATGCATATGCACCTTATTGCACATCCACCCACCTACACTAAACACGATTCATCCACAAATGGAGGCATTCAGACGGACAGACGTAGACGTTTTTATCTTTTCGTACATATATTTACATTTATATTCTTAGCATTTGGAAGACATCCTTCTCCAGAGCGACTAACATGTTTAATGAGCATTGTTTGGCCTTGCTCTGGCCCTGGAGTGGCAGATTCGTGGTGTTGGGATTTTAACTCAGATGTTTAACATCTTAAACACTGAGCTACCACTTTCCTACATCCCACAGACACAGAGAAGCTTTCAAATAAATAAAAAGGAATAAATTGTGTGTTCAATCTGAAAACACAAATTGTGGTTGTTAGTTAAGGTTAGGTAAGGTGAGGTGAGGTCGTGTTAGGTAAGGTTAAGTTAGTTAAGTTTAGGTTAGGATACGTTAGGATAAAACCAAGAAAACGAACAAAAAACGAACAAAAAAAAGGAACATAAGTGTCTTTGCAAGGTCAAAGTGGAGGGATGAGCGGCATTCTTCTAAAATTTATTTCTTCAGTTACGATATTCTTAAATATCATAGGGTTATATCATGGGTTTCGATTTCAAACCATTCAGTAAATCTATGTACCCTGGGGATTGGGGGCATGCTCGTCCTCGAAGAGACCACTCCAATTAATAGTTACAGTATGATTTATAATAAGATAAAGGAGATCATGTAGAATAGTTTAGCAGACACAAACTATTTATGTCTGTGAATTTATTTCTTCATGTTATTTCTTTAATTCTGTCACCCATCTAATTTCTTTTGTTTTTGGTTGTATCTATTTGCACATACATATTGCTGTCCCAAAAGTGACTATCAGGCATTGGCTCATAATAGTTGCTAAACGTATTTATTTGACTAAACACTACCATGCATTTAAGTAACCATGGTAACCAGATTTTCAATTAAGCAGATTTTATATTCATTATGGCAAAATAAACAGTCATATTTTTCTATTTAGCTGTTTTACATTTTTTTTTTTCTGATGTCATAAAGAGTATATATTTGTTGCTGTTTTTTGTGTTTATTTTAATTCATGCAGCCTTTTACTGAAGCAGGATATCAGATTGACCAAATGCACCTATACCCTAGCTCCATCCACAGAGCATAGGAGCTGCTATTTATATCAGCGGAAAGCTCTTAACCGAGTACTGACCCCGCTGGTGGGCGCCTGGGTAAATAACAACCCTAACTACCAATTTACCGATGATTTAATGTAGCCCACTCTGTAACATTCCCACACTCCCTATAGCCTATAACTAATTCAAGAAGGAAGTTTAACGTGCATGTCTTTACATGTGGTTCAGTGGATAGAACATCATCCAGCAGAGGCAATTTACTGTCTTGGGATATTTCTGATTTGTATTGTGTGACCATGGGGATGCATTTGCAGGCACAGAGGCTGAAGCAGAGCCCCCTGTGGACCAAACACAGACTTACATACAGAACCAAGAACGAGCAGATACAAACAAACAAGAGCATGTGAGACGTGCGGTTCGTCCCAGAGGATTTCATTTAGAGTAGTATTGATTAAGGTGCTATGACAGTTAATCAGTAGTCAATGCGACTCTCTGCGATCGACCATGCGGACTCAGTTATGCATTGTTAAAAAGGATTCGGCTACAAAGAACACATACAAATAGCGCTATTATTTTATAATGAATGTGAATTTTGGTTAGTAATGAGCACACAATGTACCTTATCAGAGCTGATGGCAGGTAACCAAAGACAATTCATCACAGTTGCCAGCAGTTTTATAGAGGGGGAGGGGGAGGGGGGCTGATTGCGGAAGTAGTAGGTGTCTATTATTTACTCCTCCAGCTTATTTTCATTAGCCTTGCCTTTGTACCCCACCTCTCTGCCATTCTGCAATCTTCATGATGCATGCTCTTTGATGCAAGCTTTTTGGGTCCTTATTCTGTTTATATGTTTGTGAACAATTGTAATACATTTAATAATTACGGGACAGTCTGTAAAATACAAAATGTCAAGAGCCAAGATAGAACTCATTATTCTTCCAAAATATTGAGGTTGATATTAAAGTTTTGATATTAACACAGGTTAACCACCCCATTATAAGATATCGATCATTAGAAAATGCTTATGCAGGCGGCGAAACAAGAGACTGTGTTTGACGTTCTGTATATGTACAACATAAAGTATAAATATTCAGCCAAGGGACTGCAGCTCCACTATCTGGCCAGCTATAGCTTTTATCCTGTTTCATTATTCATGTTGTTTATTGGTTGTTTTAGTGGATCTCCCTCGCTGTTATAAACACTATAAATCACTTTTTTCAAGTTAGACTTTTGTCAGACCCTGTCTGCAGCCCTCAGGCTAATGAAATAAAGATGTTTAGATAGGTACATAAAAGCTAGAATATTAGCAGCATTCGTAGTATTGATCACCCTCAAGATATTTCGCTCATCGTAATAGACTACAATACCTCATAATATCTTCCTTAGCAAACCCAAGGACTGACGGAATCAAATTTTACCTGTATTTTGCAATTATACAAACAGTTCAGTTTGTATATAATCAGTTCAACCATCAGGAATGGAGCTGGAATTACATGCCAGGACAGATGATTTAAACATGCTAACAGAGTGAGCGCATGTATTTTTGCACTTGTGAGAAGTTTGTTGCATAATGTGATGGTTTAAATGGTGGTATAATAGCTTATAGGTATTAACCACTCATCTTTAAATAAGCGAAATATATAGTTTCTTCTGACTAATATTCAAATATACAGTAGATATAAAAGGTTCATACACCCAGAAATAACAACAGAAATGTCAGGCTTGTTACATCGTTAAAGTGATCTTCCAACAAACAAAAATCCAGAGAAAAAACATAATGCTTAATTGGGAAAATTAAATAACAAACAAAACACTGATTGCATAAATCTGCCATCAATTAAAGTCAGCTGTTGCTGTATTTTCTTGAATGCTTGGGGTTGCATTCTTCTGCCATCAATTAAAGTCAGCTGTTGCTGTATTTTCTTGAATGCTTGGGGTTGCATTCTTCTAAGAGCCATGGGTCATGAAGAGTTGCCAAAGAAACTGCTAGACTTGATTGTTGAAAGGTTCCAATCAGGAGGGAATTATAAAGGAATAACACAGGCACTGAATGTGCAATGGAACACTGTCAAAACCATCATTAATAAGTGGAGAAAATGTGGCACCACAGAGACATTGCAAAGATGCCCAATGCCCTCTAAAGTTTATGAGAGGACGAGGAGAAAACATAACAGGGAGGCTACTAACAGGCCAACAGCAACACTGAAGGAAATACAGGAATTTCTGGCAGGTACTGGTCCCTCCCTGCATGTGACTACCATTTGTATTTTGCACATGCCTGGGCTGTGGGGTATTCTTACAAAGAAGAATATGCAAAGCCTTTCTGAATTATGCCAAAATATTAATATTAAAACATTTTCTCAAGCCATGAGGGAAAATGTGTATGGTCTGATGAGACAATGGTTGAACATTTTGGACATAATTCTAAACGGTTTGTTACGCTTAAAGGCTGCTTCTCTTCAGCTGGGCCAAGGGCAGGACCTTGTGTGCTCTGTCAAAAACTAAAAATTAAGAGGAATGACAATGACCCAAAACACATATCAAAATCAACAAAAACATGGATTTAGAAAAAAGATAAAGTTCTGGAATGGCTCAGCCAGAGCTTGGACCTCAATCCTAATGAAGATTTATGAAATGACCTAAAACGAGTTGTACACAGACGATCCCCTCACAATTTAAAGGAACTTGAACTTGTTTTGCAAATTAGAGTGGGATAAAATTCCAAAGTGTAGATGTGTGAAATTAATAGAGACTTACTCACAAAGACTTGATGCTGTAATAAAGGCAAAAGGTGCTTCCACAAAATATTAGTTTGGAGGGTGTTGAAACTTGTACAATCAGGATGTTGTAGTGTTGTTTTATTGATTTAAAATGTTTTAATTTATAAAATATTTATTTTTATCTCAGGATGTTTGTTTGTTGGGAGATCATATTAAGGATGTTAAAAGGCTGACATTTATGTTGCTGTGTGTGTGTGTGTGTGTGTGTGTGTGTGTGTGTGTGTGTGTGTGTGTGTGTGTATATATATATATATATATATATATATATATATATATATATATATATATATATATATATATATATATATATATATATATATTATGTAAAATAATGTCTCATGCTCGCTGAACCACTCTTTTACAATTTCAGCCCGATAAATCCTGGCATTGTCATCTTGGAATGTGCCCGCGCTATCAGGAAAGAAAAAATCCAATCGATGGAATTACTTTCAGTATATTTAGGTAGTCAGTTGACCTCATTCTTTGGACACACAACGTTGCTGAACCCAGACCTGACCAACTGCAGCAACCCCAGATCATAGCACTACCCCCACAGGCTTGTACATTAGACACTAGGTACAGTAGGTGCATCAGTTCATCTGCCTCTCTTCTTACCCTGATGCGCCCATTACTCTGGAACAGGGTAAATCTGAACTGAGATCAGACCACATGACCTTCTTCCATTGATCTAGAGTCAAATCTTTATGCTCCCTAGCAAATTTAAACCTATTTTTCCAATTAGCCTAACTGATATGTTGTTTTCTTAA
This sequence comes from Silurus meridionalis, assembly GCF_014805685.1. Taxonomy (NCBI): domain Eukaryota; kingdom Metazoa; phylum Chordata; class Actinopteri; order Siluriformes; family Siluridae; genus Silurus; species Silurus meridionalis. Next base: position 14,928,054 of record NC_060900.1, read on the forward strand.
GGCTATACAGCTGTTTAGTCTCATTGTGCATGTGGAAATGCTGTTACTTTCACTATTAAACATAGCCGTGAGTACTACTGTTATTTTTTTACGATTTGATTTTACCAAAGGTTTAAGTGACCGCAATTATTCAAGATCTTTTTTTCCGACCACATTTCTTTCTCAAAGATGAAGGTTCCTCATTATCCTTCCAGTTTAAAAAAATTAATTGGACAGTTTTTAACCCAATTTTAGTAGTGTAAGCAATCTCCTTAAATGCATTTTAAGATTGATGCATGCTAATAATCTGACTCTTCTGAAACAGATTAACATCTTTTCCACAACCACAGGATGTGTATTTCGACATGGTTGTTTAAGCAATGAGTAGCTACTCACTGCATTAGTTAAGGCTAAATAATTTGTTGCCAGCTGAAACATAATAATTCATGCAGTAATTATCAAATGAAAGGCTCTTACCTGTCCGCATAGTAAATTCCAGGTAGTGACTTTTTTTTTGATGGGCAGTGTATGAATATATATATATATATATATATATATATATATATATATATATATATATATATATATATATATATATATATATATATATATATATATATATATTTTTTTTTTTTTTTTCAAACATGCAATTTTGTTAGAGTGTTGTTATTTATATAGCCACTGTTTGTAGGTGCTTACTACCTAGGGAGATTCCGGAGTTTAAGTTTATATTATTGTAATTGCCCAAACATTGCACTTTGCAAGATCTAACTGTGCAACTTGGTGTTGTAATGGTCTGCACCAAAATGGACTAATGCTTATATCGCTGAGGTGAAATTTCATTTTTTCTGACATTTGTCTTTTCCTCTCTTGTAGCAATTAAGTAGACTGCAGTAGCTGTCGTTCAATCCTTGCCTGCTGCCAGAGAATTATGCACACCAGATGTTCTGCAGTCTCTATGAAATCCAGCATATGACTCTTTGTCTTAATACTAAAACATAAAGACCACCTCTTTTTCTTTCCTTTCCAGAGCACAAAAGCACAAAAAGAACATACATACTGTAGATTAATGCACATACATTTATTTTTCTATAAACAGCCTAAATGCTTTTACAAGGAATTGGTTTGCATTTCACAAAGCAATAAAAATATAATTGGTCTAAACCAGTTTTAAATGTGTGATTAGAAATGTCAGCAAAGCACAGTGTCTTATTAATAAATTGTAGGTGTAAAAAGTATGTCCATTGTTAGATGATCCATAGTTAAAACCACTATGATGATTCTAGCAAAACCTACCCGATTCCCAATTATGCGAACAAGTTGGTGTGCATAAAATGTGTTGTAATACTAAACCAATAAAAAAAAATTAACTCTGCTACAGACTGTGAACCCTTACTGTAGCATCCTTCTGAAGATGTGAAAATGAACACCAGGACATATTTTTTCACAAATAGCCCTAAATGATGATTCCGAAAGATGGCTAATTCTGTTTTCCAAGAAATCTACTATTAATAAGTTCTTTTTAACCCAATATAACCCAAATGCTTTTTTGATATTGATCCATGCTATTCCACCATTTGTAATTCTGCTGGACAGAGTGGTTGATGCTTATTGACATAGAGTATGTCTTAATTTGACTGATTTAGAGATTATTTCTTATGGCAATCTTATTACCGCTATGAAATTGACTGAATGCTTAGAAATTAGCTCCCACATGCAATTTAACTCATCAATTCCCACTTTTCATAGATTTTCCTTTCAATTACCACTATACATATTCTTTAGTGTGGGCTTATATCATTACCAGGCCCCTTTCAACAGTATTTTAGAGGAGCTCACATTAGTAGTGAGTTAAGCCTGGTGAGTCAATGTTCTCAGTGAACCAGCAGTCTTAAATCTTTTTCTTTGAAAGAAGAATCAGCAATAATAAAAAAAACCCTTGTAATCATTCTAGTGACTCATATCCACTGGCCTAATGAAAGACGCCTCAGGAGCACAGTTTAGAATTGATCGTTTGCTTCCTCAGCCTGATCATGTTACACCAAAGATCCAGGAACAGAAAGTAAATGGCAATTTTAGAAGAGTAAATATATCTTCCCTTTACTACAGATTGGAGGATCTGGGGTTCATCTCAAAGCTACGGTGCTTAATGGTGGTGTGGTGAGATGTGGAGTGGGCCGCTTGGTAAGGAGAAGCCTGTAGGGTGTGTGGGATGAAACCACAGGAAAGCGAGATAATTATCACTGTTATTAATCACAAGCCCTGTCTGGTGAGTGGAGATCACAGTTGTGAGGATAGAGAAGTGCCGATAGATAATGTATTTTTTTTAACTAAGTGTCTGAACATCTTATATACAAATCATAAGAAGCAGATGGCTAAATGATTGATGCACCACAGGTTTCATGTCTCCTTATTACAGCAGGTAATGAATATACAGTATAATTAGCTTTACAAGAATATGCATATGTCTTGATGCATTATAATTGTATATGCATTGCAGGTCACGGCATAGTATGGTTACTTTGTACTTTGTAACTTTAGTTACAATGAATAAATTAATTGTAACTAATTTCTATGTAATTAGTATGCTTAATGTTAACCTTTGCCAAGATTTGACCTCTGGCCAAGAATTATCTGAAGAATTAATATGCCAATGAAACATCTTGTTCATTTAATGGGAAAATTGTTTCTCGCTCTGTATAATCATTAGGACAGAAATTACGTGTTTCTCATATTTTTAGTGAAAGCACTTTCTATTTCAAATGCAAATTAATTACCATACCTTGTTTAAAAGTATTCACAGCAGGATTAGGAACGATGTTTACACCAACTACCTTTCGTTTGTGTGCTACCTTATTGTCCAGGTCTCAAAGGAATTACATGAATCTGGATGCATGGGTTACTGGCGTCCTCATGCCCACTGTTTATTATTAAGCATTCACTCTGGTGCATGAAGAATGTTATTCTAGTCACTAGAATTAGTCACTGCTGGAACAAATGGCACCCATGGCGAAATGCCTCTGAAAAGACATGCATTAATGAAGGTCCTCAACAATAGTTAACAAATTATTTCTTTTGTTTCGTCTTCTAACACGTGCTGTAATTCATAGCGTCTTCATGATTTGTTCATTCGGCCTTTTCATCTTTTGTTATTCAGTCAGTGCAAGAGGCCTGTTTAGAATGACGGGCGGGGAAAAAAAAACGCACTCACTCACGCTGTTGTGATGACACTGTTTCAAAGCTCTTTTCACGTCCTCACCAACTCATTAGTTTAATTGATTAATTAGTGTGCAAGGTGACACATTAGCTGGCATCTCCGCAAAAGGCCTATTTGCAGTACCGTTGTATCGAGGGCTTTTTTTTGTAGGTGCTGAGTAGCAGCAGAAAAATAAGAACATATAGCAACTCATCGAGGGAAGTGGAAACAAATCTACAATGGAAACAAATAGAGACAGATATCTAATGGGACTAGGTTGAACAGTGACCCAGGTGGGCTGGATTGTACCACTCTGGAAGATAAAGGGGCGAGAGATTTTGACCTAGAAAGGGCCATTTGTACTATTGATTTTATATCAAACTCTTGCTGCTCAACTTCCGAAGTACACAGAACCAAAGGCGAGCTAAAAACAGAAGATCTCTAAAAAAAATCTCTCAGATCTCTGTGATCTGCTTTATAATATGAAGACACAGACTTTTTGTATTCCATCAGACAAGGTAAATGGATAGAGAAAAAAGGATAGAGAGAGAGAGAGAGCCAGGAAGAGGAAGCCAGGGAGAGATGCAGAAGAGAGAGAAAAGGCACATCACTGTGATAAAGGGAAGCCACTCAGCTTTGAATGGTAATGATGAAAGTCATATAGAACAAAAAAAAAGCAGTTTTATTTCACACCACTGATTTATGAGTTCTGGGACCCAGGTGGCAGGAAAGGCATGGAGTGCTAAAAAACTCTCTCTCTCTCTCTCTCTCTCTCTCTCTCTCTCTCACACACACACACACACACACAATTTGACAAAATTACTTTTCAAATAAAAGTGTATTAGAATGGACTTGTGTTCGATTTCCTAACCTTTAATAGCAAATAAATATTTAACAACAAAAACTGACTGTCATTTATTTACGCTAAAATACAGCCATAAAATCATAGTGATATTGCATATTTACTTTTGCATGAATATGCATTATTTCAGCATGACCACATATAATGAGAATTTATATGTAAACTTGTCACCCTTATTTTTTTATTTACTCATCCATTCAATGTCAGTTATTGCTTAATTCTGGTCAGAGTCTATTCCCAGGTTGAGTGTGTGGCAGGAATATAACCTGAATGTGATGCTGGTCTATTACTGGGCATAACACACATATGTTTACACCAAAAGGCATATCAGAGGTGGTTACTGCACACGCAGTAACGAGAGGTCAGGATTCAACCTTACACTTTCTAGCTGCAAGGCACTGACAGTACCTGCTGCTCCCCAATACCAAACGTCAACATCAGAATCTTATGCCACGACCCTTTGGAGAAAAGGGCTTTCAGTCTCAGTGTGACTTCCTTTCAATAAGTATAGAAATAACAGCAGTCTTGCTATATTCCATTTTGTACTTTCTATAATGGATAAAAGAAAAAAAAATTCACACTATACACACAGTGCTTATTGTGACGGCAGAAGACTTCTCACCATGAAAAGCACTCGCCAGCTGTGGACTTTTCACAGATCCGACAGCCCGAACAAAGCATGTTTCTTTGATTTTTCCCTATCCATGACCCATGCTAACTGTGAAGCCCAGTTCACAGAAAGCAAAAAAAAAAAAAAAAAAATCACAAATAACAATCCAGAGCTGCATTTCACCTGTCCAACTCCATCATGTCAAACTAAACAGCTCTTCCTTTTGTCCTCTGTCTCACAAAGGCATCAATGCACTGTCTTGCAGCATATGTTACTATCAGTCCAGAGGCTCACAATAGATTCCCACATAAAGAGAGATACACTGCACGCTGGGTGTCATACTGAAGGATGTGCAGAGCAATATAGATAGTCCAAGTATGTGGAACACAACAGTGCCATTCCACTGATAATGTTAATTGTTAGTTGGCTTTAAATACAGTCATTTTCATTGCAGGTAATTGGCTCCTTCTTTTCCGAAGCTGTAAATTAAGCCAGGAGCATTCATTAGATTAGGACTGGTGTGGAGATGTTCCTGACTAATGTGGTGGAATGTTATGTGTTCGCTAAGTCCAAATGTGACTTACTGATACTGATACGTGTAAAAATCGCTTACTCTGATTTCACTCAATTGTATCTGTGACAAGTTTGATTTGATTCAAAGCTGTTGATTAACTGTAATAAAGACTGGCAGAAGTTCCAGAAGTTTAAATTATTTATATTATGCTTGAACAGTTTTTATGTCTTATACCATATTTAGCGTTTCTATAGTAACCCCCTTGCAATAGTGGACAATCTACCTAATCCTATGCTGTCGATAAATAACAAACAAATGTTTTAACTACAAATCCTCTACTACAAAGCTTTGTGTAGAGATATATTTATGGGAGAATGTCAGCACTTTGTAACATTTGATACGTTTTCTGCAGTGGGAGAGAGTTCAAGGCCGAGAACTTTGCAGATTTTTTTTTTTTTTTTTTTTTTTCAATAACGTGACAAACTGCATTTATTTATCTGATTTATGACTATACAGAAAGGGAACAAACAGGCAGGGGAGGGAAATGTCTTGCTTTCAGCTGCTTTAATTGATAACAAGAACTAATTCATCTGCCAGATATTACTTGGGGCTTTACAAATTGTCATCGAAGTCTGTAACATGGGTATAATGACATGTACACAACATTAGCACAAGGTAATCCATGATCAGAAATCTGGGAAATATGTACAGGTCAAAATGCTAAATATACTGAAATACTGTGTATCATTGTTGTAATGCGAATTTCATCAATAAAAGAAATTTGGAATAATGATGAAGATAGAAGATAGACAGTGGTGGCTCAATGGTTATTAAGGCTTTCGGTTACAAATCATAAGGTTGGGGGTTTGAGCTGCCTCTGTTGGGCCCATAGCCATGCAGTGTGAAGAAAAACAGACATACAAGCTGTTAAGAAACATTTACATCACAGTCACAAAGAGAAAGGCATGTGTGCATCTGTATTACATGACAGGCTGTGTGGATGAGAGAGTATGGGGATTAAACACAACACTGAGAAAAGATACCATGAAATACTAGAGACAATACCATGAACTGTCAGGAGAATGAAGAAACATCTGTAAAACCGAACAAGCTGTTGTTGGTATAAATTAAATGCTTCTTGCTTCTTCTTCTTCTTCGTCACTTTATCTTTGATTGTATAAATGCTCCATGTTAATCTAATCTCTAAATCTAATTTGTTTAGAAAAATCTACCTTTACTTTTCCTTACATAACTCTTTACTTCCCAGAACTCTCTGAATTAGTTCAAGTTGACAAAATATTCATACATTCTATATATATCTATATACACTCACCAGCCACTATAATAGGAACAGCTGCACACCCACGTATTTTATCCTATGAACTTATCATGTGGCACCATTGCAGGGTGAAAAAATCATGCAGGTAAATGTTCACTTCAAACATCACAAATTGGGGATGTAGGATGTGTGTGGGTGGGAAGCAGGACTCAGGAGACAGGTGCCTCTTTACACAGTTGTGTCATGTTCGCTTTTATTTTTTGCACCACACTTTTCTGCCGCATTTTAAAAACTCTACACAAAATGCTGAAAATGGCCTGTCTTAAGCTGAAGTCTAAAACCAAGATTCCGTTCACAGTTCAAGTTCATGCTCCTCGTGTGTGTGTGTGTGTGTGTGTGTGTGTGTGTGTGTGTGTGTGTGTGTGTGTGTGTGTGTGTGTGTGTGTCACAATATTTCTCTGGATAAGCAGTCTTGCGGTTACGACAAGGGTGAAAATAATGACACACTGCCAGTTGAAACCGCCTCTGCAGCTGACGATTGACCATGCATCAACTGCTCCAAGAGATTGCAGTTTGAATGTTTCTGAATCCTTCGATCTTGCATTTTCACAAAACCTACCAAAATCTATCCAGACTGCTGCAGAAAATTCAAAGTGTTTGTTATCAAAGTGTCTGCATTCTGAAAGAGCTTGTTGTTGAGAGATATCCTTAGGGAATGACTAGACAAATGCACTTTTTTTTTTTGGTGAAAATTAATGGATCTCTTTATAATAAATATCAAAAAGGTGAAAATAAGACAGATACAGGTGTAATAACTGATTAAAAAGACTATTGCATTAAATAGACACATCATAGACAATCAATATACACCGGCAAGGGATATCTTTATAGCCACTGTTCAAGCATAACTGTTATTGTGTTGGTCCCCTTTCTTGCTGCCAAAACAGTCCTGACCTGTCGAACATTAACAGCATTAACTTCTTTAGCAATTTGAGCTACAGTAGTTCGGACCAGCCTTTGCTTCCTGCATCAATGAGCCTTGGCCACCCATGAAGCTGTCGCCAGTTCACCACCGTTCCTGTACTAATGTAAAAATAGCATACGGGTATCACTGAAATTGTAGGAGTGCCTGATGCCAAGTGTTTATTGGCAGGCTTTAATCCGATATATTATTGTGTCCAGAAGCTTTTCTCCAGTGTTAGTACTTTTACTATTTTTGCGAAGCACTAATCTAGAGGAGTGGGCAGGGCATAAATCCACTTCCACTCACTCATGAGGAAATGTTTTATCATAACCATTCCTGTAGACTCTCCTTATCAGTTATGCATGCTTCCACGGTTCTTTTTATTAGTACATGCCCAGTATATATTCTAATTAACTTATTTGCTTACATTTTCCCAAAAAAATAGGTTACTATAGAAATGGTAAGCCATGAGACCACTGAGAAAAAAAAAGAAGAAACATTTTAAATGAAAAAGAATGAGATGCAGTGAACACATTGCAGCGTAAGCAACCCACTACAATGTATACAGGACACTGCAATGTTAATCGACATGGCTTTTTTTTGTCCCATGAGCTTTATGTCTCACCACCCGCACTTGCCTGTATAAGAGACAAAAACACCACACACCACCTCCTATAACTTTACTGTTCTCCCACGGGTCTGATGAACATCTTGGCGCTAATCTTTCTCTAATACTGTTTGGAGTGAAAGACTAGAGATTTAATCAATGTCTCCATTGCCTTTGATGCACTGGACTACCCTGTACAAACGCCTTTTTTCCCCTGCTATCAGAACACCCTGCATGTGTCCTGCCTTTCAGCAGCAGTGTTACATCTGAACAAATTTGAACTAGCTGCAAAACACCTGGTCTGCTGATGTTGCCAGCTGCAAGGAGAAAATATCCCTGTTGGTTGCCATCACACGCACTACATGTTTTTGGTAGATTTTGGAATGTTAAAGCTTTGTTGTTATATTTGAGCCTAAATTGGCACTGTCTTTGCTCTGTCTGTGCTAAGCACAAGTACATAATGAGAGTATTTTTTCTTGGTTTTATGGTTGGTGTCTGTTAAAATATAATAAATTCTAAATGATAAATTCTGGTTAAATTTAGGTGCCAGGCATTGGGATTATCCTTGGTGCTATTCTATTCAGTTCTCATCTTCACCATCTGTTGTCAGTTTGTTTTTAAGAGTTTTTTTCCTATTTAATAAATGAAATTTTTCTTTTGGAACCTGCAATGATCATGTCAGGTAATGAATATACGATTTAAAAGCTGTTTAGCTTGTCTTCTAATACACTGCCTGGCCAAAAGAAAGTCATCACCTGGATTAAACCAAACAAATAGGTAAGAGCCCACCAATTAATAATTACTGCAGTGATTAATATGTTTTAACTGGCAACAAGTTATTTAAACCAAACTGATGCAGTGAGTAGCTTCTCAGTTTTTAAACAACCATGTCTGTAGATGTGGCCTGTGGTCTATAGAGAGCATTTTGCTCTGTTTCAGGAGGGCGTAGTTGTTAACTTGCATTGAGTAGATTGCTCTAACTAAAGTTGGGTAAAGAACTGTCCAGTGCATTAATATCATCTTTAAACAAGGAATGTGATTGGAAGAAATGTGAATGATCATGACTGGGTATCACCTAATCCTTTGGTGTAATAAACAACCAAACAAAACAAACAATAAAACTCATAGCTATGTTTATTTGTGCATTTCCACATGCACAATGCAAATAGAACTCAACCGCTATATAAACCGATCAGAAAACATTATGAAATTGTAACATTATGATGGGTGAGTGAATAACATAGATTAGCTCTTCCCTGTATGCCATTTTTACATTAGTACGTTTATTATATTCCTTACACACAAACATACATTTATACACTGACCAGGCATAGCATTAGGGCATTATAACATTATAATTGGTGAAGTAAATAACATTGATTATCTTTTCATCATGGCACCTGTTAGTGGGTGGGATATGTTAGAAGCAGGAAAAATGGGCAAGTGTAAGGATTTGAGTGAGTTTCACAAAGGGCCAAATTGTGATGTCTAGACGACTGGGTCAGAGCATCTCCATATCTGCAGCTCTTGTGGTCTGTTTTCAGTATGCAGTGGTCAGTATCTATCAAAAATGGTCCAAGGAATGAACAGTGGTGAACCACAAACAGAGTCATTGGCAGCCAAGGCTCAATGATGCACATGGGGAGCGAAGGCCAGCCCGTGTGGTGACCATGTCTTTTCATCAATGGATTTTTTTCTTTCTTAATGACACAGGCATGATCCAAAATGACAATGGCAAGATTTATCTGGCTTAAACTGTAAAGGAGTTTTTCAGGGAACAAACATGGATTTACCAGACATTAACCCTTCTGAGAATATTTGGAATGTGCTGGAGAAGCTGTTTGACTTTCCCATCATCAATACACGTTATTGGTGAGAAATTATTGCAGCTGAATAGAAATAAAATGTATGGATGAATGAGCTTATCAAAACAGTGCCAAGGTGATTATGTGCCATAATCAAAGCAAAGCCGGTCTAAAGAAATATTACAGTGTGCAGCTTTTTTGACCAGGCATTATATATTGATTTTCTATGATGTGCAAGATGCCATGCAGTAGTTTTTTTTAAAGCAGTTATTTCACTCATACAACTTATAATGTGTGTGTGTGTGTTTAATGGTATGATTTTTATTATAAAGCTACCATGTGCTTTCAATTGACTTGACTAATTGCTTTCATTTGCACAATTTTTTTGAGGAGGAAGCATGCACTAGTATTCGAGTCAAGGCACCAGGATGTCGTGCTAATATGCTTTAAAGCATATAGCTGGTCTTGAACTTGACCAAGAGAGGAATCTGATTTATGACACAAAAACCCCAGAGGCGGCTAAACATAAACCATTTCAAGATGTGCTATTATCTGACAAGAGGTGGTGTCATTGGATGGGCAGGTGAATTAAATCCTCTAAATAGCAAGTCATATTTCCAAATGAAATGCCTTACTATTTTAAGGTTCTTCTAAATGAAAAGAAATGACAGATACAACCTTGTTTAACTAAGGTCCAGGATATTGTAAAGCCAGAAAAGCAATACATGAGGATTTGCTTGGGTTTGGCATGTTGTTATGCTTTTGTCACTCTGATGGTCTATTGTTTGCATAGCATTTGGTTAATCTATTGCATTCGATTGATTTATTGATTGATTAATTTATATTTATATTATTAATTCATTCATTCATTAATCTGTCAGTTTGTCAGTCTATCTGTGTATTATTTTATTTGTTTATTTGTTTGTCCATCTCTTCATCCTTCCATCTGAGGGTCTGGATGGTCTGTGGTAAGAAGCTCCTCTACATTCTTCATTTGTTGGCCTTTAGGTAGCAGAAGCCGGGCTGAAGGCATGTTGCAAAATAAAAGCTAACAGGTACATTTTTTTTGGTTAATTTAAATAATTATAATTCACAGTCAGTGATGATTCATCCGTGTCAGGTCAGAAAGTCAGAATTGTTTGGAACTAGATTTTAAAGGGTGTATTCATACAAAGCCATAATTTATACATTTCAGGCATGAAAGAAATCCAAATGGCTGGTGCTGCATCAAATTCAAGAGAGCAGAAAAGTAATAAGAGAGTAAACAAGAATAAGAGAATAAAAGATTCGGATATAATTGCCGTATGTGTGGACAAAATGTAATGCTGATAGAAACTAGTGGTTAAAAGATGATAGTCAGCCAGTTTATTATTGCTGTGAAGTTTGTATTGATAATCTGTCAAGAAGCTGATCTAGAATATTTATGACAACTGGTATTGACTGAACAAGACGTTTCTCTGAATGTGTGTCTTTCAAACATAAAAAGAAAGTGATTCAAGCCTTCTGCTCAGCATATCTCTGTTGTGTGTTAGTGAGCCAACACAATTACACCATGCTAATAAAAATCATGTCACTATACTATTGGTGTCATTACTTTTGTAGCCAGAACTTACTATAGTGTACATTTCGCATTTGGGACATAGCCATGGATTCTGTCGAAAAGCATAATTGTTGATTATTCCAAATAGGAAACTAAGAGAGAGTTTAGTTTCAGGTTTTCTCTGTTTGGCTCCAGAAGCAATTACTTGAGGTAAATCCCATTCCAATTTTCACAAAGGTCAGAGAAGTGTTTGGAAGCACTTGACAGAACGTATGCGATGTGGTTTAAAATTTTTTCAGAAATGCTCATTAGATGAATGTATAATTAAATTTCAATATATAATTAAATAAAATATTGCAGAGCTTTAATACTGAAGCCGCTGTGTGTGTATTATTGTTGTTGTTAGCCCCGCTTGTCTTGTGAGGTCCTGACACAGGGTATTACACTTAAAAGAATTACTCCCACCCTCCATTCTCCCACTTCTTTAATTTGTCTGATTACTGCACCTCTTGTGGTCATAATGCATGAAACACAATGACTGAATGTTATGGAAATGTAAGAAAAAAAAATGTCTGGAGAAGAAAGAGGTAGAAAAAAAAGAGAGAGAGAGAGAGAGAGAGAGAGAGAGAGAGAGAGAGAGAGATATTTGGCTCAGTGTTTTCTATTTTGAAACACACTAAAAGTGCCAGTGTGTCACCTGCTCAGGGGCCTCAGTTAACAACAGGCCTCTTGCCATCTAGGTGTTTTGAAATTGCACCTCGATTTCAAGGCCTCCCCTAAATAAAGCAATGTTCATTGTCCTATCTTTTTCCCCTACAGCTCCACAGCAGCCATTTGGCTTTATCTCTGTAATGCAGAAGCTCGGGAGAATTTCCAACTCCCTGTTCTCTCCTCATACAACACCACTCTCTATGAAAAAGCCTGCAACACTCATGGAAAAGCGCTGTATCACCCAGTACACGTTTTGCAGAAGAAGAAAAATTTGTAGAATTCACATACATTTATTTGGAATTTGCATTTAGTGCAACTGCTGTGATGATTATCCAAAGACATGCTGAGGTGACTGACTCAGCATCTGAGCAGACTGCTATCTGATGTCCAAAAGGTGGAAGAATGAACAGCTTTTAAATTCATGAGTCACAGGGTTTTATTTTGGGCCTCTTCTTAAAATATTGCTATGTACACATTTTCACAAACAGAAGATCCTATCTCTGTCTTTTTTTCTGGTAATAGTCCAGCAAATGTTAAATACAGTGCTGATGAAGCAGTGATCCCTGTTGTGAAAGAAACCATTTGGCTGGTATCAGGTAAACCTGAATGAATTTCTGCTATTGATTTATTTATTACTGGCTTGCGTTCAGCTTTTCTGTAAAGAACATTTTTCTTCTTCTATCCGTTTTCTCGATTTGATAGACTTCTAGGTTAACACATATAAGTTTGTTAACCCTTGGAGAATGCAGTAATTTTGACACTGAGATGATGTGATTTTATATTTATGATATGTATAGCTTGTAGAAACCTACAGAAGGTATGTTGGTGGATTTTAAAATATAAACAGATACTAAATGCGTGAATGTAATTTTTCTGGAATTAGTATTTGGATCACAAATGATTGTTCTATTAATAAATAAATGACACAGTAATTTTGCTACATTTAGGTTACAACTGGGGAAAATGACATATAAGTACAAACCAGACAATGAATACTGATGGAGGGTGTATTTTCTCAATACTAAGAATATAAAGAAAACACTTGTGCCCTTGGGAAGAACATTCTCAAAAAGTAACCTTTTAAAAAATTAGCACATGGAAAGAACACAAGGACAGAGAACCTCTATATGTCTGAGAGATGCTGTGTGCTTTTATGATGCACAAAAACCCCCCGACTGATTTCACAAGTGATTCAGTCGAATCCTTTTTAACACGGTACACCTTTATCTTAAATAAATAAATAGAACAAAGTCTGATAAGACTGCTTAATGAGTAAAACCTTTAAAAAGTGTTTAAAATAGTCTTTACATTACCTGGAACTACAGAATTCGCAAGCATATTGTACAGATATGCAGGTAGTCCCTAAATTACAATGGTTTAACTTTTTTTTGGTTCAACAATTTTTTTTATCTTACGATGACGATAGCGATAAGACAAAAGAAAAAAATTTTTAGACGTTTTAAGCAGTGTATATGTGGTATGCTATGTCGGGATGCTGCAAAGCTGTACGTGTCTCCCAGCTTGTGTGATGCCTTATTTAGGTTGAGAGAGTTCATTTATCTCAGTGTTAGAGTACGTTTTTTCAGTGTTTTTGGTGATTCCCAATTTTAGCTCTTTTCTTTCTCCTTTTTATCGGTGTTGTTGGACATTAAAACAGAGCTCACCAACTAGTCTTATCAGCTACAGGTGTGCTTTTTAGCACTTGTTTCATCCCGATCCACCCTCCACTTGCAAACTGGTGCTTGCCCACTGCCTCATACACATGAACTGCAAAGTTTATACATTATGGTACAATAAAAAGCTCCAATTTGCTAAATGATGTACTGTGATTTGTGGGTTCCCTGGTGGTCTAGTGGTTAGGATTCAGTGCTCTCGCGGCCCGGGTTCGATTCACGATTCCTAAACCCAGCCGTTAGGGTTGCACAAGCCAGTGCACTCTTAGTGTCAGTCCCAAGCCCGAATAAATGGGAAGGGTTGGATTAGGAAGGGCATCCAGCATAAAAACATGTGCCAAATCAAATATGCAGATCACGAATATGGATGATCTGCTGTGGCGACCCCTAATGGGAGAAGATAAAAGAAAGTTTATGTACTGTAATTTGTAAATTATTAATTTACTACCCCATACTGATCATTGTTTAAGAATCCTGGGTAGGCTAGGCCATGTCTCAACTTATGATGTTTTAAAGTTATGATCATTGGAACACATCTCCATTGTAAGTTAGGTACTACATGTATTAATACATTATGATTATTTTGAAGCATGTTATTAAATGCAAATGTATTCAATGAAAAGTCTATAATAATCCATGTAAATGCTATAATCTGGTCAATGAACTACTGTCTGAGCTTTTATAGAAACACCCACTAGTGAATCATAATTAATAATACAGTGATCACTCTTTGTAAATTGTTTGTGTTGCAAATCGGGGCAATGTTTTGGTATGATGAGCTTTCAAAGATAAGAGAAACCTCTGTGTCATGTGATATTCTTGGTGTAATGTAGTGCAACCAGATGCAAAAACACTAAAAGAAAATGTGAGAAAACACCAAAAATATTTACAATCCTGAATGCGGGCAAAAACACAATAATCGAAAGATAAAAACACATGAAAAATGACAAGGAGTGCTTCAAATGGTGAATATATTTAGCATGAACATTAGCAAACACGTTGAACTTTTATTGAACTATTTTTGGACTGTCTTAAGTCCAAGTAGTTTATTATGTAATAAAAACAAAAAAAAACCCTACATTGGCATCCCTGGTAGCAACAGTTTCTATATGTATTAATACTTTGTGCCATGAAGGGATGATTTGGTTCTCTTTAATGCATGTGTTGGAAAATGCTTTATGTGAAATAAGTTCAATTTGCTAGTAATTTAACCAGTAAGTGAAATATAGTGAAGAGCAAGCTGACTCGGCCGTCTGCAAGGATAAGGGAGGCCAGAGATGCCAGGCAACAACATCTGCACCAGATAAGGTGCATGACTATCCTCCTCTGTGGAACTACCTGCATGTCTGCAGAACCACGATTATTGTTAAACACATACTTAATAGATCTGCTAATGACTCGATGGAAAATTACCTTGCATTACCTTTCTTTGAGGTTGTTCCACAATTTATTTATTTTTTTACAAAGGCCTACATGTCTGTTAAAGATAAGCCTGCATAACTGACACATACTGGAGAATGCACAAATGAGAAAACATTTCACGCCAATGCAAATCCAATTTCTTGTTTGTTTTCAATGTAAAATGGTTGAATAAGATCATCTATAGTTTGAATAGCATTTACACAGCATGTTATTTGTTTGTTTGTTTATCCACCTGAAATAAATTTATGACATGAACACAGTTGTTCATATTTACATTAGCAAGAAATTCTTCTTTTTTTGTGTGTGTGTAACTGATAAACACACAATAAGGCAGGTATAAAAAGCCTGAATTTGTGTGTGTGTGTGTGTGTGTGTGTGTGTGTGTGTGTGTGTGTGTGCACCCACAATTAATATGCTTATAAGTCTTTGTCTTATTATTGCTGGAATGTACAATATTTTTTTTGGCACAGTTGCAATCTTCAGTTCATTTTAAATATCTGCTTCCCTGTTGTGAAAGCATTTACCTTCTCCAATTAAAGAGGACTCTCGACTCCAGCATTCTCTAAAGAGCACGTATTAAATGAGAATCGCAGCAACAAGAGTGTTGGAAATATAATGTGAAAGTAGTACATATTTTATTTGATCAGGTAGGTTAGGACAGTACCATAACAAGAGGCTTTGTTTTTTCAAAACGGCCAAAAAAAATGTATCCACAATTATGTGTCATATTTGAATATCCTGCAGTTAGTATACGGTATATCAAACATCTAAGATAGGTCTCACTTTTAAATTGTTTGATTTTAGAATTTGCAAATATAAAATGTTTATTTATGCATTCAAGATGTATTCTTCACAACTGCATTGATGTTGCAATGATTTATGTGACATTTCTTCTTTGCAACTTTTAATGGTAACAACAAACCATGCACTGTTAAAAATTAAACACACAGAAAATGTAAGTGAGCATGGGATAGCTTTCACCTCTATGTAAGAGTACATAAAAAATACCCTGAGCTGTGTTTGCTGTCATAAACTAGGAAGCTTGTTTAAAGAGTGCTAATTAAGACAACCACTGACTTGACTTACACACAGTACAGTGCAAACTACTGAGAGAAATATGAAGGGTTTTATTAGTAAACACTATGCACGTATTTTGTCCTATGTAGAATCAGGCCACTAAATAGTTTGCATTATCTGGCAAATAAATAGCTAGATATGTGGGTTAGGGTAACAAAAAAATTGCACAGGTGAAAAGTTAAATTTAATAATGGTTAATGCAGCTAGAGACCAATTATAAAAAATGAAATAAAAAAAAGGTAAAACCTGTAAAGCCTGTAAAGTCTCTTAATAGAGACATATTTCATTAACAGTATTTAAAAGTGTACAGTCAGACAGTATTAAGGCTATTTATTGGTGCCATAAAAATTTTTTTTTATTTTAATAAACCACCAACCCAAAGTACTTATTATATGATGTGTTAATGGTGCCAATTTGGCTTATTTAAAGATCTACAGTACAGACCAAAAGTTTGGACACACCTTCTCATTCAAAGAGTTTTCTTTATTTTCATGACTATGAAAATTGTAGAGTCACACTGAAGGCATCAAGGGCTATTTGACCAAGAAGGAGAGTGATGGGGTGCTGCGCCAGATGACCTGGCCTCCCCAGTCACCGGACCTGAACCCAATCGAGATGGTTTAGGGGTGAGCTGGACCGCAGAGTGAAGGCAAAAGGGCCATCAAGTGCCAAGCATCTCTCAGGGAACTCCTTCAAGACTGTTGGAAGACCATTTCAGGTGACTACCTCTTGAAGCTCATCAAGAGAATGCCAAGAGTGTGCAAAGCAGTAATCAAAGCAAAAGGTGGCTACTTTGAAGAACCTAGAATATGACATTTTTCAGTTGTTTCACACTTTTTTGTTATGTATATAATTCCATATATAATTCCACATGTGTTAATTCATAGTTTTGATGCCTTCAGTGTGAATCTACAATTTTCATAGTCATGAAAATAAAGAAAACTCTTTGAATGAGAAGGTGTCCACATTTTTGGTCTGTACTGTACTTGTTTTTTGTAATGAACTATGGATTAAACAAAAAATACCAGAAGGATAAGGTATTAAGTAAAAGAGCTCAACTTAAAAAAATATAATAATGCTGATTTTATTTTACAAGTTGATGTGCTGAATGACCAGTTAGTAATGTACAGTAGAGAAAGCACTATTTAAACAATGCAGCAAGGTCTATAACATTTTTTGAATAAGATGTTTTAGATGTGCTGCCATTTCCATGTTATTATCTTGCTCTGATGTTAAAATCCCTTACCGTGAACTAGGATGCCCACATCCAACTTCCTCTAGATCCACAAACACACAATGCAACTCCTTCTGACCTTCTTTATCCTTCTCCATCAATATTCTCAAAGCAAATATTGCATCTGTAGTGCTCTACCTCAGCATGAAACCAAAATAACTCAACCTGGATTCCACTACTCTTTTTCATAACTTCATGATGTGGCTTATCAACTTTATTCCTCTGTAGTTACTGCAGGTCTGCACATCTCCCTTATTCTTTCAAATTGGTACCAGCAAACTCTTTCCTCATTCCTCAGGCATCCTCTCACCTTCCAAAATCTTGTTGAACAATTTGGTTAAAAACTTCACATGCCATCTCTCCTAAACATCTCCATGCTTCTACTGGTATGTCATCTGGTCCAACCAACTTTCTATGCTTCATCTTAATAGCTGCCCTCACTTCCTCCTTACTAATCCACTTCCTGCTTCACCATATCCACATCATCCTCCCTTCTCTCTCTCTCTCTCTCTCTCTCTCTCTCTCTCTCTCTCGCTCTCATTTTCCTCATTCATCAGCTGCTCAAAATACTCCCTCCACCTTTTCAACACACTCTCCTCACTAGTCAACACACTTCCAACTGCACCCTTTATTGCTTGTAGCACATCCTTTCCAGCTCGGTCCCTTTACCTGGCCAATCAGTACAAATCTTGTGTTCAAGTGTCCAACTCAGATTGCCTTTTCCTTTGCTTTTGCTACATGCCTCTTCACCTGCTGCCACATCTCCTTGTTATCTTGCCTACTTTTCTCATCTCTCTGTTGATCCCAATTCTGTTTTGCCAAACTCTTTCTCCTTATGCTTTCCTGCACTTCTTTTTTCCACCACCACATCTCTTTGTCTTCCTTTCTATTTCCAGATGTCACACTAAGTACCTTTCTAGCTGTCTCCCTTATCACATCTGCAGTAGTTGCAAAATCATCCAGCACCTCTTGACCACCACCGAGCCCCTGTCTGACCTCTTCCCTGATTCTCACACTACAGACTTCCTATTTCAGTTTCCACTATCTTATTCCCCTTTCATTCCCCACTCTTCTCCTCTCCTTCTTGTTATAGTTATGTAACTATGAAGGTTAAACATACTAAGCAGATCCTCAATACATTAGAGAAAACACTGATTGTAATATACAGTCTCCAAACTCTTTCATATTGCATCTCTAGCATAGAATATACTGTAGTCCACCTGTGTGCACCTTCCTCCACTCTTATATGCCACCTTATGCGCCTCCTTCTTCTTGAAAAAAGTATTTACCACTGCCATTTTCATCCTTTTAGCAAAATCTACCCTTCCACATTCCACTCCTTAAAGCTATACCTACCTGTTAGCTACCCATCACATCCTCATCACCTCTGTTACCTTCACCAACATGGCCATTGAAGTTTGCCCCAATCACCAATCTTTCATTCCTAGGTTCACTCTCCACTACTTTATCTAACTCACTCCAGAATCTTTCCTTCTCCCCATCTCACAACCCACTTGTTGCACTGATGACATTTTTTTATCACCCGTTCGACTTTCAGCTTTACGGAAACTCTTTTCACCTCCACTAAACTCTTACTGTACTCTTCCTTCAGGATCACCCCTACACCATTTCTCTTTCCATCCACACCATGAAAGAACAGTTTAAACTCACATTCGGTGTTCCTGGACTTTCCTCCCTTCCACTTGTTCTCCTGAACACACATGTCAACCCCTCTCCACTCCATCATAGCAGCTACCTCTCTCCCTTTACCAGTCATAGTCTTCTTCTTCTTCTTCTTTTGTCGGCTTCTCTCGTTAGGGGTCGCCACAGCGGATTATCTGTCTCCATACCCCCTGTCCTCTACATCTGCCTCTTAAACCAACAACCTGCATGTCTTCTCTCATCCCATCCATAAAACTACCAGTCATAATACTAACATTTAAAGTGCCCACTCTAACCTCCTCTCTCCTACACATCTCCTTTCCCTGCTGTCTCTGTAGACATCATCCCCCTCTCTTTCTCCTCCTTTGGCCAACATTAGTCCAATTTCCATCGGTACCCTGTTGGCTAACAACAACTGTGGTGGTCGTTGATAACCCAGGCCTCGACCGATCCAGTATAAAATTCTGGTTTGTGATCCGCATATTGATTTGGCACGTTCAGTTTTACACTGGATGCCCTTTCTAACGCAACCCCTTCCCATTAATCCAGGCTTGGAACCAGCATTATGAGTGCACTAACTTGTGCATCCCTAATGGCTGGGTTACAAAACAAATTAAACCACCCACTAAAAAAGGTGAAAGATTGGCAGAATCTTATCGGTGATACAACCGAACCTGCATATGTTTGTGGTGAACTTTTATTTCCACCCAGTAGCATTATGGAAACAACATGATTGATGGAAAATGTAGCCACTAAGTGTAGGATTCTAACAATGGGAGGTTTTTATTCCCCATATGGGTGAGTTCTTATTTTTATTATTCTTTAAAAGCCTTTCGGAGTGATTACAGCTACCTGGTGACCTGGTGATGTGGATGGAAAACCTGGCTGAGGGAGAAAAGGACCAGAAATCTAAATAAGAAGTTTTAGCAAAATATTTGTAGAAATGACATTTTTCATGATATGTTCATAAAGTTTTAAATATACATTCCTGAGACATGTAGCTGCAGAGTCAGTTCTTTGCTGGATTGCTCCAGGAATTGATTGACATGATTTCATGTATTTATATATAAAATAATAAAATGTTCAATGCAGGTAATTTTGATTCAGGGCACTTCAGTGTCTATAACTTGTTTCCTTTTACAGTGATATCAACTCTGGATCATGAATAGTAAACCCCAAAATGTCTTCTTTCCAAAGATACCTCAAATGTGAATGTACTGTGGCAGACCTTTGTCAGGGACTGTTATTTAAATTTAGTTAGGTAATTTTCATCTGTGAGTCCCAAAAGCTGGGTGCCAGATAACAGGTTAAAAGTAACAGTGGTTAAAAAAAGCTAAAAGTGGTAAATGGATTAGCTGAAATCTTCTTTCTTCTGCTCTCATTAGGGGTTGCCACAGCAGACCATCCATCTCCATATCACTCTGTTCTCTACATCTGCCTCTTTAAATCCAACCACCTGCATGTCTTCCCTCAGCACTTTCATAAACCTTTATCCTCAGTGTTCTTCTACAGATATACCCCATGTCTCTCCTCTGCACATGTCCAAACCATCTTAATATGGCCTTCCTCACCTTGTCTCTAAAACCTCCTACATGCGCAGTCCCTCTAATAAACTAATTTCTAATCCTGTTCATCCTTATCACTCCCAATTAAAATCTTAGCATCTTCAACTCCAAAGCCATCTCCAGCTCCGCCTCCTGTCTTTTGTCAATGCCAGATTAAGAGTGCTAAAATATATATTTGAAAACGAATATGTACATATTCCAAATGTACAAATGCCTTCACTGCTAATATACAGAAGGTGATTAAGTAGTGCACAAAGTTGGAGCCACACAGTTGTATAGTATGTACTTTAATGTGGTAGCATTAAAATTTCCGTTCATTCGAACTAGAAGAGCCAAACCTGTTTCAGGATGAAAATGCAAAGTGAGCTCCATGAAAATATGGTTCAGCCCTATTGAATTAGAAGTTGACTCCACCCCAGTTCTCCTTTCTTTACATTAGAATGAGTAAATAAATGAATGAATGAAAAATCTCCACAACAATACTCCAAAAGCTAGTGTATCATATTCCTAAAAGACTGGAGATTATTATAACAGAAAATGTGGATTAAATGTGGAAAGAGATATTCAAAAAGCACAAAGAACCTTATAGTCATGTGTCCACATAATGTATATACTATAAATCAGACTTAATTGGTGTTGAACACATAAATCATATTTAGTGGCATTAAAATGCAGTGCACACTACATTACACTGTCACAGTAAAGGAAGACACATGATGTGAAGACCAAAGTGCAAAGAGAATTCTAAAGCAACAGCAACATAACAGGGGAAATATACCAACAGAAAATCATAACTAATTCACACAATAAGCAAGTTGCCAAGTGAAAATTGAAACTGGGAATTGTGACTATGCAAATGAGAACCAGCACTGGGCTTCTGATGCAACACGCTTCAACCCAGAACACCCTGCGGTGCTATTAAAACAAATCCACAAGAAATACTCACAATTTATGCGTTACAAATTTCTTTTAAGTAGGTCAATTGCATGGGAGCATACATGCTGAAGATATCTTTTAATTTTACTTGATTAGAAGTGAAACAGCAGGAGAGATAGGGCTGGGCTAACAAAGTTTTAAGCAGTTCATTTTTCCAAAGTGCAAAAGTTTAAATAGTTAATTTGTGAATAAGTCCAATAACGGAATCAGGTTGTATTGGTTTGATGATTTTAAACTCGGCTTAGCAAATATAAAACAGAATACGGACTCAAAAAGATGATTATGTTACATTGGCTCTCTTAGCCAGAATCACAATCAAAGGTCAGATTGATGACGCATTACGGAAGATGGAATGGAGTGTTGGTTTGTATGTTGTCTTGAAGGGAATAAAAGGAAATTTGATTGCATCAGCCTACACAGTGAACGCAAAAAGGTGCTGTGAATAATATAGAGCTGATTGACTCTAATCCAATACCATTCTCTTTTAAACAATGTATATTTTTTGTTTTTTTTGTAAGAGTGTATCACATTTAATTTAGTTTAATTATGCCTCCAGGACCATGTGAGAAACAGCTATACATAAATAGGGATGCAGTAAAGCTGGCAGCAAAGTACTTGACAATAATTTTGGAAGAAACACTTTCTTGCTTGAATTTAATTGTGCCAGTGAATGTTGTGTTGGTTTCTAACAAAATTACTTGTTTAAAAAATAAATAACTTTTTTGCATCCATATATTATTATTATTTTTTTTTTCGATCCATAAGAGTGAGTAGATATGGGCAAACTAAAATCTTAGCTTGAACACCATTAATTGCAAGCAACTCAGTTTAGTTGTGGACTCTGGAAAACAGTTCTCATTTCTTCCTTTCCTTGCTATATTATATAAATGCTAACTTGTAGAGCGAACTAAGTGCAATGTAAAGTAAACAGCAACATACGTTTGGCTACTCATTAACATGGCGTAATGTAACTTCAAGCTGCCTGTAATGATGCAACAGTGGAGCTCAAAAAAGTAAGGGAGCAAAGGTTTAGACTATAGACTTTTTAGACTTTTTTAATTTAGTTTGATTCTTGGCTTTACAATTTTTCCTAATTATAAATGTGAGTGTTACAGGTCTACAGTTGATAATGAGGTTGCTTTAAGTGTTCAAATGCTGCTTTGTGGTTTGTGTGTGTGTGTGTGTGTGTGTGTGTGTGTGTGTGTGTGTGTGTGTGCGTGTGTGTGTGTGTGTGTGTGTGTGTGTGTATGTGGTTGTGTGGGTGGGTGGTTTATGGATGATTAGGATGGGGGTGTGTTTTACACCTAAGCCATGCGTGAGTACAGTTGCTGAGCAACATAACTGTGCACTGACCCCTGAATGACAGGGCTAGAACACATTTGAAATGTGGTGAAAGGTAGACTGAAGTTGATGAGGCTGCATAAGAGGGAAAATCCTGGCAAGAGGTTCATCCTCAGCTACAATAGGTGGACATGACAGAAAGTAAGAATGACTGAAACAGTCTACGTAATAGTGTAATAGTCTTTGCTCTTCATGCTTCACTGCAATTAGAGGTGTACTGATGAATGTGACATAGCCTAGTCTTATTAAACTGGATTGTCTTAGTTAATTTAAGCGCATTCATGTGAAAACGCTCCCAGGTGAAATCATTTCTATTGTTCTTTATGTGTTACCAATCACCTTAAATGTGCTCGGATACTTAGGTTTCAAAATTCACCAGATTTAGGCCATTACATTGCTTGACATGTCAATTTATCCTGTGCTTTTTTTTAAAAAAGAAATTCAGTTCCTAAGGTTATGCAATTTGCATTAACCTTGCATGCACCTACGCCATATGCAAGATCACATGTTTTATGATTCAACAGCCTTCATCTTCAAAACAAAGAGAAGCTAAAATGCCCCTGCTTGACTAACTTTTTCTCTTCTGCTGTCAAAAAGGGCTGTATTCATGATTGCTGCTAGCAAGTTTAAAACAAGTCCAAGAAACAGGATTAGTTGAAAATGAGTCAAGACAAGTCAAGGAGGTTAAGAGGGTTGAAATAAAGGCCAGCAGAGTTTGGGTTTTGCTATCACCTGGGCTTACAATTCCTTCAACTAGATAATATCAATGTTGCTGTGCTTTAAAACAGTAGCCAGTAAGTATTATACCCCCCTGCCCCCTAACAGCCAAAAAAAAAGTTAAAGGTTTTTGTCATAGTCCCTCCATTCCCACAAGCTCAACTGGACAAACTACAATAATAATTATAATACAGTTTTGTTTTTAGTCGTTGGATGCAAATCCTTTGCAGTCAATGAATGTCTGAAGTCTAGAACAAATGGTCATCACATTTGTTCATAATGCTCCCTTGAAATGCTGCACCAGTCCTTTCTTGTAGCCGCCTTAAGTTGATGCTAGTTTGTGTTTTTTTTCCGCCTTGAGTTTTGACTTCAGTCAGTGAAAAGTATGCTCAGTTGGGTTGATATGACAGATTTGGCTATTTAAGAACATTTAATTTCTTTCATTCTTGGGTTGCCTTCACAGTATCCTTTAGGTTTTTATTAATTTGTGCTGCGAAGTACAATCCTATCCGTTTTGCAGCATTTAAGTGAAACGGAACAGAAAATATATCCCTGTCAGAAATTGTCCTGCAACGTATATCCACAGTCACTTATGGACGAGAGCTATTTACAGATGTATGTATATAATATTTTCAATTAATATGCATAGAGAACCAAGACCAACCATATCAAAAAGGCCAAAAATAAAACCATAACAAATAGAAGCATAGTGCATGAAAATGTGGAGACAGAAATACACTTATAGTTGTCACAGTGTTGCATGTTTTGTGTTAATTTATATTTTCCAATCTTTAGCCCATTTCTGTTCTTAAAACAAATGTCACTGATATTAATACCCCAGAAAACATTTCATTATAAAAAAAACATAAATTCTTGTCTGACTTTATAAGATATTTATACATTTATCATACAGCATGCTAAAAGACAATTATCTACAAAATGCTTATATGAGTCAGAATCAATATAACATAGTATTTGTGGCTTGAAGAATTTGATACTTGTCACCACTATGAGCAGTTTCTGTCAACTGGCTATCCAATGCTGCATGAATGTTTAAAGGCACCCAGACGTAACATTTCAACAGTCTCTGATTTGCTGCTTGCTAAAAGCTTGCCAGTGGCTAAGCAGGTTTTGTGTGGAGAAAAAAAAGACATTACTCTCTGTGTTGGCCATCTGGAGCCGGAAAATTTTGAGCAAATCTGGCTTGAGCTCCCAGTCCAACCATAAAATATACTGTTTGCAATAGTAATCAACATGGGAATTTGTCCACCTGCAATATCAATGACACACAAGACAAAAGCCTCGGGCAGGCAGCACATAAAGGAAATTGAATTCCTTTTTTCCTTTGTGATTTGGTAAGATTATGTGAATAAATGTGTCGTAAAGAAGGGAAGCTTTTTTGTGCGGAATGAGACATGCCTGTCACATTTTTGACTGATTTAGCTTGACATAACATCAGAACTACTTTACAATGAGGAGAGTCAGGATGAATGACTTCTATAGGACACATCATGTCAAAAATGGTAGCTTTTGAACGTTCATCCTGTTAGATCTTTTATCATAAACCTAGCCTGATATAGTCGTGGACTTTACTTTTAGAAGCTGATCATTAAATGTCAGAACACTCTTTACGTGTCTTCACACATTTATACAGTGTTGGTTAGAATGTTGCCTGATTTCCCTGGTGCCAAACAGTGATCATGATGTTCTGTAGCTTCCAAATAAAAAGCTGCCAAGATAAGTTTTTTTAAAATTGTGCATACAGCGAGTTCAAATCTTGCCACTGTTCATTTTCTGTACATCCTTTTTGAATTCATAACTAAAATCCATGCATTGACTTAATATCCTCATGCTCTTCAATCAAATCACAGATTAACTTTTAGATACTGCTCTGGATAAATTTGTGCTGTTTTCTGACATCTGACAGACTCGTTTGACAGTGGTCATTTTCAGGGGTTAATTGTTAGTAAATGTTAAATTATTAGTATTTATTAATTATTATTGGTTCTGAGGATTTATCTAATTAAATGTAAGCGCAGTGTTTGTTGGTTGAAAGGTTAAAACTGGTTGTATAAGTAAACCACAGTTCCAAAACATTTTTTCAAATGTAATTAAAAAATATTATATTCAAATAATTCATTACACATTTTATGTTCATGTCTTAGATAAAAGTGATGTATTTGTGAATAGTTTTTTTTGTCTTTATAAACAGGTGGTGTTAAGAATGACAAAAAAAAATTCCCTGCTTTTTGAACATCTGTTAAAGATTAATCACTCATGTATTAATGCCAGATAGGATGTATATACATTCTCAATAGTTCTGTGATTCAAAATTCCATTCCTGGCTAAAATCAGTCAGAAGCAAAGCCTTTAAAACCTGCTGTTTCTGTAGGTTCTTGTTTTGTAGCACTTTAAACATTTACTCTTTTTTCTCTTTTAACATCTCTTTAACATTTACTCTCTCTGTCTCTCTGACATTCGCAAAACGTGTACCTTTATAATTAGAAAGCGTCCTGTTTTTATTGATGTACTGTAGCACGTAATTCCGAGCTGAGCTGCCACCCCAAGGGTAATATCCAATTCACAGAAAGATTACGATCTGCTCTCATTCACAATGCCAGCTGTAGCAGTGATAGGAAAAGAAAGGTTATGAGTACTTGCACAGACTAATAGAGCTTTCCAGGCATGGCTTCGTCTCAGATAAGCTTTCGATCGTGATTTTTCGATCCCAAAGATTTTGCCAATTTTATTCCATCATGTAAGTATCCGTAAAGAATTTCTTTCCCTGCTGCAGTGGATCGATTGGCACATGTTTTGATTATGATACTATATAATGGAAGTACACTTGAAAGGGAAAAACTGCTCGGGGAGAAAAAAAAAGAAATGGCAGGAAATCTGTCTTAAGCAATTTTCTCTGCTCTAAAAGCAAGCTTTGATCTCATAGCTCACCCACATGTCTTCCACACAGTACCAACCACAGTGTCTAAACAAAACCTCCCTCAAATCGAAAACTTATATGTAAAACTTATTGCATTTTTAGTATATATGTGTTATACAATAAATGCTGCACTAGGCATTTATAATCTGAGACATTTAGGATGGTCAGTATTAGAATACAAGACCTTATAGTCTTACAAAACTTGTAGTCTTTTTTACAGTAGCAACAATAGGAATTATAGATTACAATACGCACTGTTTAATAGCATATTTTTCATTATTTCTATCTTTTATTATGTACATTCATTTATTGTTTCCAGGAACACACCTTACACAGGATTCCAGAATATCTCCTCATACACACACACACACACATACACACACACACACACACACACACACACACACACACACACACACGTATTCATACTGTATACTAATTCACACCTAGGGGGCAGATGGTGCGGCTATCTGCCAGCATTGTTTTTCGTTTCTTTGCATGAGGGGTGGTTATAACACAACTTTTTAAAATATAAATTTGAATGAAATATATAAATATAAATATTTCCTCCATACCAATTTTAGGCAGTTTCTAAAACAGCAATGTTTTTTTTCTCTTTTCCTTGTTACTGGGTTGCTATTCTCATGGGTGCGTCCTTTCTACCTTTAGTAACTGATTGAATTGTATGCAAAGTAACCACAATTTGCACATATTGTGCTAAATCCTTCCACTATCCTTAGAGAATATAGATCTCAAAGATGCTAGGGAGGGAGCAAATGTAAAATTCAAGTACAGAGGTACTGAAATACCAATCCATAACATTTTAAAACCATAGCAAAGTATAACTTACATTAGGCAAATGTAATTATTACAAATTACAACAAAGAGTTTAATTTGATCTTTCTTTAGGGATTTTGCATATGTAATACTTCAGACAGAATTGCTATAAATTTTGTTAGTAAATTAATTTAGCTTCATTTATACATTTGTACAATACATATACCTTTCCTGCATAATAAAATACAAAAGATAGGGGTAACAATCTATTTTTTATTTTTCATTGATTTGCTTGTTTGTTTATTTGTTGATTATTTTCTTTATTTGTTGATTATATTTTTTTATTTGTTGATTATCTTTTATATCTTGATTTTTTAAAGTTGTTTTAATTATCTTTCCAATTACATTGTATCTATCACATATTTTTAATATGAGACTTATTTTCAGTGAAATCATAATGAAGTATAGTCTCAGATTAAAAAAAAAAAGTAATGTGGTTAAAATGTGCAAATTTTCTGTCTTCATACTATTACATTTTATTATATATATTATATATGCATTCTATTTTTATGTATTTATTTATTTATTTATTTATTTCGACAATATCTGCTAATGTATCACATTGATGTGTTTAAATGAAAACTGTGGCCTTAGGAACAAAAAAGGTGTTCTTGGTTGTAAAGCAGAAAGTTGTTCACCTAAGGAATTTGAGGAAAACAACCATTTTGTTGCATTAGGAGAATTACTAAAAGGGAGGGCAGAAATGTGTAAAATTAAGCTTTTAAATGTGTGTATCTGTGTTCCTGCAACACCAGAGATGGGAAGTAACGAAGTACATATACTTTGTTGCTTAAGTAGATTTTTCTGGTATCAGTACTTCACTATTTATTTTATTTATTAAATGTTTTAAATATTATAATATAATTAAATATTATATTTATTTATATTATACATTTTTACTTTCACTCATTAAATTGTTTACATAAATAGCTGTACTTTCTACATCTTACATTTTCAAACTAGGCTTGTTACTTTAGTTTTTATCTATTTGGTGACATGATATATAGGAATATTTTTTCCTCTCATTGAATGCTTTTTCAACCTACCACTTGTGTATCATGTAATAAAATTATTTTGTATTAATATATTATTAAGTCAGTACTACCTCTACAGTACTTTTACTTGCGTGAAGGATGTGTGTACTGTTGCTATCTCTGTGCAACACAATCTAAAATCAATCAATCTGGATGCAAAAGCGAAAAAATCTGGTAGATTTCAGGTGTTTAACCAGCAGATATTAGTCAGCAACTTCGACTTTATCAACATGAAAATTTTTTGGTGAGAGTTGCACTAATGTAATATATGAAAATGACTGTACTGAGACCTGTACTGATTTTTGTCAGAAGAAATTAAAGAAGAAATAATTGGAAAGACCTCAAAAAAATGTCAACATTGTTCCTTCACAAATACATAAAAAGGGTAAGGAATGTAATTTGTCTAAATAATAATGTTTTGTAAGGAAATTATTAATATATTTTGAAATAAATGTAACAAAAGAAGCATCCACTTAATTGTAAAGCCATCATTATTTATAAATGTTAGCTTTTAAAAAATACTCATAATTGTAGCAATACATTACCTGGTATTAGATCCAAAAATGCATATTCCTTATTTTTCCCCAAAAGTGCTTTGGAAAAATAACATTTTACTATATAACAGGTCATTCAAACATTGTCACAATTTGTTGCTAGAACTGTCAATAAAAACAGCATAAAACAGAGCAGTATGGCACTGCAGCATGTAGGGTTAAAGCCTCACAGCTTCAAGGTCTGGGGCTCAATCCTGAGCTCAGGTTTCACACTCTCTCCCTGTGTGCAGGCTTTTCATCCGGTTTCCTCTCACCTCCCTAAGACATGCCAGTAGGAGGGTTGGCTATGATAAATTGCCCCAAAGTGTGAATGTTTGTGTGTGCCAATGTTCTGCATTGGACTCGCCTCCCATCCAGGGTATATTCCTGGCTTGTGCTGGCTCAAGATCCACTGAAGCTCTAAACAGGATTAAATGATTATTTAACATGAATGAATGAGCTCAGTAAACAGATGCTATTCAATCTTATAAAGTATGTAAAATAGCCATGTATATTACATCCACTTCAGTATTGGCACACCTGACATTTCCAGACATATATTTTTTTTCCCCCCAACTATTACCACAAAGTATTATTGTAGCTTTTTTCTTTGAATGTGGTAGCTTTAAATTTTACCTTTACTCTAACTTGGGTACTCAAATCTGTCCCAGCATGACAAAGCAAATCTCAATGAAGCTCAATGAAGATATGGTGTAAGTGTGTTAGATGGAAAAAATCTTAAATGGCCTACTATAGAGCTCAGATCTCAACCCAATTAAACACATATGGGATGAATTTCAATGCTGGGTTCAACCCAGGCCTCTTTTCCGGTTGGCTGAATGAGCACAAATGGGAATTCTACACCATTTCATAAAGGTTAAAACTAATATTCAGATTAGTAGTAAGCAAGTTACTATATAGGAATATTGATGTTGAATTGTAAGACACATAAATACTGCACATGACAGACTATATTTTGTATATTAATGTTGAACAGAGGTTGAAAGAGTAATAAAATATTTTACTCAAGTAAAAGTACTGTTAATTCAATTAAATTTTCCTTAAGTACAAGTCAAGTTACTGGTTTAAAAATCTTCTCAAGTAAAAGTAAACAGTAGCTTATTTAAAATGTACTCAAAGTAAAAATTTACCATTACTTTTTTAACACTGGCTGTGGGGTGGGGGATTCTAATGTAGTTCAAAAAGGACAAGGGGGTATAAATCTAAATCTAGTTGTTTTTAATTGAAGGAACACCTTTACAAATGAAATTGCAATAACAACAAATAAACACAACAATCCAAGACTGTAGTCTAGTGTGAGTTATGCACTTCTAAACTACTTCTGAGTTATGTACAATAAAATACAACTTCTGTTGTAATGTTATTTATGATAATGGGAGAAATCACAAATGCAGAATTCAGGCAAGGAGTGCACACACTGAACAACTTTCGAATTGATGGCATTTTACTTTCAGCTGGGTCTGTTTAATGTCTTGTCCATCTCCATCTTCCTTTCTTGTGAGTTTTGCACGTTTGTTCCCATAAATCAATCAGTGCAGTAGTTTCCGGGGTGCAAACCACCCTTGCATTATTTAAATAATTTTTTTAAATTTATTTAGTAACGGATTAAAAAATGTAGTTAAGTACAATAACATAACTTCAAACAAAACATACTAAAGTAGAAATAAAATTACAGATTTTTACAAACTACTTCAAAAAGTACACAAAAAAAGATGAGCTAATCTAATCCATTATTTCCACCTCTGATGGTGAATATGTAAAACATGTAATAATTAGTATTAGAACAGTTATTGCAATGTCAGCATTTTCTTTTGGCAAACTAAAAAATTAATACAACAGTAATCCATTGTGTTAAAAATAATAAGCAAGAATCCAGGTTTGGTTTGCTTGTTTATTTGTATTTTTAGTAATGAGCCCTAAAAATCTTATCATATCAGTGTTAAGTGGTAATTACACAGATATTATGGACTTTTAATTACTATTTACTTTAATATAAACATCAGAACAATAGTGAAATACAAGCAGAGAATAGACTGTGAAAAGTTTATTTTGTTTGATTAGTGAAATAATATTGTTTCTGTAGCACTATACTGAAGTACAGTATACTCTAAACTATTCTCATAAGTGTGCTCGATTCCCTGTGCCCATGCTGGCTGATGGTAAACTCGAGCACAACAGCAGTGCTTGCATTTGCATGAAATTGACTTGCTTAAATACGCATAAAACATTCATGTGGAAAGCTACAGTTGCTTCCTGCTCTTGTTGCTCTCTTTCTTTCTCTCTCATATTCTCTCATCTTTAATGTCCACTAAACAATGTTTCCCCTTGAGAAACAGAAAGAGAGAAAAGTGTGTTGTGTGTGTGTGTACACTTATATGTGTGTGTGTGTGTGTGTGTGTGTGTGTGTGTGTGTGTGTGTGTGTGTGTGTGTGAGTGTGTGTATATGTGTGTGTTCTTATGAGGCATCAGACTAAATCTAAATCATCGAAAGGCTTGAGACTGACTGAGACAGACGAAGAGTTAAGAGAGTTCAATTTGCAGTGAAGTGCACTCCTGCCACACTTCAGGATCTCTTTAACTGCATCGAGTTTATCAGAATCTTTGTCTTTGCCAGGGACAATGACCAATTTCACTCAGGCTTGTTGAGAAAGTGCTGTAACCTTATGTGACACTATAGCAAATTTAAAACAGAGGACAGGTTTTAGTCTCAATGGAAGTGAAATATGTTTACAGTGAATAGGAAAATAGGCTCACTCTGTGTGCAAATAATTGGCCAAATGTACTGTAGGTGGGCATCTGACCATCACAGGGTCTTCTCTAGCCACAATGGACACAAATGCAGTATCTTACAAAAGTGAGCACACCCTTCACATTTCAGCAGCCATTTTAGTAGATATTTTCAAGGGACAATATTATAGAAATGAAAATTGGATATATTTCAGAGTAGTCAGTGT
Source organism: Silurus meridionalis (assembly GCF_014805685.1). NCBI lineage: Eukaryota > Metazoa > Chordata > Actinopteri > Siluriformes > Siluridae > Silurus > Silurus meridionalis. Next base: position 14,960,065 of record NC_060900.1, read on the forward strand.
GCAGCTTGTATAGCAGTATATATTTACTGTCCTCTGAAAAAGACTCATCATACAGCCATCATTGTCAAAATAACTGGCAACAAAAAAGTGGAGGACACCATAAGTGAACATAACAAAACTGTGTCCAAAGTTTCAATATTTTGTGTGAGCACTATAGTTATCTTGCACTGCCTTAATATTGCTTGGATCCTCTTCGTGACATCATGGAGCTGCTGGATGTTAGACACATGGTGCTTCTCCACATTCCGCTTGAGGATGTCACACAGGTGCTCAGTAGGGTTTAGGTCTAGAGTCATACTTGGGTACTCCATCACCCTTAGTTTCCTCAGCAAGGCAGATATCATCTTGGCGGTGTGTTTGAGTTGTTTTCATGTTGGAAAATTGCCGTTCAGCCCAGTTTCTAAAAGGAAGGCATCATGTTCTGTTTCAGAATGTCACAGTCAACACATTCGCACCCCACATCGTCACATATCGACGCTGTGGATGTTGCGTCCGACGGCGTCCACATCCGACGCCGAGGATACCTCGGTAATCTTCAGGATTTTTCTAAATTTTAAAATTAATCCTATACACTTATTATGATAGATAATAAATTATTAAGTGTATAGGACAGCGATCTGCATTGAAAAGCGAAGCACAGGGGCTCCCTTCCATCTGCGTCGAAAAGCGACCCGAAGGGAGGTACCGTCTCTCGTCAGCGGCGAAGGGGTACCTTCGGCGTCGGGTGTGGACGTCGTCGGACGCACCGTCCTCAGCGTCGATATGTGACGATGTGGGGTGAGAATGTGCTGTCACAGTACATGTTGGAATTCATGTTTCCTTCAATGAACCACAGCTCCCCAGTACCAGCAGCACTCATGCAGCCACAGACCATGATGCTACCACCACCATGCTTGACTGATTTTCTTGGTACACCTCTCCTAAGCGTCGCCACACATGCTGGACACCATCTAAGCCAAACAAGTTTATCTTAGTCTCAGACCACAGGACATGGTTCCAGTAATTCATGCTCTTGGACAGGTTGACTTCAGCAAACTGTTTGCGGGCTTTCTTGTGAGCCAGCTTTAGAAGGGGCTTCCTTCTGGGACTTGTTGCAGTGTGTGGCATATGGTCTGAGCACTGACAAGCAGACCTTTCACTTCTGCAACCTATAAAGCAATGCTGACAGCATTCATGTGTCTGTTTTTTTAAGCCAGCTTCTGCACCTGATGCAGAGCATGAGGACTCAACTTTGAGGAAGTTGCATGAGGACTCGACCCTTGCGAGGCATGCTCCTAGTAGAAACTATGACCTGTATGACCCTGACCCTGTAACTCAGACTCAGGGTGTTACTGATCCTCTTATAACCTCGGCCATCTTTGTGAAGAGGAACAATAATAATTCTGAAATCCTCAGAGAGTCTTTTCCATGAGGTGTCATGCTGAAGATCCAGGGGTCAGAATGAGAAAATTGTATTTAAAGAACCACATTTTAACTGCTTTAATACAAGATACACAAATTTGTATGGTCCTGCCAAGCAGACAAAAAACATGAACATAATGAATAAGACACAGGCTTTGTATGGTTGAGCAACATACAGCTGCTTTTACATAGGGTGTAATCAGTTTTGTTGCCAGCTATTTAGACAATAATGGCTGTATGTTGTGTAATTTTTTTCAGAGGACAGTAAATCTGTAATTCTATTCAAGGTGCACAATGACTCATCTCAAATATATTCAAGTTTAATTTCTATATGTCCCTTGGGAAGACATGCTAAAATGATTGCTGAAATGTGAGGGGTGTACTCACTTTTTATGGTGGCTTTTTATGCTGGTTGAGAAGTGCAAAACACATTAACAAATCAGAAAACAAATAAACAAATTGGAAAACACTAACAAAGTGGAAAACAAAATAACAAATGCAAAAATAAATAACAAATCTGAAAGCAAAATAACAAATCCGAAAACAAAGTAACAAATGCAAAAACAAAGTAACAAATGCAAAACAAAGTAACAAATGCAAAACAAAATAACAAATGCAAAAACAAAGTAACAACTCCTAAAACACAACGACAATCTAGACAAACTGGAAAAGGTAGGTAAAGTTTGTGAATAGAACACCAATTATTGGACAAGACACCTGTCATTCAAGATTTACAGAAGGTACAACAGTCTTTGTTTTTTTTTGTTTTTTTAAGCAATTAGCCATATACAAACAACATGGCAATAACAAGAACAATTTACATTACAATACACAGAACAGGTGCATGAAAATACAAATATATACACACATATTTAGAGGAAAGAGGAAAAAAATAGATAAATAAATAAAATGTATAATAAAATGTGTGATAATAATAATAATAATAATAATAATAATAATAATAATAATAATAATAATAATAATACATTTAAATAAATATATGTGTAAAAGTGTACAAAACAAAGTTTTCATACTTCCTGTATATCTTGAATGACAGGTGTCGTGTCCAATGAGTGATACCTACCTTTTCTGGTTTGTCTGAATTGTCGTTGTGTTTTCAGATTTGTTATTTTGTTTTAGGATTTTGTTTTCTGATTTGTTGATGTGTTTTGCACTTCTCGGCCACCGTAGTGTTTGCATGATGTAGCACTCAGATTCAAGAATTTGAAAGCAGCGGAAGACATGAAAAAGGCTTATATTGTAATCTTCAATGGTCCAGCTTGGATAAATCTGTGCCCATGATAGCCTCAAAATTCTGTTCTTGGCTAATGGGAGTGGAAGCCAGTGTGGCCTTCCACACTGTGCATAGTGAAATGCTTTTTTGCTCCACATTGTTGTAAACAGTGATTATTTAATTTACTGTACCATTAATTGTGGTTCTTACTAGTCTGGCCAACAAGGCATTTCTTTCAACAGAACTGTCACTCATTCAATGTTTCTTTTTTTCCTGCACGATTCACTCTAGAGACTGTTGTGTGTAAAAATCCTAGGAGATTGTCAGCTTCTAAAATACTCAAACCAGCCCATCTGGTGCCAACAAAAATGCAACGATCAAAGTCACAGAGATTATGCTTTTTCCTACTTTCAAGATTACCTGAGATCATTGATTACCTGAGGCCCCTGATCTCTATCTACTTATTTTTTATTTGTTGCTATATTATCTAGTAATTTGCTATCAAATTTTGACTATGCGATTTTTGTACTTCAAATAGGTGGCTTTATATTTTTTCATTGCCATACATGACTAATGGATGAAATGAGTTTTGCTGGGATTTGCTTGTATATGCAGTGTGTGGCCAGAATCAAAGGAAGCAGCAAACAGAACTAAAATCTCAGATTCAGACATGGTAAACATACTAATCGGTGTGAAAGCACAATCGGAAACCAAAAAATAAAGCATTAGGACCATTTTAAAAGAAAAATTGTGTGGAGAATACACAGTACACAAGAACTCGTTGAAATGGGTAGGAAAAAAACAGAATGATGTCGGTGTAATACTTGCATAATGTGTCATCAGTCAAGCATCTGCTTATACCACACTCTTAAAGCTATATTTCTTATGCAGATTTTTGTTCTTGGAGAGTTTCTCCCTCTCATGTATACACAGCTTGCTCAACTACCAGCCTCGAGTACATCCTGTCTGAAGAATTTGCTAATATTCTGAATAATCGAGAATATTTAGAGAATAAACCTGCGGCATAGTTAGCGGGTACGCAGCTGTAGGCTGGTTTGTAACTTGCCTTAGAATGATGTTGCAGCTTGCCCATATTTTTCAAAAACCTTTTCTGTATTACCATCAAAAATACTGGCAAGGAGATGATGAAGGTTTCTCCTGGTGGAGCGGAAAACTCGCTCACAAAATATTTCTGACAGAAGCAGGCCAAACCAGACTGGAAAGACCATCCTTAAAACCACAAACAGGCGTGTGAATTCATTTTTACATCAAAATATCAAGCCGATGTAAGATTGAGATTATGTATCATATCGATATGAAGCTTGACTGGACAGAACTGTACATTTTTTGTATTGTTTTCCACTTGGAGCCTTCAGTCCAAATCATGATTTGCAAGTTTGCTTGACTGAATTTATAAATGCTTTTACAGTATATGGTTATACTTCTCATCAACCTCTGTCATGCTCAGTTACATCTGAACGATTATGCACATTAGTATCACTTCAAGACACATGCAAAGTATTCCTCATCTGTTTAAAAATACAGCTAAGCTTTACCAAGTAGAGTATCAAACAAGAAACAAAAACCACAGACAATGGTAATGGAATCGATATCATTACCTTTTTTTGTAGCCAGTATTTACCACATTCAATACTGTATTAATCAGTCTACATTGCAGCCATTGTTCATCATTGGCTATAATTTATAGGCTAACATAGTCAAGTAATTTATATTAACATAACTAACATGTATTTTTCAGTAGATAACATGAAATGAAACAAAAACAAATTAAAGGCTATTTTTATCTAATCAACCTAACAAATATATCCATAAATTCATCCAAGAAACATAATCACATTACTTACCATTTAAAGTATATCACGTGCAGAGCAGTTAATTCTGATCCTAATTCTAATTCCTAATCTATTGAAAATTAGATAATTAAAAAATGCTGAATGACATTTTATTTAAGTTTTTTTGTTTGTTTGTTTGGTTTTTTAGCTTCAACAAAGTTGTCTACTCAGAGCCTTTCCTGGGAATTTGAATCACAATTTAGTAAGAATGAATCTTTGCATATGCAGCATAGTCCTAAAAACTGAGCAGCATCACAGCGCTGCCACTTTGCACCCCATCATCCACTGGGATAAAATAGTTTTTTTATAAACCAATTCTTTTTTTATTGGGATCAGGATATAGAGAGGATATAGAGAGAAAATCCTGGCATACATGCACCATTGCACAGTGATGTGTTTAACTTCAGACCCACCAATTCAATAAACCATGAAAATTGAAGTGTGATTCAACTCATTGCATAGCATTGAATAAACGATTTAGTTTGTTAAATTGGTTAGCAGTTCGATTCCATAATTCATAGACAGTGCTTTCAAACTTGTCGCTCAACAGTGACAGTAACACAACGGATGCCTAAAAATGTTAATCTTGGCGGGAGTATAATGCAAGCTATGCGAACACAATTAGACATGTAAACTGAATTAAAAAAAAATAATAAAATAAAAAAATTATATATATATATATATATATATATATATATATATATATATATATATATATATATATATATATATATAAATAAATTTTTAATATATATATATATCCACACAACAGTTTTTGTGCAATGCTTAAACTGATCTAACTAAAGTTCAGTGGTGAGACCTCTGGCATCAATATGATATTTTTTTTTCCTGCTAAAAATACATAATGTGAAAAAAACATGAATTAAAAGTCTTTATCTCTGACCATGAATATTACAATCAGTGTTTTTCTATAATGTATTGAGGATCTGCTTAGTATGTTTAACCTTCATAGTTGCATAACTATAACTGGAGCTAAATTCACGTGCCTTGTGAGTGCATTTAGCAAAGTTATATAAAATAAGGTGCACACAGGTGGACTATGTTCTATGTAGGAGATGCAACCTGAAGGAGATTGGAGACTGTAAGGTGTTGGCAGGGGACAGTTTAGCTACACAGCATCGGATGGTGGTCTGTAGGGATGGTTTTGGAGGTGAAGAAGAAGAAGAGGATGAGAGTGAGGACTGACAGAAGAAAGAATAAGATGGTGGAAACTGAAGGAGGAAGACTGTAGTGTGAGATTCAGAGAAGAGGTCAGGCAGGAGCTCGGTTGTGATGAAGAGGTGCGGGACGATTGGGCAACTACTGCAGAAGTTATAAGGGAGACAGCTAGAAAGGTACTTGGTGTGACATCTGGAAATAGAAAGGAAGACAAAGAGACATGGTGGTGGAATGAGGAAATGCAGGAATGCATAAGGAGAAAGAGGTTGGCAAAACAGAATTGGGATCAACAGAGTGATGAGAAAAGTAGGCAGGGTAAAAGGAGGAAGATGAGGAAGAAGGTGAAGAGGGATGTTTTCGAAAGCCAAGAAAAGGCATATGAGGAGCTGTATGAGAGGTTGGACACTAAGGAAGAAGAAAAGGATTTGTACCGATTGCCTTGGCCAGGCAGAGGGACCAAGCTAGGAAGGATGTATTGCAAGTTAGAGCAATATAGGAGGGAGATGGGAATGGGTTGACCAGTGAGGAGAGTGTGTTGAGAAGATGGAGGGAGTATTTTGAGCAGCTGATGAACGAGGAAAATGAGAGAGAGAGAAGGTTGGATGGTGTGGAGATGGTGAAGCAGGAAGAGGATAGGATTAGTAAGGAGGAAGTGAGAGCAGCAGTTAGAAGGATGAAAAGTGGAAAGTCGGTTGGACCAGAGGAATGGAGAAGGAGTATGCTGGTACCGATCTTTAAGAATAAAGGAGATGTGCAGACCTGCAGTAACTACAGGGGAATAAAGTTGATCAGTCACACCATGAAGTTATGGGAAAGAGTAGTGGAAGCCAGGCTGAGAGAAGAGGTGACAATCTGTGAGCAGCAGTATGGTTTAATGCCGAGGAAGCAATATTTGCTTTGAGAATGTTGATGGAGAAGTGAAGAGAAGGTCAGAAGGAGTTGCATTGTGTGTTTGTGAAATTAGAGAAAGCATACGATAGGGTACCAAGAGAGGAGTTGTGGTATTATATGAGTAAGTCAGGTGTGTCAGAGAAGTATGTGAGGGTGGTGCAGGACATGTATGAGGACAGTCTGACAGCAGTGAAGTGTGCAGTAGGAACGACTATAAAGTACAAATTGATATTTTATGGTTTTACTAGATATATGTATTAGGAAAAAAAGACTACACCTTTTGTTTTTCAATGAATTAAAACCAGTAGTGAGGGATATGGGAAAAATGGAAAATCTGGCACATCCAGCACTGCTAATTTTAACACTCATGCTATAGTGAAACTATGGTAATTCTGAAATTCTCCTCACATTGATGGCATTGGGGGAGTCTGAGTGGGGAAAAAAGGAAAGATATCATGATTGCAGGAATGAGATGGAGAGATTGCACTGTGGAAGTCTTTAATGGCACAATTACTCAGGCAGGTTTTATCATCATAGGCCTTATCTTCAAACAAGCAGCTGAGCGGTCATGCTGCTGACATAAATAAGTGAAACTCTTTCCCCTACTGCGAGAAGTGGGCCTGTTGGTAAGTCGCTCTGCTACAGGTTAGCCTGGCACCAACATGCAAGTGCCTCATGGCCCCTTTTGATAACTTGTTTTGCTGATTCGAATCAAATCCCTGCCAAAATTTGGCACATGTCTGGCTCTCATTTGGAAGGATTGGGCAAATTGGACATGATATTGTAACAAGAATGCTAAATAAGCAGAGGATGGGTTTTGGCAGCAGGGCTGCTTCCGCATGGGCGAGAGGGTTGTAGGAATCCATTTGACAAATTAGCTTTTTCCCTCGCTGCAAAATGTTTTCCAAAAGCTTCTTCCCCTCCAACTCTCATTATTGATCGCATCCATTTGAAGCCCATAATTAGTTCTGTATTAAAATGTGCTATGATACAAGTTGAGGCCATACCTCTTTCAGCATCCATATCTGGCTGTGATTTATCATAAGCAATATTAGCTGGAGCTGTCTGCCACACACACACACACACACACACACACACACACACACACACACACACACACACACACACACACACAATTTTTCTATTAGTTACCTTTTAGTGGGATTCAAGAGTGGATTCTGTCAAGTTTCCAAACGTTAAGTGTTAAATTGATTTAAAAGATGAAATAATGTTTCATACCAGTGAAACACATTTAGCTTGGGACAAAACAAATGACTTTAGTACCCTAGGCATAATATCTGTTGCTTTGAAGTGCCATGAACTTGGTTTACACGTTAAAAAATCAAAATTTCAGAAATGGTTTGAGCAAGTTTAACAATTTTTAGTAGCACCACAAACATTATTTTGCCATGACTCAACAGTATCTTACTGCTAAATACAATTATTTCAGACATGAAAAATAAATCACAAAGCAGTTGTGTTGCTTTGGATCTAAAACCAAATTTCTAGCAACTTTATGGGCACTATTTTGTACGGTATCTTGTTTGACTATGGAATATTACATTTCTTTTTAGACTGTAATATGCTTAGGTTATAAAGGTGTCATGAACATGGGAAAACAATGGTTGGCATATGGAGAGAATTGCTTTTGGTTTATTTAACATTGTGTAGCAATGGGAGGGCTGGAAGTGATTTTTTTTCTGCGAATGAGATGCACACTTTCGGTATATAAAAATACCTGATGAATACATCAATATATTTGTGGAAATTACCAGTTTAGATGCTGAATTTGTTCTTCGATCATTGTGCAGTCTAGTTTATTTAAGTGGCATATTTTATTGAGCCCAGTACATCTTTGTGCCTTGAATAATTTCATGAAATTATGTTATATTATGCAATAATTAAATTGTAAAATGTGACAGTACATAAACCCTTGACACTTGACCTTTTATGCTTTCAATTGTTATTGAATAGGCCAATGGAACCTTTCTAAAAGACTGTTTTATTAGAGTTTTTATCCAGGAGCCATTTATCATCTTGCACTGCAGGAACCTCTCATCTCCTGTTCCTTACATATGTCCATTCTCATCTCCATGTAGCTTGCCTCGTGTTCCACCAGCATGCACTTCACAGCACTTTCTGCTTCACTCACGGCCTCTATCATACAGCCCCTTTTTCTTACTCTCTCTGAAACTCTCCTCTTTGTGCACTCTTCACTCTCTGATCTCTATTATTTCTCATTTTCCTCATGTCTCCACATTTTCTGTTACATTGAGCAGATTTTTGTTCCTCATGAAAAAGTGCTCTGCTGCTCCCACCCATGGCTTAAATCAGTATATTATATATATAGTGAGAAAGCAGGAAGGATGGGTAGCTTTTACTTGGTTGTTTAAGAGGTCATGCTTTTAAAGATTGTACTTTATTGACTATATCTAAACCTATACACTCATAGACACAAACTAATTTATATTACTATCTGTGTGCAGACTGTCCACTAAGAAAATGATTAATGTGGCAATTAAAAGCTTTACCTACCTCAGTAACAAAAAAAAAATGTCCACTGAAAAATAATAATGATAAAGAAAATAATAATGCTATGCAGGAATGAAAATCCACTGTTGTATTTACTATATTTAATGCCGTCACTCCAACTCTAACAGTATGTCTAATTCAGGTTTGTAACTGCCTTTTTATCAGTGTTTTATTGAGTCAGTTTAAGCTTTATTTGTCAAAAGTCTAAACATATTTCAGGCGTTGGACTGTCTTCCCAAATATTAGACCTCAATATAAAAAAATATATTAATTTTAAAGAAAAAAAAATTATAAAACAGAAAATGTTCAAAATCTTATTCACTTTTCAAGATTCTGTATGATGTGTTGATCACTGTTTAATAAAATGTGTAACTTCTTTGTACAAAGGTTCAGATATTGCTTGAGATTTCTCCCTTCTATTGAAGAACATCTTTAGAAGACATTCATGTTTTGAGCTAACATACAATAAACCATTAGGTTTTACACAAACTTGTGTGCTTACTGTTATTTAGCAAAAAGCAGACATAACAAATATCAAAGCATTAACATTTACATAAATGTCCTTTAAAATTGTATTTTTGTAGACGTTATTATCGATAATAAGTAGTATGGAGACGGATGATCGGCTGTGACGACTCCCTAATGGAAGCAGCTGGAAGAAAAAAACTAATTATCAATAATAACATTTTGCATTAAATTTTTTACTTTTGGAAAATGAAAGCACTTTCTTTAGTAAACTTTGGACTCTACTAAATGTACGTATGTATGTATTATTTTTTATAGCATGTGTATGTATATATGTATGTATGTATGTATGTATGTATGTATGTATGTATGCTAATAAGTTATTGTTTCTACTTATCATTATTTCATTATAATAGATTTCCCACATCATAACAAATAGATAAAATAAAACATCTTTTATACAAAGAAAAAAAGATGGGTGAGGCAACATTTTTTTAAATGTATGGAATCATAGTCAGCTTTTATGTCAGAGCCACTATTTACTTTTTTTGGGTAATTTGTGGTACAATAGCTCTTCAGTGAGATCAAACCAGATGGGCTAGCCCTCATGCTCCCCCACACATGATCCTATTGCTTGTCCTTTCTTGGACCACCTTTTGTAGGTACTATCAACTGTATACCCGAAACTCTCCACAAGACCTCCTGCATTAAAGATGCACTGACCCAGTTGTCCATTCATTATAGTTTGGCCTTTTTCAACGTTGCTCAGATCTTTACTCTTGCCCATTGTTCCTGCTTCCAAAATATCAACATTAAGAAGAGACAATTCACTTGCTATCTAATAAATTCCACCCACTAAAAGATGCCACTGTAATGAGATAATCAATGATATTCAGTTCATCTAGCAGTGTTTTTTTATGTTATGCATAATCAGTCTATGTCCAAATGTTTGTAGACACCAGACCATCACACAGATGTTTTTTGGCCAAATTTAGTTCCTCTTTACTGTTTTACTGTTGAACCCCCACTGAACTGGAAAGGCTTTCCACTAAAATTTGGAGTGTCATTTGGGGATTTGCTTGTTCAGCCACAAGAGCATTAGTGAAGTCAGGCACTGGTGTCGAACGAGGAGGCATAATAACATTGCTTTAAGGCCAATTATTTAAAGGTCAACACACTGTCTGTCCATAATTTCCAACTTTTTTTTTCAGTGCACACTACAGACTGTGGTTAAGGTACTACAAGTGTCCTAACCTCTGCAATGTCCTCTGCATTTTCCAATAGTTTTTACATAGAATGCATGCATCACAATGCAATTATTTAAAAATGAGAACCAGACAAAAAAAAGCAGGTTCAAAAAAGGATGCAGGGGGAAATAAATTCACATATTTCAAATAACTATAACTGCATGTATTTTTTTTCACATAATTACTCTGCAGGTATGGCAACTTACAAGCTGAGGCAACCAGGGGTAAAACATGCATCCAACAGTTTTAAAAATGAATCAAAACAATGACAAATAAGAAATCTCAGCAGTACATAGCCTTAAAACAGAATTCAGGTTTCCATGGCAACCTGTCCCCTCTTATTCATTCTTTTTTTGCTCTCTAATGTAAATTTGGACACTTTTAAGTTATTCTGTTTCAGGGAGGTAAAAGGGTGTTTTGAAGTGAAGAGAAAGATGGAAAGAAATGAGACAAGGTAAAAAAGGACAGAATCATGAGGAAATAAAAATGGAGAAGAAAATCAAACAATGAGTTAGAGTTGAAGAGTTGGAGATCGGAAAAGATAAACAGATGGAGGGAGAGGAGGTGATTTAGATAGAAGGACAAATGTGGTCTTACTGTCACTCTATAGAAGACAACTGAGCAGATGAAACAGATCTTGAAGAATGTCCAAGATTGACAGCAAGTCTAAATCTCAAAGTGTGTGATTATCTACAGTGTTGTCAACTAGTATTATAGTGATGTCATATTCATTTTAGAAATAATGTACTTGTGTGTCTCCATGCTTTTCGGTCCAGAGGTGTACAATGTGCTTGGACATCAGTGCAAACTTTTTTTGTATGTCTTTAATAGCATTGAAACTTTACCTGAAGGTATTACAAATAAGCAGTACACACAATCTGGGTAGCACACAGCACTCCAGCTATAACATTACAGGCAGAATTCTGCAGTGTGTGTTGCTTGTGTAACACTATATTATCATGTATTCAATCTGTATGCGTATACTGTATGAGGTAGGTCTGAATAGTGCTTAAACAACATACAAAAGCTGTGCAAATGCTGTGAGGCTTTACTTTATATAAATCTGAAAATTGTAGCTGGACTTAAGTGGCTGGTCTCTTTAATATTCAATTCAATTCAATTCATTTTATTTGTATAGCGCTTTTAACAATGAACATTGTCTCAAAGCAGCTTTACACAGATAATGTGGTGATTAAATGTAAATATGTTCTTTGTAAGTATGTTTGTCCCCGATGAGCAACTGTGGCAAGGAAAAACTCCCCGAGATGGCAAAGGAAGAAACCTTGAGAGGAACCAGACTCAAAAGGGAACCCATCCTCATCTGGGTTGCACCAAATGTCCATTTGAAGCATATATGCAAAGTTGCGGGTACAGTGATGATGATCAGAAGCAAACTGCACTCCTGAGTCAGTGCAGCAGACCGCTGACACCAACTACAGTCCAATCTGTCCTCAAAAGCACCCGTTCTACTCCGGAATTATATGGAACCACCCAAGGTGTTGATGAGAGACCGTCCCGAGCTGCACAGAAGTGTGAAGATCCATGGAGGAGAGGGGCAGGAACAGTGGTCACTGGAGAGAGAGAGAGAGACAGAGAGAGAGAGAGAGAGAGAGAGAGAGAGAGAGAGAGAGAGAGAGAGGGTGACGGGAAGAGAAGGATATGGATTATTAAGTGTAACTATTGGTGTATGAAAGTTAATGTCACTGTGCAGTTTGGACTCCGGCAAGACTCGCTATGGCAGCATAACTAAAAGGGAGAACCAGAAGGTAACACAGACACGAGGGATCTCTGGGATAAGAGATGACCCACCACACCACCGTTCAACAAACCTGAGTGAGCGTGTGAATGTGAGGGGCGACAGCATACAAATATACCAGTTCACCAAACACTCTATATCCATGTTCCTCCAGATCTGTGCCTTTACCTAAGAAAATCTACTGATAAAAGGCTTGACTAAATAAATAAGTTTTCAACCTCGACTTGAACACTGAGACTGTGTCCGAGTCCCGAACACTGATTGGAAGGCTGTTCCATAACTGTGGGGCTTTATAAGAGAAAGATCTGCCCCCTGCTGTAGTCTTCATTATTTGAGGAACCAACAGATAGCCAGCACCTTTTGATCTAAGTAGGCGTGGAGGATCATACTGGTACAGAAGTTCACTCAGATACTGCGGTGCGAGACCGTTAAGTGCTTTATCGTCAGTAGTAATATTTTATAATCAATGCGAGATTTGATTGGGAGCCAGTGTAGACTGATTAAAACAGGGGTGATGTGGTCATATTTCCTAGATCTAGTGAGGACCCTTGCTGCTGCATTCTGGACTAACTGAAGCTTATTTATGCACTTACTCGCACACCCAGACAGTAAAGCGTTACAGTAGTCTAATCTAGAAGTAACAAAAGCATGAACTAGTTTTTCTGCATCCTGTAACGACATCATATTTCTAATCTTAGCAATATTTCTAAGGTGAAAGAAGGCGATTCTGGTGATATTATTCACGTGAGACTCAAAGGAAAGACTCGGGTCAATAATCACACCAAGGTCTTTGACAGCCGTACATGCTGAAACAGAAACACCATCCAGAGATGCTACGTAATCGGAAAGTTTACTTCTAGCTGCATGTGGTCCTAGTAAAAGTACTTCCGTCTTATCTGAGTTGAGCAGAAGAAAGTTATTAAGCATCCACTGTCTAATGTCCTTTACACACTTCTCAACATTGTTAAGCTGATCTCTCATCTGGCTTTGCTGAAATATACAGCTGTGTGTCATCAGCATAGCAATGGAAGCGAATCCCATGTTTATGAATAATTTCACCAAGAGGCAGCATATATAAAGAGAAAAGCAGTGGGCCTAAGACAGATTCTTGAGGAACACCAAACTTTACCTCATAAAGTGTGGAGAACTCACCATTTACATCCACAAACTGATAGCGATCAGTCAAATAAGACCTGAGCCAAGAGAGAGCTGTTCCTTTATTCCTACAACATTCTCAAGTCTAGCAAGCAGTATAGTGTGATCAATGGTGTCAAAAGCTGCACTAAGGTCGAGCAAAACAAGTAAGGAGACAAAACCCTGATCAGAGGCCAATAACAGGTCATTTACCACCTTAACTAGCGCCGTCTCTGTGCTATGATGAGGCCGAAATCCTGACTGATACATTTCAAAATGTTATTCATAAGCAGATGTGAGCATAACTGCTGTGCTACAACCTTTTCTAAAATTTTGGATATAAAGGGGAGATTTGATATCGGTCTGTAGTTGGACAACTGACATGGGTCAAGGTCAGGTTTCTTAATAAGGGGGTGGATAACTGCCAGTTTGAAGGATTTAGGTACATAACCAGTGCTAATGGAAGAGTTAATTATTTTTAAAACAGGTTTGATTACCTCTGGAGCTATCTGTTTAAAGAAACTTGTAGGCAAGGGATCGAGAATGCAGGTTGATGATTTTGATGAGGAGATTAATGAAATTAAGTCATTCTCATGAATAGGAGTGAAGCTTTGTAGTTGATTGTCTGCTATAATGACACTGCTGTCTACAGGGTTACTTGTAAAATAATTTGGATTTATATTAACCGTCTGGATTTCTTGCCTGATGTTTTCAATTTTATTATTAAAAAAGTTCATGAAATCATTACTACCTATTGGTGGTGTGCATGTTAGTGTAGTGCTTTTATTCCTGTTAATTTTGCTACCGTGCTAAATAAAAATCTAGGATTATGCTTGTTATTTTCTATGAGGGTGGAGAAATATGCTGATCTGGCAGCACTAAGAGATTTTCTATAATTTAGGAGGCTCTCCTTCCATGCTATTTGAAATACTGTTCATTTTGTTTGACGCCATTTACGTTCTAGTTTTCGAGTGTTCTGTTTTAAGGTGCGCATATGATCATTATACCACTGTGCTAATTTTTTCTCCCTGATCATTTTGGTCTTAAGGGGAGCTACATCATCTAGAGTGTAACGTAACGTTGTTTCTAGATGTTCAGTGGCCCAGTCGAGCTCTGTGGGGTCTGACGGAGATCTATCTAATATCGTAATATCGGGAAGATTATTAATAAAACGCGCTGCTGTAGCTGACGTGAATGTACGCTTAACACGGTAACGTGGTGACGTAGAAATGCAATGACTAGGGCAAATTTTAAACGAGATGAGATAATGGTCTGAAATAGCTTCAGACTGTGGAATTATGACTAAGTTTTTTATTTTTAATCCAAATGTTAACAACAAATCGAGAGTGTGTCCACCACTATGAGTGGGCCCTATAACATTCTGATTAATTCCGACTGAATCTAGAATGGACACAACTGCTGCTCTTAAGGAGTCTTCCTGATTATCAAAATGAATATTAAAGTCTCCAACAATTAATGCTTTGTCTAAAGAAGTAGCTAGATTTGTAATGAAATCTGCAAATTCTATCAGAAAATCAGAGTAGGGCCCTGGGGGTCTATAAATAATAATTAGTGGAATTAACTGACTTGACCTGCTTTCGGACACTGAATATTTTATATTGGCGTAAAGAACTTCAAATGTTTTACATTTGTGTTTAGTCTTTTGTGTGACGTTTAGATTATTATTATAAATAGCTGCTACTCCGCCTCCTCTGCCATTTAGACATGCCATCATGAAAAATTCATTATTGATACCTTTAATGGTGTTATCGTAAACATGGGCAAAGGTCAAACTTGATAAAACAAAACAAAGGAAAATCTAGGGCAACAGGCACCATTGCTAATGGAGTGAAATGCTGTGACAAGACCCACAGCGGGAAGAGGATCATTAATAATTTTGTAAGCATGTGAAACAATATGAAATTAAAGAACAGTTGGGGTCAAGAGCAGTATTCCATTGTGGAGCAAAGACTAACTCCTTATACGAAGCGCATTTAAGTCAAACCAGGATTTAAATTTTACAGGTATAAAAAGCCACAGTAAGACATTTGAATGGTGTAAAGATTTCAAAGATGACCATACGTTCATCCTTGGAACGCCTGATCCTGGATAATCGACGAGTTCCTTGGAGGTTAGCATTTTAGCACTGGTGACGAAGTGAAGTAGGCTGTCTTAGGATGGTTCAGGCGTACCGACAAATATTTCTATGCTGAATATTTCCAAGCATTAGTTAAACACTGGGATTAGTATATAAATTTAGCAGGGGAGTATGTAAAAAATACAGTTTCCACTCCTTAAAATTTGTTCTTTTATTTTGTAAAAGCAATAGTCCCGGGTTCGCTTGAATGCCCCTTGTACTAGTCATGTGCACTAGGAAAATACACATATGACAATGTGAGTAGGAAAAGTGCAATTTTTTAAAAAACACATAAAATAATTAAAAAATAGAATAAAAACTATGAAAGCTAAACAAAGAGTGCAACAAGTACACAAGTCAAACAGCATTTTTTAGAAACATACACCTATTAACTGATTCTTTTGAACTGTCCGTTTCAATTAATTGAAAGTCAGATTCATGCAGTTTTTCATGCATTTTCATTAAATCTAAAATAGCAGGAAGCACAAGGCTTGTGTAATGTCAACGTATATTTTTATTTATAGCCAGAAGTATATACTGTATCATCACCAAACTATCATGTTCGGGAAAGAGATGAAGATGCAGGTTTGGGCAGTGTACTGATAAACACAGCATATAATTAAAAAATTGAGAGTTAAGAAAATGTAAAAACAAGCAAAAGTCGGGTGATTGGCATACAGGAAAAACCAGGAGCCCAAATGTGTTTTAAAACAGGTTAAAATCAGTAAGACAAACATGGATAAAAAAGCTTGGTAAAGAATGTATACTTAGTGATGTTGTGAAGTCCTTTTATGCGGTGAGTTTGTAAATAGTAAACATATTTGTGATCAATTAAAGTGTGGGAAGTCGAATGGTGTTTAAGCTGTGCTGTCACATGACACCAACACACTTTCTTGTCTGCTGCTGTGGTTTGCAGGAGAAGAAATAGTTATTTTGGTTAAAAGTAGCAGAAATTGATTTGCCCAAGTGCATACGTTTAATGCTAAGCAACTTTACCAACAGCTGTGGAGGTCAATCTGTAGTAGGCTTTCATTATTTTGGTTCCTTTATTCAAGAAATGGCTGACAATAATGATGTTCAGGTTTGCTGAATAACCCAATCTTGCCATTTATGTGCAATATCAGCTTGATTGGCTTATTGTGATTTTACTAGTTAAAGCTTAAAGTGAATTGCAAACAAATAGCACCGAAATGTACCCATTAGGCCATTTCAACGTGTCTTTTCTACACGAAGAGGTTAGCAAGTTGTAAATTCCAGAAAAAAAAAGAAGCATTTTTTTTTACTTCATTACAGCATTGGTCTAAATGTTTTAACTCTGTTTAAGGAATCTGGCAAGAGCTTCAGCGATGTCATTCATGAATAAAAGCTGCTGTTATATCAGATAAAAAAGCTGATGCCTTGAGTAGTTTATTTTTCACACATGAATGATTGCATGTTAGCTGCACTGCTTCTCACTTCTTTAGACTGTTTTGAAGTGAAGAAGATGGTCATGGTCCTGATAGACTGATAAAACATGATCATAATTTTGTATTTTTATGGGACTTACTCCCTTCTGGTGTAAAAAGGCATATCTTATTAACACATCCACTTAATTAGATAATGAAACACAACAGCACGTATACTTGAATGACATCAGGTTAGCTTGTACATATGGTTCTCTGGACACAGTCATTGGGAGGCTGCCAGCAAAATTGGATCGCCAGATCTTTTTAAATTGAAATTGCTGTTGAGGTATCAGAGATGTTGGAGAGGTGACAGGAAGCAGAATTAAGGCATTAAACACAGCATCTGTCTAGGTCCAGTTGGGGAACAGGAAACGAGCAGGACGAATGTCCCTGAAATGGTGGTTAAAAGGTATGAGAGACAGAAAAACAGATAGGACAAATGCACTCTAACTGGGCAGCTGCAAATTTCAAGTGATGTTTTTATGTTATAGAGAAAGCAGGGATAGGGATTTTTTATAGTTTATATAGTTTTTTTTCATATTTTGTTTAGGTTTAGTTTTACATTTAGCTATATAATTAATTATCTGTTTTAAAATTAAATTTAATGCATGTCCTCGTGAGGATGGCAAGATAAGTGTGTGTGTGTGTGTGTGTGTGTGTGTGTGTGTGTGTGTGTGTGTGTGTGTGTCTGTTTGTGCACGGATGAATTAGGGTGTTGGTGGCAGGTCTGTTTTGTCCAGCAGACACCAATAGTGGTGGTCAAATATATTATTATCCTTTCATTACATTACATTGTGCTCACCATCACCACACGATTTCAAGACCATGCAGTTTATCCTATAATAATACCAAGTTTCTTTATATGAATGATTCTGTCAAATTCTTTTTTGTTTTACAGTACAAGTGACAATCAGCCGATCAAGAGCATTTAACTCTGTAGTATGTTTTCTTTGAAAGTGTGATTTTTCTTAATATAAACATAAATACAAAGCAACGTCTCTAGGTTACGTATGTAACCCTGAGGGAATGAGACGCTGCGTCAATAACGCTAATCCATCCAATGGAAAGTGCGGCTTCACATGCAGGGTGATATCACTCCCAGGAAGCTATAAAAAGCACATGGAGTGAGGCTCGTCGCTAGCTTCTGTAAGAGAGAAGGAAGCGCTACAAATATGCCGGCAGTGTGGCATGGAGACGCAGCTTCTCGTTCCCTCAGGGAACCAGGGATTCATATGTAACCTAGAGACATTCCCTCTCAAGAACTTGAGCTGCGTCCACAACGCTTTGGGAACATGAGTCCAATGCTGCCAGACTGACCAATCCCTGCCTAGTGTGTAGGGGC
Source organism: Silurus meridionalis (assembly GCF_014805685.1). Lineage (NCBI taxonomy): Eukaryota > Metazoa > Chordata > Actinopteri > Siluriformes > Siluridae > Silurus > Silurus meridionalis. The sequence continues at coordinate 14,978,681 of NC_060900.1, forward strand.
TAGGTCGAAGGACAGATAGGCCAGAAGTGAAAATGAGGTCAAGGTTATAAAACCTGACGATGGTCATCGGGGTGAATGAGCCCACAGCGTTGCAGAGATCATGAAGTGAGACTCCAGAGGACAGGCCTTAGAGGAGAGCAGCTTTCCTCTGACCCACAGGAGGTTCCTGTACAGGAGGCGTGAGTGCAGACCACCCTGGTGGTTGATGTACGAGACCACTGAAGTGTTGTCCGAACAGATCAACAGGTGGTGACCTCTGAGGTCTGGTAAGAAATGCTTCAATGATAGAAGCACGGCCAGCATCTCTAGGCAATTTATGTGCCACAACAGATGGGGCCCTTCCTAAAGACATTGGGGCTGAGCAGCCACTCATGTCTGTTTCCCACCCTGTGAGGGATGCATCTGTCTTAGGCGTTAGGTAAAGACCGGGAATTTCCAACACAGGGCCCTGAGATAGGAACCCGGGATTTCTCCAAACATCTAACGCATGTAGGGCTCGCCATGTGACCTTGATAGTACTGGGGGAATTGCCCCTCCGTGAGAACCCTTGGGTCTTGAACCACCACTGAAGGGGTCTAATGTGCAGGAGGCCAATTGGAATCACATTGGACCCTGCTACCATAAGCCAGAGCAGTCTCTGGAACTGCTTGACAGTGAGTGACTGCCCTTCTCTGATCCTCCTGACAGTCATTAGGATGGACGTAATGTGGGCAGGAGAACACACACTCTTTTTTGCGTTCAGCCAAAACCCCAGCTCCTTCATACGAGCTAGAACGACATCTCGATGCCGGGCCGCTAACTGCTCTGATTGAGCTAATATCAACCAATCGTTGATATAGTTTAGGATGCGGATGCCCTGAAGCCTCAGCGGACATAAAGCCGCATCCACACACTTAGTAAAGGTAAAAAAACTTTCTGTGAGAAGGGACAATAGATACATGAAAGTATGCATCCTTTAGGTCTACCGTGACAAACCAGTCTTCAGATCTGAGGGGGATCTGGCGGGGCGGGCACCATGTAATGAGGTGCAACACGCTCTTCCCAGCAGGGTTCCCAGAATGTCCTATGTAAGGACTTTTTGTCCAAAGCCCTCTTATTGAAGACGACATTCCTCAGATTTGCCACCTCCCGGGACTTCAGCCCAGAGCGTCACACAGGATCCCTTACAGGGTGAGTGCGAGTGGCAAAGCTCTGTTTCCATACATCCTGATGATAGGAGGTGCTGGGTTCTGGTTGGGGCTACGCCCACCAAGCAGCCCCATGAGAGGTTGGGAGAAACTGCTGGTTTGACTACTATGTTAACGAGTCGCCAAACAGGACAGTCGGTGTTACAGGGGTGTCCAGCAGTACGGATCAGTACAGTAAGCCACTCTGTGGAGGCTAGGGTGTCCATGGACCAGCCAATGGCCATATAGCAGTCTCCCGACCTACTGGCCACCTGAGATATCTCTCACATCCAGCTCTCACAGTAGGTCAGCTTGATACACCTGCAGCACCGCTGCCAGCTGAGGCTTCCCACCAGCGCCGATGTGCTACGCAGGGGCTTGGTAGGCAATGTCAGGGGCTACTCCTTACTTCTAACTACTTGTTACTACTTTAGTGGTTACTCCTTACTTCTTATGCTTTCCCTCATTTTCTCTGTCTTAATTTGTTAACTCTGCATCCTGCCTTTGCTCTCTCTCTCTCTCTCTCTCTCTCTCTCTCTCTCTCTCTCTCTCTTGCTCTTTCTTTTCACTGCCTCCCTTCTCTGCAAAAGTAGGTATAAAGTGTTGATTTAATTTATTTTATAATTTTATCTGAATTAATTGTTAAAAGTGATTTAGTACTAGATACTGTCACACACACATATACATAGACTCAGCAAAGCTTCAGACTAGATTCTTAGGCTTTGTAAAAAACAATGCTAAATCAAGGAGCAGAGTTTAAGGACATTTTGTAGATTGTTAATTTTGTCCGCTTTTACATTTAAAATAAAGTCCATGTAAACAGAGTATCACCTATGGTTGGACAAGATATAATAAAACAGCCTGTAACTTTGTGACAAACCTCTAATCGAATAAGATTTCTATCAGAAAACTCTCACTGTCTATTTTTATATTCTTTTATAGAATATAACATCTCATGCTATCATAATTGTTGTTGGCGAATAAAATGAAGCTCTTTTGTAAAATAAGTCTGCATGTCTTTGTCTTTTAGTTAAAGTACACAAATTTAAAAAATTAAAAAAATTTCCCTCATGCAACTTTCCCCTGCAGCAAACAACAGCAAGGCTTCTCTCTTTTAAAAAGACCAGAAATTTTCATGATCAGCATGATCACTTGTTGCACTTGCTGTGGCATTTGTCCAAGTGTCACTTTTGGAATAATAATCCAGTAAGAAATTTGGAAATAACAGTTTTTGGAAACATCTGTTGACTCATGAATTCAATTACATTATCAAAAGGATTGATGTGTACAGAATCATCAAGAAGGTATGATGCACATTATCAGTTTTGTCTAATTTCCATCAAGTTGTTTGACAAATAGTTTGAGCAGAAATCAATGTGCAACATTTGCTATTTGGTTACACAGATCAGGCTTTGAAAAATGCTGTATGTCCACACCAATGGTTTATTTACAAATGGCATATGTTTTGCCAAGGACAATTGATAAACATAAATGAAATAATAGGGAATATTCACTTTACACTCAAGTGTATATCTTCTGTACAAATATAAGTATTTAAAACTTACTCAAGTCAAGCCAAGTCAACTTATAATAGAACGTATGCCAATGTAAAAAGCTGATTCACAGATACTTTTTACTTTAACAAAAACAGGTCTTAAAGAATAGATTTTCATTCCCGGTCAGGAGGAGAGATATTGGGTAATTTGGCAGAGGTGATTTCTTTAAGACTACACGGGAAGCCTGGCTTGCCCTCAATTTTAATTAAAATGCAGCAATGAAATGTTTGCCAAAGTGTCTGTATTTTCCCTCAATCTTGCTGGACTTCATTATTTCAGTGAACCATCAAATGATCCCACTGCAGTATTGCACTGTTTGTTCATTCAACTCATTCAAGTCTTCTCAGCAGACAGTGCAGCCTGCATGAAAATCTCCTTTGAAGCCCTCGACAGACACCCAGTGAAGCCTGTGCATTCTCGTCTGCTTATTACAAAATCATGTACACTGTGTTTCAGTAGGATGAAAGATTAATGTTTATTGAACAAAACATTTTTACACACGTCTTTTCTGAGCCATGCCTGGACAAATCGGCTTCACTAGCAGTGAATGGAATGTGGGAGTGTGTTTTTGCACACAAAAAAAGATGTCTCAATGTTTTATTTGGACAGTGCATTCTTCATTTGTCCCATTTCTGGGAATACAATTTCTCCTTAGGATGATTTGTTGACCTCACAAAGAGGGAGAACCTTGTAACCAACTGCCAAGTTTAGAGTGAGGAATGAACATGACTTGAACATTTCAGCACCAGTGGGAATTGCTTGGTGTATGGAATAGTGGTAAAATTAGTAAACACTGTATTGTTAGTATAAATAAACTGTTTGATTATGATCATTCATTACTAAAAAAAAAGGCTTGTTCACGAGTCAGGATCTCAGAATAACTTTTCATAACTCTCCCCTTCAGCCACTGCTTGCAACCTTGGGGTAACTATGAACTATCAACTGTCCTTCTTTTCACATGTTGCTAATGTGTCTCACTTTAGTCCATTTTCTTCTCTACAACATCCAAAAGATTCAACTATTTATGTCCACACAGGCTGCCCAGTTGCCAGTTGTTCAATCTCTTGTCATTTCGAGACTGGACTACTGCAACTCTCTGCTGGCCGGTCTACCTCTGAACTTTATTTGTCCATTGCAAATGATCCAAAACACAGCTACGTAACTTGTGTTCAACCTGCCAAAGTTCTCCCACACCACCCCACTGCTGCGTTTCCTCCACTGGCTTCCAGTAGCTGCACGTATCAGATTCAAAACACTGATGCTTGCCTACAAAGCAAAAACTGGACCAGCACCATCTTACCTCAGAGACCTCATCACTCCTCACACTGCACCACGCTGCCTGAGCTCCTCCAGCACTGCTCGATTGATACCACCTTATCTTAGGGTTAGAGGCAAGTATACTTTAAGGCTCTTTTCTGTTCTGGGACTAAGGTGGTAGAATGAATTTTCCTTAGATGTCTGAAGTCCCTGGCTATCTTCAAGCGACTTTAAAGACCCACCTTTTGTAAAACATTGTAAATTTGTAATCTAGCATACTAGAGTAGATTTATTCATTGATAGAGACTCAATGCACTTTTGTACATAGCTCTGAACAAGGGCATCTGCTAAATGCCACGAATGTAAATGAAAATGCAAGTCTAGTCTGCCCGCTTTCACTATTTTTTCAGCTAGTAGCTTAGCTGCTTTTTTTGGCATGAAATGACAAGACACTGCTAATGTTGGCCTGGTTTGAAAAAAGTTAAAAAAGACAGCAGGCTAGTGGCTGAGGGCAGGCTAGTGGCTACCCACAAGCAGTTTAAATCCAAAAGTCAAGTCCTTTTACCTCAGCGGTGACATGGTATAGAAGTTAAAACAGAAAGAAGTGCCTTTTGCAGCCATTTGTATTTTCCCATTCAAATTTTATTTATTTATTTATTTATTTATTTATTTATTTATTTATTTATTTATTTATTTATTTATTTGTTCTGATTTCTCTTTAGATCTTTCAGTTTGCCTAAAAGTTTAGTGATTTTGCTTGTGATCAAAACTACACAGCTAACACATAACTAACCATTCTAAAAAATTGAATGATTTATGCAAGTAATTTGCAAGCATCTAGTCCCTAAGAGCTAAACTTTTTAGATTTTAGAATAAATTGAATAGATTCATTGTAATTATCTATGTACTTACAGCAGTGATTGACAAGTAAGAAAAATAATACAAAATGCAGTGGTATGAAAAGAGTAAAAAAATGGTTGGCCATGGAAAACATTAATAGTGGAGTGGGTGGTTTAGCAGCTATAAACAATTATTCTCTTGCATTGCTTTTTGCAACAGCAAAGTTACAGCCTCACCTGTGACCGCTTCAAGGTGCTGATACCAGAGACTCCTTAAATAAATGTTAAATATATATTGCCCACACAAATGACACATGACATTACACATGTACACATTTAAAAAAAATCCTTCATGTGGAGCATCTTCCATTCAAGTTCTTTTGAAAGCTGTTAGTTTAGGCTTATATTATTATCTAGATTATCACCGGATTTCTATTATATAACATTGCATTAGATTATATAGATGCAAAATAGAATAAGTGCCTTAAAACAACAACAAAAAAAAATATTTTTTAATTAAAATTTGATCAACATCCCCGTCCTCCTTTTGATAATGAATTAGATACTTTGACGTCTTTAAATGAGTCAATCTTATATTGTTTGTGAAATCAATATGTTGTGTTTCATTTCATAAGTGATAAAGAAGAAGTGTTTGGTAATGATGTCAGAATAAGGGTTTTGCATCAAGCCATATACACTGTGATTTGTGAGTTTAGCCGTTAAGTTGATTATTATCTATAATTAGAGGTTGTACAGTTTAGATGTCAAATGTTAAACGTCTGGAAATTGACAATAAAGTGATTTGGATAGTGTTTAGTATGTGTCACTATGCTATATGTAAGAGGAAATGAAAGAAAGTTTCAGTGATTTTTACGTGTTTAGCTTGGAGTCAGGCATAATGTTGTGTTGTGAGTTTGTGGCAGTGGTGTAGGAGAAAGCATCACAATTGCTGGTTGACTTTTTTTTTTTTAGTTTGTTTACTGTGATTTTTATTTCGCTGAGAGGCTGAAAAACAAAGCTTTAAACAAGAGGATGGGAGAAGACCCTTTAGCCTGACATTGTACTACTTTCTGGGCTCAGCTGTCTTCTGGCAAAGAGCCGGAGTATGTGTCTCTCTCTCTCTCTCTCTCTCTCTCTCTCTCTCTCTCTCTCTCTCTTTGTGTATGTGTTGGGAAGAGGAATAGATGGTTGGTTGATGTATAAATTAAAATATCTATATTGTATATAGATATACAATATGATTAATTTTACAATAGAATTATGTTTAATATTGTTACATATATTAGTGTACATACATTCGTATACCTTTATCCTGCAGGATGCCAGGTCAAATTTTTTTTTTGGCTTAATAAAACAAAAGAAGAAAATGTATAACCTGGAGAAAAAAAAACAACAAGAGATAGCGAAGAAAACAGGCAAAAGGAAAGAAGGGGAGGTGATAAAAAAAGAAAAACAGAAATCCATGGATATAGGCTATGAGAAAGTAATGCACATGATGTAGTAAGCAGCACATACACACAATTTAGTTCAACATGACCAACGATACTAAATTTAGGTCCTTGTATCAAAATATGCACAACTGGCCTTTTCTGTGCTCTCAGTTTGTTGAAACAGATTGGTTCTTTTAAGAACAGTCTTTATTGATTCATTACAAGTATAAAAAAGGCCACAACACATATCTACAACTCTTCAACCTTCACTTTGCAGGAAGAATTTAAATAAAACTGGACCTCTTTTTTTATTATTTTTTTTATTTCAAAATAACTTACTTTTAGCGGGGAAAAATATAGAGAGCAAGATGACTAGGCAGGCAACAGTTCAGCTTCTTGTCACAATATAATTAAAATATATTTGTATAATAATAATCATAATTGTTTATGAACATAATGTACTGTATATCGTCACTAGATTACGTATGTAACCCTAGTTCCCTGAGTGAACAAGAGCTGCGTCGAAATGCTTTGGGAAAGCCTCCGCATTGTTCCTGCTCTGAAACCCATGTAAAATCTGGCCAATAGGCAGTCATGACATCATGTGCAGGCGACGTTACACAAACCAGGAAGCTACAAAATGGAAGCACGATGGGAGCGACATCATCGTCTGGAAAGGAGAAGGGAAGCGCTGCAGGGATGCAGGGAGTATGGCACATTGATGCAGCTCTCGGTACCTCAGGGAACTAGAGTTACATACATAACCTAGTGACATTTCCTTTCAGAAACTTGAGCTGCGTCAAAACGCTTTGGGAACGAGTGTCCAATCACGCCACACTGACCAGTCCTTGACTAGTGTGTCTAAGCACACCCTGCATGCAGGACAGAGGAGCCAGGAGTGGCTCTGATGTCGAGGTCGTAGAACCTGACAAAGGTCAGTGGGGTGGACTAACCCACAGCGTTGCAAATGTCCTGGAGGGACACTCCAGCGGACCAGGCCGTAGAGGCCGCCATACCTCGGGTGGAATTAGCCTTATCTCCTAAAGAAGTGGGAAGACCAGAGGACTCATAACACAGACAAATGGCATCCACAATCTATCTACTGAGCGTCTGCTTAGTGGCCGGGAGTGAGCATTTTGAACCTGAGCCTTTTAAGCGAGCGGTTCAAAGATCGTAGATCTAGGATCAGCCGCATTCCGACATGCTTCTTCGGAACAACAAAGTACTAGCTGTAGTAGGCCTACTCTCTGACCAAGGGAGGAACCACTTTGATGGACCACAGCCTGCTTGTGTCCCACCATTGTAGGACCCATGGTAACCCCTTGAAACGGAGCAGAGGGAACCTGAACTGAATCGAGTAGCCTTCTTTTATGGTGCACATAATATGCTCCCTCATCCAGCTCTCACAGCAGATCGGCCTAGTATGCCTGCAACTTACCCATAGTGTGAAGGCATCCCGCGGCCTGACCTGCTGCTGCAAAGGCCCTGCCTACCAAGGCCCGAGAGGCCCTTAACGACCTTGTAGGCAACACAGCGGCCTTTAGCGATGCAACACCTGGGGAGAGATAGCCAGCAAGTGTCTCTTTAAACCTGGGCATCTCCCCATAGCCGTACTCCTTACACTACATTCGCATATAGCAAATGCAGAGAAAGGGCATGTGGCACGTATGGTGTCTCCCAAGAGCGGTAGGCCCCAGGGCTGAGGCTGGAAAAGAAATGCTCATCCAGCTGGCTGGGAATGCGTTGCTTCTGCTTCTCATCAGGCCATCTCTAGCTTAGCGATGGCCCGTGTCACTACCTCCAGGAGCTCCTGGAACAGCACAGGCTGTGAGGAGTCCGTGGGCCGCTAGCATCCGAAAATTGTCCCTCTTTGGAGGAAGATATCCGGAGGTCCGCATCACATGCCCAGAAGAAGCCCTCCAGCAGCGAGAGCTTTCCCCCGGGGTAGGGGAGCTCGGCCCAGCAGGGGAGGCTGGAAAGGACTTATCTGTCTCCATGCCTTCTGCTCAGTCGGCCTGCGAGCCCCACGACTTTTGGCGGCACTTCGCCTCGGCGAGAGCGGGACCTGAACCACGAGGGAGATCACTCTTCTCGAAGGGTGATCTCCGGGAGCGAAGCGTGCAAATAGCCATACGGCTACAGCACGGACAATCGTCTCTCCCAAGAGCGGACTGAGCATGTTCCACTCCTAAACAAACCACACACAGCTCATGGGTGTCTCCCCCGTAATGAAACGGGGGCAAGGAGGGACACACGTGTGGAAGTTAGTTTGATTGTTAGCCGTGTTGCACAGGTTCACACACAAAGCGCTTATATGAACAACAGAAGCTGATGTCGCTCCCATCGCACTCCCATTTTGTAGCTTCCTGGTTTGCGTGATGTCGCCCGCCAATGACGTCATGACTGCCTATTGGCCAGATTTTACATGTGATTCAGAACATGAACAACGCGGATGTGTTCCCAAAGCGTTTCAATGCAGCTCAAGTTCCTGAAAGGGAACTCTATTCAGGTATTGAACATAATGTATATCTCTATTCAAGTTTTAGTCTACTCCAAATGTGTCCTGCTGGTAACATTTACAGTTGTATTCATAATTTCAGGCATTCATGGCCTGCTAGTACTTGTTAGTCAATTGAAAGTGTCATTAAGAATAACAAATTTAGAATAAACAGGGTATTGAGCGCTAACATTCTATACCTACTATATATGCTGCTATAATCAGCTGACTGAAGATCTAAAAATAAGGCTAACTGTTGCCTATTAAAGGCTATAAAACAAATATAAAATGAAATTAAGAATGGAGTTAAAAGTCAAGAAATGATCTGGAATTCCAAGATATCATCCAGACAGAACTGCTGTTGAAGCCCATGTACATGATAATATAATAACAAAGTACTGATTTTATTTTCACAAGTTTGATTCATATATTTATTTTTGATTTAAATATAAAAATATTTAATATGGCTAAATGTGCTAAATCCTCAATAATCATTCTTTTGTGCTTTCTCCTGCATAAATCAAACAACTAGTTACTGATAGCCAATTAAAAAAAACAGCTCCCAGAGCTATAAAATAAAACAAAAATTTAAAGTACTTATCAGAGAAGTGATGCCTCTGGGAGTAATTGATTTCCTAGTTATTGATTTACTGGAAGAATTATAGACTACAGGCATGTTATGGGTGTGTGACTTACTAATGATCAAGGAAATCACAACTTGCACAGCCATGGATTTTACAACAAGCACTTATCATAAAGGTCAAAGTGTCACAACCATGCATACGGCGTGAAAAAAATTCCATTTTTGTGATTAATACACAGCTTTTTTTCCCACATGACTAAGGCAATAATACTTATCTTACAGGCTCTAAAAGTGCATTTATATATACTTTAAAGTACAATACAGTTAAATAACAGTTAAATTTAAAGTTTTCTTGACAAGCTATAGGTTTATTTGCAGTACGTACAAATGTGTTTGGTATATCTTTATATCAAATCATTTAAATGCACTTAAATTAACTTGCATATAGAGGTATTTGTGATATCCTGTTACCTTTCAAATGATTTACAGTACATTAATTGACTAGTTACAAATCATTCTACTAATAATAATAAATTGTATATATCCTGAATGTCCTTCTGCAGTGCTTTTAATTATAGTCTCTATATCCAGTATAAAGTCTTTATATAGTACCCCCTTTATACATTTTATTTCAAGAATATCTGTAACTGAGACTAGGTCTCCTTGTCCATTATATTGTGTTTACATATAACCCAAAATACGGGCACAATTGAATTTTATTATACTTTCAATATAATGTTGAAAGGTTAATAAAGGTTGCACACACACACACACACACACACACACACACACACACACACACACACACACACACACTCACAAACAATGTAATTTAAGCATGCACTATAAAAATGTATCTTAACTATGTTTAACTTAATTGTCTTCATGCTTACCTACAATGTGTGCACAACTTTTTCAAGGCTTTGCAGAGAGATGCTAACAAATACAGAAAGGGGATCTTAAATCCAGTAGTATCTAAACCCCCTAGTTAGCTGCTGGTCTGCTTGCTTAAACGATTTTGATCTAATGTTACATTGCTCAACCCACAGCTGATATAATTTTTTATTGAAATAATACCATGATTTAAGCTATTTATTTTGAAAGAAAAACAAACTGAGAACAGAACCCTGTTCACGTAAGTGTTTTATTTTGGGTGGGTGTTTCTTTCCTCGGACTTTAGCAATAAGAGAAACGTGGTATGCTAAATTTCCAATCATAGCGTGGCTATGAGTTTATGATGAACATATTTGAATTCAGAGGAAGTTCTTTTCGAAGGTAACAGAAAGTAATCAGCGCGCTCAGCCTCAGTGTTATCCGGAGGCCAAGCTGCAGCATCACACAGTCGATGTTGACCGTAATTATTCTGGTTTGTATCCTTCTCTCTTTCTTCTCTCGTAGCTATACACATCTTTCTTTGTTTGAGGGACAGCACTGCTTGATCAGGCTTTTTTGTGACTTTAGGTAATTGTAGCATTTGACTTCAGGATGTTTTTTCTAAGTGGATTTTACAAGTGTGTGATTCTGCACATATATTGTAAAATATTGTGAATTTTATTTTACATAATTTTTTTTATTTGTCAAAAGTATATTATATTATATGAAAAAAGTATTTTTTTTTTCGAATAGAAGAAAAGAATCTAAAACTTTATGCACATAAGTGTTTATAAATATTACAGCTTCTTTATTATTATAAATGCTGTGCAACACACTGCATGGTACTTAAATGAAGAGTTATTTCAACATAACTACAGTATACATTCTCTATAAATTATATATAACAAAATAAAAACTTGGATCAAAGTAAAAAAGAAAATTAAGAGAAGTACTCATTAACAATGTATCAGTGGTGTACACAAGTACACAAACCATGTAGTTGAGTAAATGTAGAGATACAATAGGTAAAATATTACTTCAGTAAACGTATAAGTGCTCCCTTTAAACTTTCACTTGAGTACAAATACAAAAGTATTTGCCTTCAAAATGTACTTAAGTATCCAAAGTACTATGATTTATTGTGTGAAAAACAACAAAAAAAAGAATTACACAAATAAAGCCACGTTTTTTGGCAAGTTAGAGTCAGTAGTTTCTTACATTATTTATTCCTCTAAAAATGTTCTACTTGCTGCTGAATTGACTCTAAACTTTATTTTGTTGTTGATACCACCAAACAGATACCACCAAACAGCAATCAAAGCAAGTTCAAAACAGAGCATGCACTCTACCCTGATTGGTGGCTTGCTGTGTACTTGACCATTTACATTTACATTTACATTTGCGGCATTTAGCAGACGCCCTTATCCAGAGCGACGTACAAACGTGCTTTAAATTTCTAGTAATGAATAAATCTACACTGGTACGCAAGATTACAAACGCAATATAACTATAACTCGAATTCTACAAACTTGGAAAGTGCTAATGTAGGTATTTTAGGAAGAGGTAGGTCTTCAGTCGTCGCTTAAAGATAATCAGGGACTCTGCTGCACGGACATCTAGGGGAAGTTCATTCCACCACCTCGGTGCCAGAACAGAGAAGAGCCTTGAATTGTACTTACCTCTCATTCTGAGAGAAGGTGGTACCAATCGAGCAGTGCTGGAGGATCTCAGACAGCGTGGTGCAGTGCGAGATGTGATGAGGTCACTGAGGTAAGATGGTGCTGGTCCATTTTTGGCCTTGTAGGCAAGCATCAGTGTTTTGAATCTGATACGTGCAGCTACTGGAAGCCAGTGAAGGGAGTGCAGCAGTGGGGTGGTGTGGGAAAACTTGGGCTGATTGAACACAAGTCGTGCAGCTGCATTTTGGATCATTTGCAGTGGACGAATAGCGTTCAGGGAGAGACCTGCCAGCAGAGAGTTGCAGTAGTCAAGTCTTGAAATGACAAGAGACTGAACAAGCACCTGGGCAGCCTGTATAGACAGAAATGGTCGAATCCTTCGGATGTTATAGAGAAGAAATCGTCAAGAACGAGCAACATTAGCGACATGTGGGAAAAAAGACAGTTCATTGTCCATAGTTACCCCAAGGTTACGAGCAGTGGCTGAAGGGGAGAGCAGAGAGTCATGAAGTGTTATTTGTAGATCTTGACCTGGGGATGAATCACCTGGGATGACCAGCAGTTCTGTTTTGCTGGGGTTGAGTTTAAGTTGGTGAGCACTCATCCATAAAGATATAGCTGTGGTATCTGATGGAGGGAAAGAAAAGATGAGTTGAGTGTCATCTGCATAGCAGTGATAAGAAAACCCATGTGAGGATATGACTTCACCAATGGAGTGGGTATAGAGGGAGAAAAGGAGGGGACCAAGTACAGAGCCTTGTGGGACACCAGTGGTGAGTCTGCATGGGGCAGATGTGGATCCCCTCCATGTTACCTGGTATGAGCGACCTTCCAGGTAGGAAGCAAACCATTCCCATGCTGTTCCGCAGATACCAAGGCTCTTGAGGGTTGACAAAAGTGTCTTGTGGTTGACGGTGTCAAATGCTGCTGAAAGGTCCAGAAAGATAAGTACAGATGACAGCTTGGCTGACCGGGCAGCATGTAGTTTCTAAGAAACAGCCAATAGGGCCGTCTCTGTGGAATGTGCCGCTTTGAACCCAGACTGGTTCGGATCGTGGAGGTTGTTCTGTGAGAGATAGACAGACAGTTGGTTAAAAACAGTGCGTTCCAGAGATTTAGAAAGAAAGGAAAGAAGTGATACCGGTCTGTAGTTGTTGATGTCTGATGGATCCAGAGCAGGTTTCTTCAAGATAGGAATGACCCTTGCTTGCTTGAAGGTAGTTGGTACATAGCCAGATGTTAATGACCCATTGATGATTGTGGAGATGAAGGGCAGGAGATCTTGCGTGATGGTCTGGAGCGTAGTTGAAGGGATTGGATCCAGAGGACAGGTGGTGGGATTGCAGGATCGGATGACTTGCAGTATCTCATCTTCTGTTAAGGTTGAGAAGCTTGACAGAGACGTAGTGGATTGTTGGCTGTGTTCTGTAGCCATTGTTGGAGGGGAAGTGAAGGTCCGGCAGATTTTCCTAATCTTCTCATCATAGAAGGAGGCAAAGTCATTAGCAGTCAGGAGGATGGAGCAGGTGCAGCAGGGGTTTAGTAGAGAAGAGAAGATGTTGTGAAGCTTACGAGGATCTTGTGCAGAGGCCTTAAGCTTTTCCTTGTAGAAGGCAGTTTTGGCAGAAGTCACCTCCAAAGAAAATTTGGTCAGGAGTGCACGGTAAGATGAGAGGTCTACATCAAGTTGTGATTTTTTCCACTTCCTCTCTGCAGATCGGAGTTCTCGTCTATTACTGCGCAAAACTTCTGACAGCCACGGTGTGGGACAAGAAGTCTTCTTGGGTCTTGTAGTCAAGGGACAAAGGAGGTCCATGATTGAGGAAAGAGATGAGAGGAAGGAGTCCGTAGCAACGTCTAAGGGTAGAGAGGAAAAGCAGACGGGGTCAGGAAGAGATGAAAAAGTACATGAAGTTACAGAGGAGGGAGAGGTAGAGTGAAGGTTAGGACGGATAAGAGAGACATGTAAATTATTTTTAGGTTGAATAGGAAGAGTGATTAAAAAGGAAACCAGGTGATGATCAGAGATTGGAAGTGGAGTGGCAGTCATGTCTGTAGCTGGAGTAGGACGGGTGAAAACCAGGTCCAGGACCAGTTTTTATTCCACTCATAAATAAAAAGGAACGACTGATTTCCCAAAATGCAGTTGAAATTTTTTTTTTTGTGAATGTAGTGAAGTTAAAGTAAAATCTCCCCAAATGAAAATACTTCAATAAAGTTCAGATATGCAAAAAAGCTACTTAAGTAAAATAAAGAATTTAATTTAATTTGTTACTGTCCACCACTGACATTTATATAATATTAAAATTCTATTCAGTCATAATAAATTATGAAAAGTGCTACCACATTGACTTTTAGTAGCCTAATGTGTCCTATATCACATGACCATGACAAATTCAGAACGAATAGTGATATAAATATACTATTTAGTGTAGGCACTCTATATTTTTAGGATCAAACTGTTCTTGGGAAAGTCAGCATGCATAGATTCTGCCTGTATTGTCATTGCAAACATCTTTCTGCATTGTATATTGTATTCTTGTTAAAAAAATAAAGGCACAAAGAAAGGTAGATGAAGAGAGACATTGTGCTTATGCTTAAGCACATTGACCACACCTTAAGCACATTGTCCTTGTGCTTAAGGTGATTTTTAAAAAGTTTCTCTAACAACAGACTGTGTTAGAAACACACAGCAATCTCAAGAAGAAACTTGGAAAGTTTAGTGGATACATTTGGTATATTTTTTTTAGATAGTTGAACATCTGTAAATGGATTTGAACGATGGCCACTTATGGTACCTGTGACTGTCTCTACATCAGATATAGCAAATGCTTACTTATGAAGTTCCAGAAAGACACTCACAGATGCCACAGGACGCTTTTAGAGTTGGAAATGCAGACAAGACGGCCAGCTCTGTTGAGATAAACATTGAGCTACATCTCACAGACATGATCTCATGCCATAGCCACCATCTGTTAAGTAAATAGTCTGTTCAAGTCGTCTTTGTTACAAACTGCTGAACACAGTATTTGCCACAGATTTCCGACTCAATCTCTCTCATCCGTATTCAGTTTTACAGTTGTTTTTTTCCCTTCTGGAATAGTTTCTCTCTTGTCTCCTCCCATGTCATGCCCTTCTTTATTCTCTTTAGGGCACATTTTCTCCTGGCATTGTTTTTCCTTTTTACCCCTTTATTTATTTATTTATTTATTTATTTTTACAAAGGTACATTTTAACATTTGATATTTTCTTTTCTGTTAGCATGAGTCAGATCTCACCTCAGAGGTTACAGGACCTTTCAGAAATAATGGATGGATGGATATCGACCTGATTGTGTTCTGATTGCCGTTGTAGTAGGGGAGAGTGGTGCTGTCACCTCTTGTTTCATGCTTGAATGCACTGTGGCACAGAGTCAGCAGTTAGTTTCATAGCTGGCCAAGTCCAAAAGAAAAAAAAAAAACAGTATTTCCTCAATCTGTACAAGATTTCTAGTCTAATAAAATATTTATTTATTTATGTTTTACTATTTTTTTACTGATTCCTCCCCAACACCTTTGAAAGAAAAGGCATATTTTGCTATGCGGACTAAAATGAGAGACAGAACAGGAGAAATTATATGTATGCTATAATTGTGGAGGAGGAGAAGGTCAGTGCAAAAGGATTACAATGAAAGAGGAGCAGCAGGAACATTTATCGTAGTTTTACCATTGTATAGGAAACAATAAACTAAATAAGACGCACACAGGAAGACGACTGTGACTCAAATGTGCGTGTTTTAATGGAAAATGTAAAGATTTTTACACGAAGCCATTGATTCCTACAACAGTATTTGAAAACCTTAGGGAGAAATAGGATTACAGCAGAGTGTATGATTTTACGTTGTGATTTTTTACAGTCGCAGACCAATTTGCAAATCATTAGAGAAATCTGGTCATGAGTTGAGAAGGTCGGTCTTAGAATGCATAATGTAACATGCTCACTGAAGGCCAATTTAGTGCCATAGTGACCAAAAACAGCTGACTACTAAGTTCTGGCAGTGGGAGAAATGAAATAAAAAAATATCATGCTATGGTGCTCATTTAAAGTCAGCAGTGGCATAGGATTATGCTAAACTCATGGGACAGCTATTTGAATGGTAGTTGCAATAACAGACATTTTTAAATAAATGAATAAAGACTGAATTCTTCTCACTTTGAAGAATGTTTCTCTTTATACAACCACATAGGAGCTCACCTGATGACATAAATTCAGGAAAAAATCGATGATGTGCACGGGAATGGAACACTAAATTGCATCAATAATATATAGTTTTTATCGATTAGAACATTATTAGTCCTTCAAAAAGCAAGGACCTTTGTACTGTAAGTGTACTCATAGAGAGAGAATTTTAAGAAGTACCTTTACTTTATTTGAGTAATATTTATCTAGGGTTCTTTTACTTAAGTACAGGGCAATGTACTATGTCCACCACTGAATAAACAGAACATAGAGATTACGGTTAATCATAGGTTTTATATAGAATTCAGTTAGTATTCAATTGAGACTGTTTTATACAGTAACAGACTGATGTGTGTTTGCACAGCTCACAAACAAAGCCCAAAAGTGATTTTTTTTGTCAACATTGTCAGTTGTAAATTTGTAACAGTTCAATATCTGTGAATATGTTGGGAAGAGCTGGAATAATGCTTGAGCATGTACTTTTTCTAATGGTTTTATTTGCATATACTTGTATTTGTATGTTAAATACAGTGCCATTGTTTGGATTTTTATTCAAACAAACAGTTGTGAAACTAACACAGCTGTTTGTTTGTTATTTCTTTCTTTTCCTTAAAGGTTCTTGATAACAGTTCTTATGTAAAATTCAAAGCACTTCAAAGGCTTAGTTCAGCTCTTAATTACTCACTATATCCCTAAGGAACCTTTTTTATTAAAAGTACATGTATGATTAAAAAAACATAACCACAACAAGCCAAGCACTTTTAATGCTTTGTGAACTGTTAAGGAATTCTTAGTCCTTCCTGTAGCTCTTGTGTTGTAGCAGTTGTGACACCAAATTTACCCTTGGGATTAATAAAGTATTGCATTTTCCCTGAAACATACCCAGAGCTACATGTAGCCTCTGCATCCGAGCAGCTCTTCTTCTAAGATACTGATGCCTTTGTGAAGAAAAATTTGAATTCTTTCCACCATTAGTGCTTTTTGCTATGTCATTAGCATATTGAAATCACTCTCACTTTGCATTCCAGCAGAAAATGGTTTCTAAGATTCAGCTGCCTTGAAGAATTATTCTTTACAGTTAATTCTTGCTCTTTGGGACCATAAGGAAATTACTTTAAATTTTTATTCATTGAATGCACACAATTATTTTGGTGCAATCCGCTTTCGTCTTAGCTGGCGACAGTATCATTGACGATATCTCAATGATAGCAGACTATGATTATGTTTACTATTCAACATTTCTATGTATTTGTTACATTTTACAGTTAGGGCAGGTGATGCAGTATTCAGCAAATAATGTTATTAATTACAATGAATAAAGTGAAACAATGCTGTATTTTTATCATATATGTGCTTGTAACCATTATTAAGGCAAAATAGGAACAAAAGTTTCAGAAGTCTACAGAGATACAGAGGTACAAATGTTTAATTTAAACTAATCATTCCAGCTGGGTTACTTATCATAAGGCCAGGGGTTCAAGCCCCAGCACCACAAAGCTGCCACTGGTGGGCCCTGGAGCAAGGCTCTTAACTCTCTTTGGTCTCGGGTGCTGACCCTGATTTCAAACCCCTATCTTCTTAGCAAGGACTGCTTTGTGGAAAAAAATCTCTGTGCAATATTTGACAAATAAAGGCTCCTCGATATTCTGAACATGCGGGCAAATGCACCAAAAGAACGATATAAGTCGGAATGGTTGACCCTGACACTGAGTGGCTTTGTTATGCTGTGGAGGGCATTTTCCCAACATGATTTGTTCTAGCTTGTCCCCTTAGATAGAAGAGTCACTAGAAATCAATACCAAGTTCTTCTCACTGATCACCTTTATCTTGTGCTGAAATAGTTTTCTCCTGATTGTAGTGCTCTTTTCTAAAATGACCCCCGCCTCACCATTCATAGGACACAAGAGCTTGCTGAATGTTTTGAATAAGTATGAAAATGATGTAAATCATACTCTCTGCCCTTCCCGGTTACCATTAAACAACCCATGGGAGATTTTGGGTGCAGTGGTACACAGCACTCTTTACAACCACTATCAAAATACCAATTGAGGTAATATCTTGTGAAAGAATGTTGCTCATCCCTAGAGTACAGTTTGAGAGACTTGAAGGATCTCTTCCAAGGAGCACTGTGCTGGCATCTCGTGGTGGCCCACCTGTTTGTCACCTGTTGGTACATTCCACAAATATAAGGGCCAAGGGACATATATTATTAACATCTTTAGACAGTTAGTAATTGAGTTTTACTCACTGTTTTTTTATACTTTTACTTAAAGTCTAATTTTGGGTTTCCTTCTATTTCAAATATATTTTGATGATAATGTATGGGTCAACAATAAATTGGCAAGATGTATTATTATTGTGATGTATTATTATTTATTGTACTTATTTAGACATCATAAAGTCCCAAGATATCATCTTTCAAAATATGCATAGAACATGTTTTTAAATGTGTGGATAAGAACTGCTATTTATTTACACAAAAATTGGTATTTATAACAAGTGTGCATTCAGTGAACATAAATCCCACATTCTAAATTGATATGCTTGTGCACCTTTATGTCCATGCCCCCAAATCCCATACATGGTTTACAACATTCCTTTAACAAGCAAAGCTACCTGCTTGTGCCACTGCTCATTGTGGATACATTGAGTATGCCATTTAAAAAAAAGAAGAAATTATTTGAAATACTTTTGCACAAAGTATATCAAAACAAAAATGGTTGATATGCCATTGATTTGTTTAGGAAATAAATAATGCAATTTTTAATGTTTTTTAAATGTTTAAATATATGTGTTCTGTGTAATATATTTAGAAAACCGACAAGGGTCTATTCTTTAAACCTTTTTAAATACAATACATTGCACTGTGTGTGATTAGAATGCATATGATATTACATTGTCATTTCTACTAAAATTCTTAGCAGTATTTGTTTGGAAAATGCCCTACTTTTTACCATTCTCTCCAAAACATTTGCCAATAGCTAAAAAGTAACTATTTAAAATACTTTACAGATGGACCAAAACTGCACTGGGCACATGCTTTAACTGATGATACAATCATCCCTCTCAGCAAGGATTTTCATTCTAAAAAAAAATATTTTCCTCCTCATGCAAAGCTCCAAATCTTCAAAAAAGTTATCATCACAATCAATTGTTGGACGTGCCTTACGATTTTACGTCACATCTGGACTTTTTCATCTGGTTGTGAGCATTAAAGTTAGTAACTACTGTCAGTTTTGTGCTCAAATGATTGACGTTAACTGCCTGGGTTCAGTAAAATGGAAAATATTTTTTTTATCTGAACCGTGCGCAAGGAGAGCAACAGCCTTGAACGAAAAAAAATGTGAGACACACTGTAAGGTGCAAGCTGAGATTTAAATAATTGTTTTAATTACAAGAAAATGTGATTCATGTTCTAGATTATGTGACATGACATATGTGGCTGCAATTGCTGATGGGAACTGTAGTCTATGGCCTTAATCCTGACACAACTGTTTATTTGTAAGCATTTTCCTTACACTTGACCTCTTCTAGCTAAACTCCATTATGAAGCATGTTTTATTCAGTATAGATTGCAGAACTAAAAGGAGAAAATAAATCTGGACCTGCCTACAGGTTTTTAGGAAGTTTAAGGGGTTGATAATGTCAATAATGACTGCTGCTTGGTGTCAAACCCTTGTTATACCCAGTGCAAATAGCAATACACAGCAAACCTGTTCAAGATAAGGAGGTCCCGATTTTGGCTTAAACCCTTTACCCCAGATTTTGACTTAAACCCTTTACCTGTCTGGTATCTATAAAACCTAATGAAACATATACTGTAATACCACAACAAATCAATCTATGTCGAGGTAAACTACTGATTTTCTTTTACTGCACAAAAAATTACACCGTTCACTGATTCGTTCACTCTAGTAATGTCTTTCGTTTGTCATCATGTAACACATCAGCATCCCTTGACTAGTTAACTTACAGGTTTTGACAGGATAAAAAATGGGTGCAAAACACATTATATGAGGCATCATCTTGCACTGTTGTCCTGTATGAAAATGCAATATATTGCAGAGTTCCAAAATATAGGTAAAATGTTTTTGAAATTATTTTCAGCATATTAGATTTTCTTGTTTGTGATTGCCAGGAGCAACTATGTGAAAGATAAACGTTGGGGTCTAAATATATGTAATAACACTTTCTTCAATACAGTATGTACTGGTTTAGGCTGAATGGGATATAAGCATAGACAACAATTTTATAAGCAGTGTTTTATTCTATAGGTGAATGGCAATAAAGTAAAATTGTATTTAATAACTGCAAAAGTTTTCCGGTACCAACTAGGCAGCAAAATCCACATTGAATCAGTTTGATAGTCATCATTTGCTCATATTAAGAGAATTAAAAGTGCATCAAATAGTATTGCATCATCAGGATGCTTTAGCTTCAGAACATAATGGCCCATTAAATTTTTTGTTTTATTTTGTAATTATTGTGAAACACTCAGGAAATCAGCAAAATTACAAGCTAAACGTAATAACATTTCAGCGTATTTTGCTCTAATTCACCTATTTTCATAAGCGAAAAAAGCAAAATTACAAGCTAAACGTAATAACGTTCTGGCGTATTCTGCTCTAATTCACCTATTTTCATAAGCCAAATTAAAAACATTTAATTTGTTATTTGTCATATAAATTACTATTTTTCTCCTTCTTCTTCTTCTTCTTCTTCTTCTTCTACTTCTTATTTATCTTCTTCTTATTATTAATAAT
The DNA here is from genome assembly GCF_014805685.1 of Silurus meridionalis. Classification (NCBI taxonomy): domain Eukaryota; kingdom Metazoa; phylum Chordata; class Actinopteri; order Siluriformes; family Siluridae; genus Silurus; species Silurus meridionalis. The sequence goes on from NC_060900.1 coordinate 14,999,542, forward strand.
AATAAAGCAAATTTGCAAATCCCAAACCAGTTGTAGAGGACAATATGGTCATATGCTTATCATACCTTAGCCTAATTTAGGTAGCTAGGATATGCAACTCAGTATCTGCTTTCTCAGGGCTGCTCTCTATTGACAAGATCTTTTCAACCAAGATTTGTAAATGAAAAATATTAGTTTGTTTAGTTCTTTTTCTGAACTCTCTTACTTTCGTCTTCCATTTTTCCTCTATTATTGTCTAGACTTAGTGGACAAGGAAGGAAATGGATAATCGAAACATCCAATTTTAAGTAGTTGCTGAGTGATAATGTTGTAATGGTGGTGGTGCTACAGTGTGTGTGTGTGTGTGTGTGTGTGTGTGTGTGTGTGTGTGTGTGTGTGTGTGTAAAATAGAGAGAGAGAGAAAAAAAACTTTTCAGACCCACTCTCACATACGCTAAACACAGTGCTTTTGCTCTTTTGCAAATTTCAGTGTGTTTATGGGCTTTTAGTTGCCAGTTGCTAAAATTCACTGTGTCTCAGACTGTACAGTAGACATGCTGTATTGTAAAAAGGTGTCAAATTAAAACACCACCAAATGGTGCATTTGCTATTTTTAAACCTGCAGTTTTGTGGATTGAGACATAGCCTGTGTGGAGGCACAAAAGCAAAGTTAGGTTCGATTATTGCAGGGTTCAGGATAAAAAATAAAAGTAAATCCCATTATTTTTCATTTACAGCTGCTTTATGTTACAGAAAAATAATATAGATAAGATATATAAGATATATTTATTGTCATCTATTTTTAAGCACCAGTTAGCCAACAGATTATATGCTAAATAAATAATAATTGTTTTTTAGTTTGTGTTACATGCCAGAACAAATAGAAGGGTGAAAGGAGTTTAAACAATTGGGTTTAAGGAGTTTAAAAGCAGAATGAGGTTGCCACTGACACCATAAAGTGGGGGTGTGACAGGATTTACGTTTCCTGTTTTTAAAATTCACAGGTGTTAGAATGATACAGTCATGATCAGGCACATCAAATATGCCAACAAGAAAATTAATACCTAAAACCTTTACAACTAAAATTTAGCAATAGAAAGTCTAACCTGTCACAAAATTAATGCCCAGGTTCAACTGTTAACCCTGGGTAATATATGAGCAGTGTAAAATACGAAAAAAGATCACTGAGGATCCCTATTCCCCGAGTTAAAGAATGACCCAGAGTGACCTATTTTAAGTGTGAAAAGCCCTTGGGAGTGGTTTCTCTATACTGACATATTGAATGCTTGTTAAACGCTTCCTCCAACTCAGATTTTACTTCAAAGAGCAGTAAGGAAGGATGGAGGAAGTAGTCAAGCATATGAGTAAGACGAATGTCTGTGAGAAATGAAAGCAGAGAAGAACGAGGATTGATACTGGGGAGTTTACTAATGAGTCACAGGTTCAATGCGTGTGCTTTACTCAGAGGAGATTGGCCCTGTGATAAATGGCTCAATTTGAAAAGCTTCAATTAGAGAGAAAACTTCTGCATACTGATCTGGGTGAAATAGCAAGAGAACATGCCAGTGTTTGCACACTCACCCTCCCCCAAAAAAAGTTGATGCAAGCTCTGCTGTCTTCTCAGCTGCAGAAAGATGTATGAGACAGTCTCAGCCTCTTTTTTATCTCTCTGAAGAGCTACGTTATCCTCTTAAAAACTCTTTAAACACACCGAAGCAGGTGGGCCTGCCGCGCATTGATTGTGTTCCTCATGTCTGTAGCCAGCTGGCATGCTAACGTGCTTATGTGTCTTCATTACACACAGAGACAGAAAGACAGGTCTCTTTAATAACATGAGATCATCCCTTCATCACCAGTGCTTACATTGTGAAATTTGGAAAGTTACCTGTAACAAAATGTTTAAATCATTCTTCCTTGTTGCTGTGTGTATTTCTAGAACCTGCTTGCTTGAAATGTGTAGCATGGCAAAAAAATGAAAAGTGGGAGGAGAAGTGTTCTAAAAGAGGGGAAATGATAACTGCATTCCCTGAATGCATAAATATAATCTGTATTACAAAGGAGGAAAATGATGACAAAAGTTGGCAGTAAGGAGTAATATTTCATTATAAACATGAAAACCATTGTATGGGATTTGGATTTATTATACACAAATGTTCATTAAAGCATGATCATAAACTAATTCTAAATTCCATACCAAACCTATAACAGTTCTATACTATAACATTATGAGATTTTCTTGTTGTATAGTAAGGTCTGTTCCAGTGTACCGCAGTTCAGACAGAATTGCAAGATTTTGAATTGTGGAATGGTAGCCAGGTTGGTTTAGTATTTCTTTCATGTTCCTGCTCTAGAACAACCCAAAACCATTTAGCTTCCACCTCCGTGTTTAACTATAGGTGTAAGGCAGTCAGGGAGACTCAGTCTCTGACATAAGTTAGAACCAAAAATGTGACATTTAGACTTTCTTCCAGTCATTTGGTGTCCAAGTCTTGTGTCTTTTTGCCTTTTAACTAGTGTGTTGCATATAAACAAAAGGAACATGCATTTGTCTCAAAAACAATAATAGACTAAATAGACTAGACTAAACTTTTAAGAGGTGCAGTGCATGTAATCTACAAGTAGAGTCTTACAGGGACACTACAGCTTCTATTAAAACCAATTTTCTCAGCTATAGACTTTTAAAACCACTAAACATTATTGGATGATTTATATTGTTTTATTTTTATTTTTTTTAATCAAAATTGTATTTAATATTATCACTCCCATATTTAAAAAGAAATATTTAATTAACTTCTTGTTCGTGTTGTTACTGTAGAAACGCTAAATTATGGATAGATGAATCAATAAACTACAGATGCTCGCTATAAAAGAGACAGCAAAAAAAAAAACATTTTTGCTTTATATGTTATCCCTGACAGAAGACACTGATTATATCAGAAAATCTAAAAAAGAGATTGACACTTAAGGGGTGCAATAAGTGCATTTGCATGATTAGTACACCTTGACTATAAGCACATATACGACTCTCCCTCTTATTGTGAATAAACAGTTGCAAGTTTTCATTAGAAAACACGGCTTGTGCAGGCATGTGAGAGAGGTCAGTAATGCCTAGACAGAATGTTCATGCACCATGAAGGCAGCAGGGCATGATATTGAGCGTTCTGTCGTGTTCACCTGTCAGGAGTAAATGGGGCCTTTCTGCCGAAACACTCCACAGTCACTACAAAGGTGCTCAGCTATGACTTCTGCTGCCGGTATATCAGGTGGGGCTGCCAAGACATAGGACAACACTTAATGCTTCAAACCAGCATAGGCTTGATGTGTACTGCAAGCCTTTATTCTAGTATTGCAGAAATCTTGGATTTTCTTTTACTTTATTTATTTATTTCTTGCATTCATCATCAGTGTTAATTGATTAATGCGATACTAATTATTTTGTTGTATACTAATTATTTTGTTGTATGTTACAATCATTGGGGTCCAGTAATAATAATCTGTTGTCTTTGTATCTGGAACTTACATTCTCTACATTTGATCATGTCTTTTTTTACACATTAGCTTACAATATATGCAAAACAGCCAGGCCAGTTATCCACACTGGTAGGAAAGTACTGTCCTACATCTTCCAAATACAAGAGCTTACAGCTGTCCATGATTGGTTAATGTTGCTGTAATTGAAGAGCAAAAGAGTTATGCCATTCCACTCACCAAAAAAAAAAGAGAACGGTGGCAGCTTTGCTCTGGTTGATGGCTGTAGTATCACCGAAATTCAAACTCTCATTGAAATATTTTATATTCTTGTTATATTTCATTTTATATTTTACATCAATGTCACACTGATGATGTTAGTTACAAGTTTAGTACTTCCTTTATAGTGGCATTAATATGAATATACTGTATGTATCCACTTGGCTAAATCTGTGCACCATCTACTGGATGTATGAAAACATTTTTTTGATACTGCATGCAGGTTATTTTTAAATTGACGTAACAAGCTGACTGTCAGCTTAACCCACAAGGACATTTCCAGTGATTTATTTTGATCCCAGGATTTAGAATGATAGCTTCTTTCTTTGCCCCAGCAATTACTATCTTCTTAGGTCAAAGGATATATCAAATGATTAATGTAGCACATTAACTAATGATGTGAAATCTGTAGCTAAATTGTGGTAATGCAGTATTGTAATGAACGCTCCATTGTAGCCCATGCTAATACAGTTACCGTGATCGATTGGTGAAATCAATATAGACACCTGCAAATTTTATGCACAGTGCAATCAGGCTGTTAATTCATTCTGATCTAAATGTAAAATATGAGATATGATTTGCAGGCAAATGTTTGTGTATTTAAGCAAATCTGGTATAAGTAGAAGAATGTTTGCATTTTCATTAATATGCTTGGAAATGATATTATCCCAAAGTTTTAATGACACCAGTCACCACATGCACATTGGCCTTGACCTGCTGGTGGGTAGTTTGATGACATTTCTATGAATTTGGTTACAGGCAATTGAAATTTTTCGCCTTTGTGAAGCCACAGCTTGATAAAGGCTAAACACAGAATGGCAACTGCACTCATTTGCATAAAGTTGAGCCTCTCTAAAACTAAACTGAATAGAGAGACTTTTTTTTGCCAAATAGCAAGTGGATTGAAAGTTTACATTTGGAAATAAAGAAATTAAGACATTTGAGTATCACTTTTAAAATTGTCATGGCAATTATACTTCCTGTAGGATCACTTAAAGAATATTTTTCTTATTATTAACTATCATGTATGGCAGATTAAAAATAATACTTTTTATAAAATCACACAAAATGGTCTAAGGAATGTGTTATTTTTAAATATCAATCAAAATGAAAGGTGACAGTTGTTATATTTAAGGCCTACATTTTATTGAATAAAACCCAACCTATGCTTTTTGTATCTTTTTCCTTAAAGATCAATTTTTCTGAAATATAAAAGGCACAACAGCCACTGTCATGCTTTTCTCTGGACAGAAGACTTTTCTACCAACTAGCAAATTACATTGCACCTCAGCTCAGGCGACATGCTCCATGTTTCACCTTCCGCAAATCTGGTGACAAGCAATGAAACAAGCCAAGTGAGATGAATGTATGTGTCTAGCATCAGTGTTGCTGTGTGTCTGGAGCACAGTGGGTGGTTGAAATTCATTTGGGATTTCAGGAGTGAATGTTTTTTTTGTCTTTTTTTAATGAAATTGGATATTAGACATTAATTCTTCATTAAAATATTATTATCATTAATAATGCATTCTATTTAAGGGCAGCGATACACAGGGTTGGGATGGTTTACATGGCTGCACACACATCTATCAAAGTCATTGCTGTGGGTTGGAATAGTAGCAAGAGGTGAGAAGAGCATATAAAGAGATCAGGAGTAGCACCAGTGCCCTCTAATGATGAATCGCTGGGCTGTTTTTTTTTTTTGCCAACTATGCACTTGAGAAATTAATTGGTTTGCATAAAGTGCTTTGTAGCATAGTAGTATGTAATTTACACGGATACTAGTGAGTTTATGCTTTATCCTATCGAGATCCAATTTTAGAGATCCAGCCTTGTATATTGCGGTAATGCCATAGTTTCTGTGGCAGCAATAACAAACACTGTGGCCTATGATGGTGCTGAATCTACTGAAACTATATTTAATTAGTAATTAAGTGCACTGAAAAGCCACATTGATTACTTAGTCCTTGGCTTCCAGTTTGCAATTATGTTTGAGGTTGAGCCATATAATCGCCATGTCCTAAAGCGCACAATATGCTGGCTTTAGTAAAAAAGAGCTCTATTTGCTTTCAGTGGTCCTCAGTTACTTTCGGAAGTTTTGTATAACATCAGCAGTTGTCTGGATTTATTCTTTTATTTCTCCTGTCAGCTTATATATCCTAATGTGCTCCCTTTCTCAAAAACAGTTGAAAATCCATATACTATTAGATAAACATGTCTCAATGTCTTTTTCTCCCTCTCTGCAGCATGTGAGCTGATGAACAGAGGCATCCTTGCTCTGGTGAGCTCAATCGGATGCATGTCTGCAGGCTCGCTTCAGACCCTGGCCGATGCCATGCACATCCCCCATCTGTTTATACAGCGGGCACCAGCAGGAACACCTCGCTCCAGCTGCCCTCCAACAAGCCATGGACAACCTGATGACTACACACTTTTTGTCCGTCCCCCTGTCTACCTAAATGATGTCATCTTCCAAGTGGTGATGGAGTACACCTGGCAGAAGTTTATCGTCTTTTATGACACTGATTATGGTAAGAGCAAAATGCAATGTAGAAGAATTAGACAGTTCCAGTAAGTCTTAGAATGGTAATGAAACAACTGAAGAAATTTTGTCTCACCCAAGCGGCTTTCAAGCGGAAAATGTACAGTGACACGAATGGTAAAACGTTACAAATGTAAGAGCTCAATCAAAATCACAACAGCAAAATCATCAAATATAACAACTCAAAGGTAATAGCACAGGTAGGTCTTTGTTGAACTTTTGTTGTTACTATTAAGGCTAAACAAAGTTTTCTACATGTATTTTAAGAAAAATATAAGGTCATTTTCAAAACTCTATTAGACGTTTTTCATTTAATTTTCTTTAACATCAAATTGCGAAGACTAATGAATATCCCATCATCTACAGTGCATAATATAATTAGTTATTATGTAAATGTATGTTTTGTTGTAAATAAAATATGGGTTTATGATATTTTACCATCATTGCATTTTGCACAGCATCCCAACTTTTCTGGCATTGGGGTTGTACATTGACTGGCCAAAAGAGTGTGTACACATTATCTTCACACCATTTTTGAAGCACACAATTGTTTAAAATGTCTTGATGTGCAGTTTTTTTGTTGGAACTCAAGGAATTTTTAAATGAATTGCACATTAATGCAAACTAGGTCTTCTTACATGTTATCTGTCCTTGAACTCACTAATGCTTCTGGGGTTGAATGAGCAAATCCCTGCAATCATGTTACAAAATCATCCCAGAAGACTGGAAATAATTACAAAAGCAATTTAAATACATTCATTAACAAGTTATAACATAATGTAAGCTTATGATGACACATTGAATCATCATGTTTTTGAAAAAAATCTACATTCTGAGCATGATTGAGATATACAGCTGCACAGGTGAAACTTGGCCTATTTGGCAGCTGGAAAAAAGCAATGTTGTTGCTTTCCAATTAAAACACCAACATTCTGTAAAATGGAAAAAAAAAGTTCCTGAGAGATTAAAGCTACAGAATAAAATACGGCGATGATGTTTGAGGGCTATGTCTTATACTCAAGTGCAACTTACCTTACATAATTCTGAATGAGTGGTTTTGCTCACTGTTTACCATGCAGGATCAGGATAATCGCAAATATTATTAATTACTAGCACTTAGCCGCTCTGTGTCAACACCTTCTCATCATTTCCAGGACAAAAATGCAGTTGTGTCTATAGTAGCTCATTATGTGCCCACAAAAGTCAGTCTTGTGTGAATGTGTGGGTGAGGGAAGGAGAAAAACATGGTGAGAAAGTGTGTGTGTGTGTGTGTGTGTGTGTGTGTGTGTGTGTGTGTGTGTGTGTGAGTGTGAGAGAAAGAGAGTGAGATAGCGTGTGAGAGAGAGAGAGAAAGAGATGGAAGAATGTCTATAAGAATGGGACAGCATCAATGCAGGCTATAGCAGTGTGTGTGTGTGTGTGTGTGTGTGTGTGTGTGTGTGTGTGTGTGTGTGTGTATTTGTATGTGTGTATGTGTCTGGTATTGAGGACAAGAGAGATAGGGAGGCTGCACAGCTGCGTGTGAGAGAACTCCATCTTCCTGTCAGTCCCCGTGGAGGCCATACTCGACTGCAGCAGGATAAGGCCGCGATAAATAAGTGGCTGTCTCTAAAGAGAAACAGATCAGATTTCGGCTACATCAGGAAGCCAAGCTTCTCACACGGTCCTCCATAATGAAGCCTATGAGATCCCCTCTCTTTCTTCCTGCCTTAAGCTCACTAAAAGCTTGGCCAATGATTCGGAAGATAGATCTACTGGGCATTAGTTGAGCTCTTCTTCATTAGTTCAGCATCCATTCAGAGAGAAGAAATTGCCTTAAAAAAGAAGCCTTTTGGACAATTGAATATGTTGTTAAATTGATTTCTCTTTCCTCACAGTCCCCTACTTTAGTGGTACAAGTCAAACTTTTTGCAGTAAAGGGATAACCTTAAAGCCCTTGTTTACTAAGCTTTGTAACTAGTGAATAGGGATATGTCTTATACTGTTTAATTGTTCAACTAACCAATCAGCAGCTACTAGACTGTTTATTGGTACCAAGAAAAAGACACACATCACTCTTTTCAGCCTCTCGTCACTATCTATTACAGGATCCAGTTTAAAATCATTGGTTTCAAACCTTTTCTTGGACTTGCGCCTTCCTATGTCATTGATGTACTCAGACCATATTCTGCCTCCAGGTCTCAGATATCTTCAGGTCTGCTAATTTTGGCTGGCCACAGTCCCAGCTAAAACTCAAGGATTACCGTGCTTTTGTTGTTGCTATCCTGAGGCGGTGAAACAGTTTACTGTTAAGCATTAGATCTGCTCCTACTGTTACATTTATAAAATCAAGGCCAAAAATATATTTTTGTGGTTGGCTTTTAGATTGTAAAGATTGTCTGCTGCTTCAAAACATGGAGAGAGAAGAAACTACTGAGTCGCCATGGACATCCTTATAATGATCCATGGAAAGGGAACATCATAAAAAAATATAATAAAAAAAATTCCGTTATACTTTATCCACCACGCTACCCATAGTTTCACATCTATAATCATCTATATTTTCCACCCAAAAAGCAGAAAAATATATAATAAGTTATTAATTACATACAGCCAACTGCAGGATGTGGTTGAATTAGCATGCAGTGTCTAAATTTTTGGACTCCATGCTGAACAAATGAGAAGATGAAACAGATAGAGTAAATCAAATTTTGTCCTCTTTCATGGATATAATTAGCAATGATTCGGGCGAATGACCCAATTATCCTCACGTCAGAGCCAGCTGCCCACTTTGCCCTGAGCTAGACCCAAGAAAAAGAGGATTTCTTCTGGGATATTGTAGTTTTACAGCCATATTGATTTTGTCATTTCTAGATTTTACACTTATCTTTTCAAGTAACTTACACTTTTCACACAGAACATGCACCTGTTGTCTCACTTATGGATTGTGTTCTATAGCGGGCTGATTTGTTTTTTGCATTCAGCGAAATGTAAAATAGACTATGATTTACAGTTCAATATGTCTATCTATCTATCTATCTATCTATCTATCTATCTATCTATCTATCTATCTATCTATCTATCTATCTATCTATCTATCTATCATCTATCTATCTATCTATCAATTTTTTTGTGAATATTACATATTATAATAGCCTCCACTCTTCCATCAAGGCTTTCCACTAAATTTTGAATGCTTTGGCCTGTGGTCATTCAACCAAGGTCATTTAATGATGTCACCGAAGTGAGAGGACTTGCATGCAGTCAGTGTTCCAGTTAATCCCAAACGTGTTCACTGAGGTTAAGAGTCACGGCTCTGTGCTGGGTACTTGAGTTCTTCTACACCAACCTTGGCAAGCCATAGCTTTATGAACCTCTTTTTGTGTAAGTAAGTATTGTCATGCTTGAACAATTTTGGACCTCTTGCCTCCAGAGGGGAATTCTTACTGCTACAGCAAACATGCATACATATCATCTGCCACTCTGTCTGTTTTTTTTTTGTAAACCTGTCTTTTCCCTTTTTTTACTCAACTTTTTCCAGTAACTACAAATGCAGATATAATATAATAGGCTTCATTCCATAATTTAAAATTTACAGTAATTAACGTGAAAAATTCCTGCTGGTGAAAATGAGGATTCTCCCCTGGCAATTCATTTAGATTATTTATCATATATTTACTGTAACATGCTTTGGTCTCACTTTAGGTTGTGTTTCTGTCTATTTCATATTTTAACATAACCCATGGAGTTACACATAACCAACTAGCAGACATGTGTGCAACCTAACAAGCAAAGTAATTACAAATCGATGTCATCGTCTTTTAAGCTGTAACTTTAATGTTATTACATTATAATATTTGTTGCAAAATGGTAACCCACAACAAACCTATGTTGTAAATTGACAGTGCTGACAGTGCAGTGGCATAGTAACTGGACATCTCATTTGAAACTACTGCTACTCTAGATATCTAACTATAACTGCTTTGTAAGTATTGCTCCAATGCTAATGGGTTTAAAGCTTACGATGTAGTACCAATACAGGTAGAGGTAGCTTAGGGTTAGGTATGTTGACATTTCCTAGGTGATAGCACTGTAAGTAATGAAATGAATGGCAGATAGAACCCCATTATACTATAATCTGTCCATATACAGTGAGGATGCGGAAATATTTTGTAGTTCCTTGAATGTATGCAGCAAGCTGTTGCTGTGTGTTAAACAGTGAACCTTTGCCCCAGTCTAAGGTTTTATGCAGTTTGCAGCAGTTTAACTTCGAAGATCTGTCTGTTTGGCTGCATTGATTTTTTCCTCAATTGTGACCAAACTGTACTATCCCTGCCACTGAGAAAAACCTACAACGTGATGCAAACTGCACCATTTTTGTCTTGTCACAACAGACAATCTTTTTCCTCATACTTTCTGATTCATTTAAGTGCCTGGCATATGCTGTTTATTCAAAAATGTATTCTGTCTAGCCACACTACTTTAATGGATTAAGTATTTTTAAATGGGTTGTTTTTTCAGCAGGTTGCCCTATTTCTTCTAAACTTCTAAAACTCTTTTAGACTGGCCTAGATCTTGGCCACCTTCCTGACCAAAGCCCTTTTAGACTGAGTAGACTTGTTATCTCCAAACTTCTGTTTACATAGGAGCATATATAGCTTTGGAAACACAGTTATCTGCCTTTCTAAATCATGTCCAAGCATTTGAATTTGCCACAGGTTGACACTAGCAAAGGAGTATCTTAGCCAGAGTTTAAATATTTATTTATTTGTTAACACTTTACAATACCAGTACATAAATAAGCATTTACTAAAATGTAAACTAAATGTTACTTTATTATAAACTAATGATGAGTTAATTCATATACTAATCAAGAACTAACCATTAACTACACTATGAGTCACATGAATTTATGTGAACAATGGCTACCTTAATTAAATGTTAGTAATTATGTAATTTATGTACTAATATTGTAAGGTGTTATCATTTATTTAGTTAGAATGTTGCAAATATTTCTATAAATGTTTTCATTTTGTGAATAAAAATTTTTCAGTGTGGCGTTATAGTTAAAGAATTTGTTATTAAAATGTGTGTAAAACTTTTTTTTGAAGAGACCTCAATACTTTCCAAGCTGTACAATTGAATACACTTCCAAAATATATACACTTATATCCACATAAAATTTTAGTTACATGTATTAGATAGATTTTAGTTGCATGTATTTTTTATGTGTAACTACAGGCACTTAATATGAGGCAGGACTGCTTTATCAGCTTCCAGTTATAAATAAAAAAGAAAATATAATTTTTTTATGTTTCCTTTCCGTGTTTTTCTACTTCATTCTAAGTAAGAAGCAAAATACAAGTACACGACTGGTAATGGTGAGGAGCACAATGAGCCTAATCGCAACCACACTGAGTGCTCCATGTTTCACCTGAACATGAATAACAGCAAAATAAAGTCAATTATTGACATGAACAGATTATCTTTCATAACAAATGTTGCTATTGTAACTATCCTCACGATAAGAGAGAGAGAGAGAGAGAGAGAGAGAGAGGTCATAATTTATGTAATTATGAATGTAAAACAGTCATATTTGCTGCCAAAAGTTTCTAAACAAAATGGCAATGAAAACAAAACAAAGTGCAGTCAGCAGACAATTCAGATGTGTCAGAAAGTGGAAATGGCCAAATGCTCTGCTGATTGAACCTTGGTGGTGTGGGATGGAATTATTAAATAAGACTGTGACAGCAATATGCTAACATTGCAATCACACTAAGCTTTTAACTCTGCTGACAATGTAGGTGGCAACTGAATATGACATCACATGCCAATGTTAAAATATGCAATCGGTTCATGTATGTAGCGATACTGCAAGCAAGGCAGCTTTATCAAATGTTAATATTATCCCCTCAGTTCTTCCTTATTTTTTTTTTGAAGAGGTCAAACAGATTAAATGTGATATGAATTCACAGGTCAGAGTTCACCAAACCTGATTTCTCCAGCATTTGTACTGTATACAAATGAAAACAAGTCATGAAATCGAATGGAAATTGTACTATGACTGCAGCCCAACACTAAGTTATGTTTTATTTGTGCTGCGTATCCCTTGTCTAACTTTCACATGATTAGTTCTAGCTAGTATACAGTAGGGAAAACAACAGAAATATAAAAAAGTTTAGAACTACTATCTATTTGACCTATAGCAACCTACATTTTCATAGCAGTTATGTTTTACTAGTAAAAGGAGCAAAGAGGTAGAAGAAAGAAAAGTGGCAGCGGGGCACTAAAGTAGACTGCTAAAGTGAGTTTCTCTGAACAGCAGGGCAGTCAATGAAGTCGAACGCCTGAAGCTCCTCATTTTGAAACAGTACACATTCTTACATGTTTTGTTTTGATTTCAGCATTTTACCCCAGTCTAGCATGGAAGTAATTTGCATATTATGTGCAAGAAACAACAGCAGTTTTACTATTTCTTTAAAAAAAAGATGCGGTAGTATTTCTTGAGAGATTTGTGGAAAGAAGAAATTGTTGTCCTACTTGGGGTGGAGTGATGACTTTTTAACGGTCTGCACTAATTTCCCTGTAAATGTGTTAGCAACAGTTCTAGCTACAGGTTACTGTACAGGTGTTTGATGACAAATGTAGCTCTACTGCTTCCTGGTCATGGTAAAAGAGGACATGACATCTTGTTAGTTTAACATTACAGTGAGTTTGCCCACACCGTGTTTAATTAATCCGATGTTTTCCTAACAAGCCAGCATCCGCTTAATTATTGAAGCGACATGTGAAAACTTCTCCAAGCTGGGCTCACAAAACCCACCCCAGTGTTGTGCAGAGTCACAGCTGGGGAGCTGCGCCAGCCACTAATGATAATAGAGATGCTAATGCTGATTATAATTACATGTGTGTTTTCTAATAAATTAAGGCCCCACGGTCTGTACGTTGTGCAATGTTTCGTGTCTGGTTTTATTAATTGCTCAACCTGCCAGAATTCCAGAAGTTATAAATTTGAAGTGTAAATCTAAGGTATGTCAGGTGCTTTATAGCGATATGAAGGAGCAGATGGAAGCGGTGTTACTCTGTAGGAATCCATACGAAGAGTGTAATCTCTGCATGTGTCTATGCATTTAAAGGCATGTGCTATCGTATGCTCATAGCCCATTGGGAGAAACAGAGCGGCAGATTTGCTTTTGCTTTCAACCCAATCCAGCGCACAGATGGTGACTTGGACCCTCCTCCAGCAATCTGCGAAACTTGTCCTCCATATTTAGATGTGTTTTCCAGTGGTGACACAGGGGGCAATGACCCCACTAATTAACCCAGCTGGGGAAACTTGCTGTTTAGACAAAACCATGCAAAACTATTAGTAACTTTACAAAGACAATAGTATTTTCAGATACTATATTATATAAAATATGTATAATGTACTGTATATACGAGACTGGCACTACATATGAGCATTGCGCTCTAAGGACATTTAGGTACCAAAAATGAAGTGTATGTGGTGTAACCCAAAGAACCAAATTGTGATATCATCCAGGCCACTGAGAAGAAGCCCAGTTTCGTGTTTTCATCATCAGAATTTGAAATGCATTTATTTGACAGTCACCTACGGACTGGCACCAAATTGTATATTTTTTTATTACATCTACCTAACTGTCCTTAGAGCAATATAGTTTTCTCTGGTGTACCTATTAGCCTATGTAAGTGGAGGAAACAGATGGATCTGTCTACGCTTTATGATGTTCCTGTGCCCTGAGAGTTAGCAGATTGATTTGTGGCAAACGTGTGGAAAAATCTTTCCATGCAGTTTAAAACAGTTTTTTTTTTTACTTTGTACTAAAATATCAAACTTCGCTTCCTTTTTGCAGTCCTAAAACATTATACTAGTTATACAAAAACTGTTTTCCATGTTCACGCTGTCTGCGCCACGTTTATCCGTTGCTGCCCAGCGCTGCGCTTTCCATAGCGCGGATCCGTGGATTCCCTACACGAACTGTCTCTGCTTTCACAAAACTTCATGGGCCGCACTCCCGGAGCGCACCACTGCATATTACTGCTTCGCTACAAGTATTGGTGGATTATCTCCTGAGTATTTTCAATAAACTTTGTTTGCGTTAACTTTGGCTTTCGCCTCCTTATCCGCATTACAGGTCATCTCGATCCGCATGACCAATCAAACAAATCGCGGCAACGCTGTTGTGTAAAAATACCTCCAAAAACACGTGCATGCACATTCCCATTTAATTACGCACATCATGTACATAAAGACATTTTAAGCACGTTAATATATTGCCGCAATATTTGTTTTCGTTTATCTCGATCATCGGTTATCTCTACGCTTTTTGGCGTCCCCTAGGCCCTCGACATATCCGGGTTCCACTGTATATATATATATATATATATATATATATATATATATATATATATATATATATATATATATATATATATATATGCATCATCAACTAAGCATCCAAATTAAACTTTTTCCATTTAGATGAAAACTTCATCAGATCATCAAAGAGCACTTAAATCAAACTTTAGGGGTCACTGCAAGAAGAAAGGCAGTATTCCACAATGCCTCAAATGGCATGAAAACTAAGGGCCCACTGGCATGCTGCAGGCTCCATGTCTTGTCCTGCCATGTTTGTCATGTCACATGACCACAATCTGGTTTCTCTCCCCCGACCAGTCAAGCATGTTTCTGATGCTTTCAGCCTTAGGAGATCATGCAACCTTCAGCTTGTCATTACACACCAATTACGTCCAAAAAGGGGTTGCATATTCTTTTTTCCATCAGAATACTATATAATAAAATGTAACATATATAAACATATAAACATACATGAAAACACTTCTCCTGCATATACTGAGTGGCATATATTAGTGTCTGCTTAAAGACACATACAGTACACATATCTTCTTCTTCTTCTTCCTCTTTCGGCTTCTCCCATTAGTGGTCACCACAGCAGATCATCCGTCTTTATACGCCTGTCCTTTACATCTGCCTCTTTCAAACCAACTACCTGCATGTCTTCCCACTCCACATACATGAGCCTCCTCTTTGGCCTTCCTCTTTTCTTCCTACATGGAAGCTCCATTCTCAGCATTCTTCTACAGATATACCCCATGTACCGCCTCTGCACATGTCCAAACCATCTCAATCGCGCCTCCCTCACCTTGTTCCCAAAACATCCTACATGCATGGTGCCTTCATAAACTCATTTTTTACATACCGTATTTTCTGGATTATAAGCCACTACTTTTTTCCCACATTTCGAACCTCACGGCTTAAACAATGAACTGACTAATTTATGTTTTTTTTTCCGGGTTTTTTTCCGGTTTCACAAGCTTCATGCCGGCAAAAAACTGAGCATTAGAACATTAGACCAATGAAATTGGCGAACGGGTTAAGGTGAACCAATGAAACTCTTTATATTAAATCACGCTCCCACTGAATCGGGCTGCAACACATCATAAAATAGATGAGGTTCCTTTGACATTTAACCTGCCTCTCAATCAGACTGTCAACAGAAAAGGTGAATCATTCGTCACGCTGAAAACAACCGGGCATAAAAAAACACACTTCACCTGTGTTCTGAGCTGCACGGCATCGGGAGAAAAGCTTCCACCGATTGTGATTTTTTGCTGAGGCAAAAGCCTTACCCACTGTCACAATGTCGGGGTCTTAAGAGACGATGCAACCCCTGGGGAGAGATAGCTGGCCAGCATCTCTTCAACCTGGGGCATTGACCCATAGCCAAGTTCTTACAGTCCCATCACATTGGAGTACATCGGTGCATTGAAAAAAATGCTCATCGGCCAGCCAAGACAGATATAGATCCATTAGCTCCTCGACCTCCGACTCGCAACGCACCCCTCAGAGAAGAGAAAGATCGGCAGAGCTTAATGCTCTTGTTGCATGGGGAAGAAACTGCCAAACGACTTGCTTTCAAAGCATGCAAACAAGTTCTGGACCTGGCAGAAGAGGCATGAAAAAGGTGCAAGCCCGTCTCGAAGCCCTCTGCGAGGTCTATTTGCGAGCCCCAGGAACTAGCGCGCTGCTCTGCCTCAGTGAGAACAGTCCCAGAACTGCGAGGAGCGGGGGCACCCTCCTCGAAGAGTGCCCACCAGGAGCGAAGTGTCTGCATGGACATGTGAGCACAATGTGCACAGTCGGCTCCCTTGAAAACCTTAATATTTTGGAAAAACAATTGACAAACAATTTGTATACACAGAAATATAACCTTCATGAACAAACAAAAGCTAGTGCCAGCTTCACTACAAGCTCTTTTTATAGCGTCCTGGTTGTGACGTCACCCCACCAGTGACGCTGTGTTTTCCATTGGACAGATTACACACGTGATTCAGAGCATAGACAATGCAGAAGTGTTCCCAAAGCATTGTTGACGCAGCTCAAGTTCCTGAAAGGGAGCTGCTCTATAAAGTAAAGTAGTAATGTTGCAAAACAAAAAAATATATATTTTTTTCATACATAGACCTATCTACAGGAGTGAAATCAAGCTACAAGCTAAAGTTGTATAGTAACACTGACTGAAATAGTATTTACTTCTCTTGAGGCTAAGAAAATGTGTATCTCTATTGTGTGCGGACAAATGTTAACTGCTAGTTTTTATAAAAATAATATATTGCATAATTATGTCACTTATTTTACTTGAGATGTCTGTTACTGAATGCCATTAGAAATGGCAAAACACTTAGGTTCTTAAACTACAAGATTAAATAGCTGCCTTATATATTTTTTGCCATACTGTAGATATCCAATAATCTATTTAGTGCATTATCTCAAGAGTTAGTGCTTAAAATTATTATCAAATGATATGAAAATGTCAGTGTAACCAGCACATACACATTAGATTTTGGAAATTTTTACTTGGGTCACATTAAACTCAAATTTTTATAAAGGTTTTAATAGCTTTTTTTCTCAAAGTTAATACAAAAATGTTGATTTTTGAAATTTTCCAGATTTAACATCCATCCATCCATCCATCCAACCATCCATCCATCCATCCATCGATCCATTAGATTTCAATAGGGCCAAAGTCACATCAAGGTTAATTGTCTAAAATATTTTTTTTGAACGCTTTCTTTTATGTTTGAAGAATATTTAAAGGTTAATTCAGTCATTCAAATTCATAGCAAGAACAGACTAGACATGTTGGAAGCTGAGGCATCACTGCATCCCTGTTGATGGTGATGATCACACTAGGCAACAGGTATTTTTGTTGCCTCACAGCTTTATGGTTCGATGTGCTTCAATCCTGAGTTTTGGCTCAGTATGGGTGTTCTTCCACCTTCTAAAAACATGAAATTCGGTGGATTGGATAAGATGTGTGTCCATGATGCTATTTCAAAAATGATTATTGATTACTTATTATATTAAATTACTCGATATTCTTCTGCTTGAAACATGTGCATAGCTGACTTCATTACGGTAGAACTATAGAGCAAAATATAGCAACTAAAACTTTTATCATTAACTGCTAAAAATATAAGCACTGTTAAATAGAGACTCAGAATTCAGTAAAACACAAATGTAAGTGAGGAACAATAGGCAATAAAAAACAAAGGTTTAAAGTTCACTACATTCCATCTCAATCCAAATTTTTCTATATAAAACAAATTCCAAAAAAGTCTGGATGCTGTGTAAAATGTAAATAAAGACAATGTAATGATTATCAAATCTTATAAACCCATATTTTATTCACATTGGAACATAGAATACATAATTAAAATATGATTATTTTGATGGATAAAATATGATGATTTTGATGGCTGTAATATATATCAAAAAAGGGGCCAAGTTTGCCAATGCATAATATTCTTATCTTCTATGTATGCCTGAGAATTGTGGAGACCAATTACTGAAGTTTTGGTGAATAAATGTTGTTCCATTTGTGCCTGATAGAGGATTTTTATCTGTTTAACAACCCTGGATGTTCTTTGTTGTATTTTTCATTTTATGATGCACCAAATGTTTTCAGTTGGTTTGAAATGCAGGCAAGCCAGTCCAGCACCCAGACTCTTCTTTTCCGAATACATGCTGCTGTAATAAATGCAGTATGCAGTTTTGCATTGACTTGCTGAAATATGCAAGGCCTCTGTAAAAGGCATTGCGTGGATGTTGCTGTAAAACGTGTATATACCTTTCAGCATTAAAAGAGCCTTTCCAGATGTACAAGCTGTTTATTTCATAGGTACTATATAGGTATAGGTCTTTGAACTGAATGCTAAAAACAAGCCAGAGTGTCCCTCTCCTCTTTAGTCTAGAGGACGAGTTTCACACTTTGATAAGTCTGACCACAGAACAGTTTTCCACTTTGTCTCAGTCCATTTCAAATAAGCTTTGTAGATGCTGGGATTTCTGGATCATGTGCTTCTTCTTTTCATCATAGAGCATTACCATGTATTTGTGGATGGCACAGTGAACAATTTCTTGTGGTGTTCCTTAACCCAAGCAGTAATTTTCATTACAGAATAATGCTTGTTTTTAATGCAGTTATTTTTGCTCTAGTCCTTTGTGCACAGAGATTTCTCAAAATTCTCATAATCTTTTGATGATATTATATACTGAGATATTCAAAGTCTTTGCAATTGTGTTGCGATTAGACACATTAGATGATTTTCACAGAATGGTGAAACTTCACAAATCTTTACTTCTGAGAGACTCTGTCTCTCAAAAATACAGCTGGAGATATTATCAAATAATAGTTGCAAAATTTTACTCCAGCTGTTTTTTTTTGTACTTTATTTCTTTTCCAGCTTTGTGTTGATGCTGTCACAACTTTTTTGAGACCTCTTGTAAAAAAAAAGCCACTACTCCACTTCTTAAAAGTGTACCTCTATTCCTATATTTACAAATGTTATAAATTTTTTATGTGTAAAATGTAAAAACTGTGATGAATTGACCCAAAACCCAGTAAGGTTGGTCTTATAATTCAGTATTTTAAGAAATGTTTTCATGTTTAAACAGCAAGCGCAAATACATTGTAGTAAAGAGAAATCCAGTGAATATTTTCAAGTATTATGTATTGTGAATTCAATGCCTCAGATTTATACATTTTATAGACTAATGTTTCTAGAAATAAATCCCAATATGCCGTTTGATCATCAGGAGATGGCACTAAAAGATGATAAACCTTTTAAATTTGATTGAACTCTGAGGTAAGCCAGGGGACAAAGGAAAACCATGGCTTCCCTGGTGCAAAGCAATTTCATCACTCATTATCTGTAGGCAGCTAAGGAATATTAATATTTATTCACTCTTTCCAGCTGAAAAGAGCTATCAAAAGCATGTGGCCCTGGACAATGCCTGGGGCGAATGCCTAGGTTTTGAATGACTAGTGTCCATCCCAAAAAATCTAACAGCCTAATTGTCAGACACACATTAATAAATGACAGTTTATATTCCCCTTGTCTGCGTTATTTGTGAATGAACAGTACTTTGAAGTTGATATTCTGAGAACCAGGAAGTTTTAAATGGCACCCCAAGAAACATTCCTGTTTTTTTTACCTCACCTTTTCATGCCCCAGTCCCATAATTCTGCCTGCATTAATTGTGCACTTGGCTTGCCTTCCTTTCTTCATGCTGGAATTGGTTTGATGTAGGACAGAGCTGACTTCACAGACGGTTGAGCATGCAGCCACATCGCTTTAACTGGAGGAGATTCATATTTTATTTACCCCAGGTCTGAAACAGTGCTCCAGTTCTGCCATTCCTTTCTTTCCTGTTCTGTCTCTCTCGCTCATGCGTCATTAACGTGAATGCTAATGTTCTCTTAACATGCTACAGCTTCAAGCCAAAGTTCCTGGCAGAAGAGATATGGTTGAAAACACACTAATGTCTGCACCCGCTGACTGAAGATGAAGATGATGTTGTTATTAAAATGAGACGTTATTTCCCCTTGCCTTCCCCTGCAGTTTCTGCAATCTCATAAATGGGGTCCTGTATGTTTGTGATACATTTATTTGTGCCGATTGTATATTCACTTTGCTACACATATTCCATTTCAGTAAAACGCTTGAAAGGCTCACATTGGGCATAAAATTTAACTGTAGCGACATCTTTTCTGCATGTCTAGATATACGAGGGATCCAAGACTTTCTGGACAAGTCGTCCCAGCAGGGAATGGACGTGTCCCTTCAGAAGGTGGAGTCGAACATCAACATGATGATCACCGGGATGTTCCGAACCATGAGGATGGAAGAGTTGCACCGCTACAGGGACACGCTTCGCCGAGCGGTTCTCTTTATGAGTCCTGCAAGTGCCAAGGCATTCATTACAGAGGTATGTCACACACACACACACACACACACACACACACACACACACACACACACACACACACACACACACACATTAATGTTTATATGAATTGGGGAATATTATTTCAGAATCTGCTGAACTCATGGGATTTTTACATACAAATGTCTGTAGTTTATACCAAATGGTGCATAAAAAAAAAAAAACATTTTTGAAAGAAACATCTTGTGAATAGAGAAGTCAAAAAACAAAGGCCAAAATCCTACTAAAGGCTTTAGTAACTCAGATAACAACTTTTACAGCCATCGTATTGTTAAAATGTGATTTTCATATTAAAATCAAATGAAAAAATTTATTTGTCACATACACATACATACAGAGTACGACATGCAATTAAATGCTTTTTACAACGGTCTGGCATGAGGGAATAGGATGGGGAGAAAAATCTTCATCTTCTTCTTCTTCTTTCGGCTTCTCCCATTAGGGTCACCACAGTGGATCATCTGTCTCTATACCCCCCTGTCCTCCACATCTGCCTTTTTCAACCCAACTACCTGCATGTCTTTCCTCACCACATCCATAAACCGCCTCCTTGGTCTTTTTTCCCTCTTTCCTGGTGGCTCTATCCTCAGCATTCTCCTACAGATATAACCCATGTCCCTCCTCTGAACATGTCCAAACCATCTCAATCACAACTCCCTCACCTTTTCTCCAAAACGTCCTACACGTCCTATCACAAATCACTCCTGCCACTCTTCTCCACCCACTCCACCCTGCCTGCACTCTTTTCTTCACTTCTCTAATACACTCTCCATTGCTTTGCACTGTTGACCCCAGGTACCTGAACTCCACCTTCTTCACCTCTTCTCCCTGCAACCATACCACTCCACTGCCCTCCCTCTCATTCACACACATGTACTCTGTCTTACTCCTACTGACTTTCATTCTCCTTCTCTCCAGCATGTACCTCCACCTCTCCAGGCTCTTCTCCACCTGCTCCCTACTCTCACCACAAATAACAATATTATCCGCAAACATCATAGTCCATGGAGACTCCTGTCTGACCTTGTCTTTTAACCGGTCCATCACCACTGCAAACAGGAAAGGGCTCAGAGCCGATCCTTGATGCAGTCCATCCTCCACCTTGAACCAGTCTGTCTTTCCTACTGCACACTTTATTGCTGTCATACTGTCCTCATACATGTCCTGCACCACCCTCACATACCTCTCTGACACACCTGATTTCCTCATACAGTACCACAACTCCTCTCTTGGCACCCTGCCGTACGCTTTCTCTAAATCCACAAACACACAATGCAACTCCTTCTGACCTTCCCTATACTTCTCCATCAACAATCTCAAAGCAAATAATGCATCTGTGGTGCTTTTCCTTGGCATAAAACCACAGCTCACATATGGTCACTTCTTCTCTTAGCCTGGCTTCCACTACTCTTTCCATAACTTCATGGTGTGACTGATCAACTTAATTCCCCTGTAGTTACTGCAGGTCTGCACATATCCCTTGTTCTTAAAGATCGGTACCAGCACACTCCCTCTCCATTCCTCAGGCATCCTCTCCTTCCAAAATCCTGTTAAACAATCTTGTTAAAAACTCCACTGCCATCTCACCTAAACATCTCCATGCTTCTACCGGTATGTCATTTGGCCCAACTGACTTTCCACTTTTCATCCTCTTAATCGCTGCTCTCACTTCCTCCTTACTAATTCTATCCACTTCCTGCTTTACCAACTCCACACCATCCAACCTTCTCTCTCTCTCATTTTCCTCGTTAATCAGCTGCTCAAAATACTCCCTCCATCTTCTCAGCACACTCTCCTCACTAGTCAACACATTTTAATCTCCATCCTTTATTGCTCTAACTTGCAGCCCATCCTTTTCAGCTCTGTCCCTCTGCCTGGCCAATCAGTACAAATCCTTTTCTCCTTCCTTAGTGTCCAACTTTTCATACAGCTCCTCATATGCCTTTGCCTTGGCTTTCGCCACATCCCTCTTTACCTGCTGCCGCATCTCCTTGTTCTCCTGCCTACTTTTCTCATCTCTCTGCCGATCCCAATTCTGTTTTTGCCAACCTCTTTCTCCTTATGCTTTCCTGCACTTTCTCATTCCACCACAATGTCTCTTTGTCTTCCTTTCTATTACCAGATGTCACACCAAGTACCTTTCTGTCTCCCTTATCACTTCTGCAGTAATTCCCTGAATCTCACACTACAGTCTTCTGCCTTCAGTTTCCACCATCGTATTCTTCTTTCAGTCTTCACTCTACTCCTCTGCTTCTTCTACACTGTCCCCTGCCAACAACTTACAGTCTCTAATCTCCTTCAGGTTGCATCTCCTACATAGAACATAGTCCACCTGTGTGCACCTTCCTCCACTATTATATGTTACCTATAATCCTCCTTCTTCTTAAAATAAGTGTTCACCACTGCCATTTTCATCCTTTTAGCAAAATCTACCATTATCTGGCCTTCCACATTCCTCTCCTTAAAGCCATACCTACTCATCACCTCCTCATCAACTCTGTTCCCTTCACCTACATGCCCTTTGAAATCCGCCCCAATCACTAATTGTTCATTCCTAGGTACACTTTCTACCACTTCATCCAACTCACTCCAGAATTTTCCTTCTCCTCTATCTCACAACCCACTTGTGGAGCATAAGCACTGATGACATCGCCTCTTCAACTTCCAGCTTCACGATCATCACCCTATCAGAAACTCTCTTCAGCTCCATTACACTTACTGTACTCTTCCTTCAAAATCACCCCTACACCATTTCTCTTTCCATCCACACCATTATAGAACAGTTTAAAGCCACCTCCAATGTTCCTGGTCCACTTGGTCTCCTGAACACACAACATATCTACCTTTCTCCTCTCTATCATTTCAGCTACCCCCCTCCGTTACGAGTCATAGTACCAACATTTAAAGTACCAACCCTAACATCCACTCTCCTACACTTCTCCTTTCCCTGCCGTCTCTGTAGACATCTTCCTACTCTCTTTCTCCTCCTTTGGCCAACAGTAGCCCAATTTCCACCAATAACCTGTTGGCTAATGATACCTGTGGCGGTCGTTGTTAACCCAGGCCTCGACCGATCCGGTATGAATTTCTCTTTCGTGATCCGCATATTTGATTTGCCGCATGTTTTACGCTGGATACCCTTCCTAACACAACCCTCCCCATTTATCCGGGCTTGGGAGCGGCGCTAAGAGTGCACTGGCTTGTGCAACCCTAATGGCTTGGTTAGGATGGGGACAAAACTAAACCAAGAAAAAAAAGAAGGCAAATAAATAAAGAGTATAAACTATTTAAAATATATAAAGATATTTATAAGAAAACATTTTTTTATATGCAAGGATGCTTATGACAGTAAACAGTAAAACAGTAAAAATGTAAGGTGGTTTATGCGATTGTCCTTAAAGTGACCGTGTGTGGTAAGGTGTGGTATAAGGTGCACTGTGCTGTGCAAGTCCAGAGTTAAAGTGACAGTCCAGAGATTAAAGTGATTAAAGTGACTTAGATGTCCTGCAGGTTAGGGAGCTCAGTGTGGATGGTACGTTCAGCTGAACGCACCACCCTCTGGAGAGCTCACCTGTCCTGCATAGTGCTGTTCCCGAACCAGGAAGTAATGCTACCCATCAAACGCTCTCAATAGTGCAAAATCTTTAGCACCTGAGAGGGTAGTTTAAAGTGCCTTTAAGTGTCTCAGATGGTACAAACGCTGCCGGGCCTTCTTCACCAGGGTGTTGGTGTGACAGGACCAAGACAGGTCCTGTGTGATGTAAACACCTAAGTACCGGAAACTGTCCACTCTCCCCACTGGGGTCCCGTTGATGTTTATCGGTTGGTATGACCGATCCTGCTTCGTCCACTATCAACTCTTTAGTATTGCTAACGTTCAGGAAAAGGTTGTTCTCCTGGCACCATCTCTCCAGGTTTTTAACCTCCTGTAGGTGGGCCACTACACACACCACAACAGTGTCGTCAGCAAACTTGATGATGGTGGTGGAGTTGGAAGTGGCCACACAGTCATATGTGTACAGTGAGTACAGCAGGGGGCTCAGAACAACCCTGGGGAGCTTCAGTTCTGAGGGTGAGGGTGGATGAGGTGTGTTTTCCCACCCTTACGGCTTGTGGTCTGTCTGCCAGGAAGTTAGAGATCCATTGACACAGTGGCAGGCTGAGTCCCAGGACCTCCAACTTAGAGGTGAGCGTGGAGGGAATTATGGTGTTAAACGCTGAACTGTAGTCCACAAACAGCATTTTTGTATAATTCTCTTTTCTGTAGTTCAGGTGGCTCATCGTTGTTTGAAGGAGATGATCAGTGGCATCTTCACTAGAACTGTTCGGGTGGTACGCGAACTGTAGAGGGTCCAGTGTGTCTGGTAGTGATGCAGTGATGAAGTCTCTGAGCAGTCTCTCAAAGCACTTCATCACTACTGAGGTCAAGGCTACAGGGCGGTAGTCGTTGAGGCAGGTGGGCTGGGGCTCCTTAAGGGACAAGAACAATGGTGGACTGTTTGATGCATGAGGGGACAACAGACTGTTCCAGTGAGAGGTTGAATATCTCAGTGAACACCGGTGCTAGCTGGTCAGTGTTGTCTGAATATGATATTTAAATATATTTGAATATGAATATTTCAAATTTGAACCTGGTTCAATTCTTGTCAGCTAAGAGCAGTATTCCCCTATATTGAGTAAAGGCTCAAACTGAAAAAAAAAGTGTACTATAGGTGATGTTTTTCTAAAAAACTATTCAGTTTTGGTCAATCTGTGCCTAGCATAGTCTAACACCATATTTTTCTTCATACTAATTATGCAAAGAGTTGCATTGAAATATATACCCATGTTTTAATTTTCACTTTAATTTTTACTTGTGCCACACTGTGTTCTAAATGAAAGCCTTGACAGAAAAGGAAAAATGTTTCTGAGTTCATTTCTTTTCTCCATTGTGTAACATAACAAAGAAGGGAAAAAAATAGAAAATAGTGCACCTGAAAGAAATAAGGATATAACTGAATAATGATTATAATAACTCAAGGAGCAGCTACTTTTTCTTTGTTTTTTTTTTCTTAACTTACAATTTGCATCCTTCCAATTTTCATTACAAAGTTTTATCTCAGGTCGAACTACAGGAATGGGTAAAAAAATACATTTTAAGGGAAGAGTTAACTAGGGCAAACCAGCAGGTAGTATTGATGAGTCTTGGAGTTCAGAGTTGGATTTTGAGCACCAGAGACTGGTTATGAAAAGTTTTTCATTGTGCGTTTGGCTTTCCTGCTGTTTTTTTTGCAGGTCTGTTACATGAAATACCACGAAATGATTGTGCGTGCATTTGTTTATGTGTGGTTGTGTGCATGCTTGGTGCTATGTAATGAACTGGCACATTCAGTCTAGAGTTTCTGAATAATGGTTTTAAATTCAATGCAGCCCTGACCAAGATAAAAACAAGAATGAATGAATCAGTTAGTGTTAAGTCCAGAATTGTATTAAAATTATTATTCGTTATATTCATTTATGTCTAGTGTATTCATGAAAATCTATCTATCTATGATTGGCTGTCTTGATGCTGGTGCTTCTACAGGTAGTGCATGTCCTTCTGTGCATACCAACTGTATGTATCTGCTATTGTGGGCTCCCTCTGACTCCACCTTTTGCATTAGCAGCCTGGTCCTCAACTTCGATATGTATAATCATGTTTAACAAAGCAGCAGCAGATCTAGTCAAACCGCCAAGACCAAACCTACCTACAATATTCCTTGCTAACTACGTTTCAAGAATTGTCACAGCTGAACTGAATTAAGGTTAAAATTTTGTTAAATGGGTTTAACCATGGTAAGGCATTCATGTTGTAGGGGTAGAATTCACATTATTTGAATGCTTGAATTAGATTTTAATAATAATAATACAATTAATAATAATAATAATAATAATAATAATAATGAAAGAGTACATAAGTAAAGAAATTCTTTCCCTTTGCTTTTTTTGCTAGGCACAGAAATAACAAATACTTTCTACTGTCATTCACCATTACAGCCATCACATCAGCAATGAAAAGTAATCAAAATCCATTCAAGCTGCCCCACAGTATAGCAGAAAACATACAAAGATGGATCGGACTCCCACTGCTTGCAGTAATGACTGTGGCCTCAGGTGTCTCTGAAATGAATGAGAGTGTTGGCTTCAGGAATCTCATGTGTCAGACCTGCATTCTTCCCTATGTTTATGAAAGGTTAAAACAAGCATCTTTTGTTTTTTTTCCTAAATGCTTTAGCGTGTAGAGAAAGAATGCTCCATGATGATGTATTATGCCTTTTGCAAACCGTTTGTTGCCCTAAGCTTTCTGTTCCTGCACTCTAAGGGTTTATGAGGAATCCATGTTGTTCTGTTTATAAACAATGCATTACGCACAAAAAGCATGATGGATGGCAGAGTGACATTTGCAGCCTTGTTGTTGCCCCTTCACTGCGCACAGTGGATATAGTCAGGGCTCCGTTGCCACAGCGGGGAAAGCTATTAAACATCTGTTAGCTAAGTGAGCTAGCATGCATTCGTTTCTCAGGCTGTGTGCATTCAAATTTAGGCCCTTTTAGTCTAAATAGGCATATTCACATAAAATTTGGTCTCTGTGCCAGTTTTGGCTTTTTTAAGCACTGTCTGCTTAGTGATGTTGATTTTATAGGTAATGAGGGACATTCCCATTAAAGCTCCTGTCAGGATGGGTTGGAGTCTTTCCAAAGCTAGCCAAGATTATGCTCGGATATAATATACACTGTGGCAAAGGTTTATAATCTATGTTTGTTCATATTGGGATTTGACATACTGTTATTCAATGCCAAAATATGATTATTATTCAAAAATCCGTTTGTGTTTGTCATTTTATAGTATAGCCTGTGCAGTACATTAGAAGTTATTTTCAGGCAGCATTTGCACTTTTATCTTGCAAATCTGCTGCCCAAACCATTTTGATGACAAGGAGAATTGAGCCATGATTGCAGACTGCATTTTGCAACTATTCAATGTTGTTTTGTGACAATATTCTTTTTCTGCTTGTTTGTTGTTGTTGTTTTGCTTTGTTTATATAATTGTCAAATATAATTCCACATTTGCTATATACCAAGAATTATTGTGCACCTGTGTAATGATATGTTTTGATCAAAAATATATCTGGCACATGGAATAGAAAATATTTATTTGCTTATTTTTTTCTACAATCACAATACTCCTTTGGAAAGACTAAAGCACATCTATTCAGCAGGGAGTTATGACACTAGTTAGCAATATTTCCTGGAATGTGGCCAGCAGTGAAAACAAGACACTACACTTTTTGTTTTAATAGCATATCCGTGTAGCATGTCAGAGGATCTTGCTTATATGTGCAATTAAGTTATCACACATTTTAGGCCAGTCATTAAGAAGGTCAGAGACTCAGTTGAAAGACAGCAAACATGATGGACATTGGAGGAAGGGGTGCTGTCAGTCAAGGATGTGGTGTGACAGTAAAGGAGGTAGATCTGGGCCTAAAAGCCATCACTCCATTTGAAGTATCTTTGTCCGGAGAGGCAAGGACACATACCCATCCTGTCTGTACTGACTAACTGATAGACGTGGAAATCAGAATACAGAAATAATACACTATTGAACAGAAAATTGTTTAGAGATTATTTACAATTTTCCACACTGCCATCAGTTACTTAAAAGTCTGTCCTAAAACGCAGTATTTAATTTGGAGAGTTATTAATTATCTTTACAGTTTGGACACTGGACCTCTTTGAATTTTTAAAGGCTCACTTAAAAAGATGAATGGCGCCTGTAATTTTCATCATAGGTACACTTCAACTATGAGAGACAAAATGAGAAAAAGAAAATCCAGAAAATCACATTGTCTGATTTTTAAATAATTTATTTGCAAATTATGGTGAAAAATAAGTATTTGGTCAATAACAAAAGTTCATCTCAATACCCTGTGTTGGCAATGACAGAGATCAAACGTTTTCTGTACGTCTCCACAAGGTTCAGAACTCCCTCCAAAGATTTTTTATGGGGTTGAGATCTGGAGACTAGCTAGGCCACTCCAGGACCTTGAAATGCTTCTTATGAAGCCACTCCTTCGTTGCCCGGCGGTGTGTTTGGGATCATTGCCATGCAGAAAGACCCAGCCACATTTTATCTTCAATGCCCTTGCTGATGGAAGGAGGTTTTCACTCAAAATACATGGCCCCATTCATTCTTTCCTTTACATGGATCAGGCATCCTGGTCACTTTGCAGAAAACCAGCCCCAAAGCATGATGTTTCCACCTCCATGCTTCACAGTAGGTATGGTGTTCTTTGGATGCAACTCAGCATTTTTTCTCCACCATACACGACAAGTTAAGTTTTTACCAAAAAAGTTATATTTTGGTTTCATCTGACCATATGACAATATCCCAATCCTCCTCTGGATCATCTAAATGCTCTCTAGCAGACTTCAGACAGGCCCGGACATGTACTGTTTTTTATACTGATAACGAGTTCAAACAGGTGCCATTAATACAGGTAACAAGTGGAGGACAGAGGAGCTTCTTAAAGAAGAAGTTACAGGTCTGTGAGAGCCAGAAATCTTGCTTTTTGTAGGTGACCAAATACTTATTTTCCACCATAAATTGCAAATAAATTCTTTAAAAATCAGACAATGTGATTTTCAGTATTTTATTTCTCATTTTGTCTCTCATAGTTGAAGTGTAACTATGATGAAAATTACAGGCCTCTCTCATCTTTATAAGTGGGAGAACTTGCACAATTGGTGGCTGACTAAATACTTTTTGCCCACTATATATATATATATATATATATATATATATATATATATATATATATATATATATATATATATATATATAATATTATATTATATTATATTATATTATATTATATTATATTATATATCAATTGTTTTTGATAATAGAGTAATTTGGACATTTGTTTTCTTCAATTAATCTGATAATTATGAATTGGTTTTTTATTACATGTTTTGCTTATTTTACTATATAAACCCTAATCTAAGGTATTTATGTATAAATGTGTACTTAAAAAAATGCAAAGACCACATGTTGAGTTTAACTATATT
Organism: Silurus meridionalis; assembly: GCF_014805685.1. Taxonomy (NCBI): domain Eukaryota; kingdom Metazoa; phylum Chordata; class Actinopteri; order Siluriformes; family Siluridae; genus Silurus; species Silurus meridionalis. Next base: position 15,029,204 of record NC_060900.1, read on the forward strand.
TAATTTAGACATCGTAAAGCTTATAGTGGATGCTTGTTGAGGAGTGCAGGGGGGATTTCTCCTTTGAACAAATGAACTCATGTTGGGTTGTTTTATCTGTAAAAAAAAACAGGATTTGAGTATGCAAGGTGAGGCAATTTGTGTAAAACAACATATGTATTGTTTTTAAAGATAATTGTAGATAGCAAGTTAGCAAAACCATGCTTCAAAATAATCAATATATAATATAATACAACATTGTTTTGACAATTTTTGTTAAAAGTAAAAAAAATCAGTCATTTTGTTTATTTGTGAAAATATAGCATTTAGAATATATAATAAATTTACTTTTTAATAATAATAATAATTTAATAATTTAATAATTTATAATAATAAAATTATATATGCATTAATTTTATTATTATACAAAGGTAAATTAATTATATATTCTAAATGCTGTTAAAGTTACTGTTGTAGACAAATGCTATAAAAAGAGAATGAAACGGAGAAATGCAGCAACCAACAGGCCTGATTAAAAAAATAAAAATATGCATTGGTGTACAAATGCATGTGTAGTTTTCAAGAAATACTTATGCATTTGTACACCAATTCATATTTATTTATTTTTTTTAATCAGTTCAGTTTTTTTTTTTTTAAACAGTTGTTACGCTTTTTCATAAACCATTTATATGTTCTATGAAAAAGCTTAACTGTTTTGAACTGTTTTAGCTGACCTTTCTGCACAATGTCTACCTTTTCATTAAAAGTTCTTCTAGTAAATGTCAAATTATATCTGTGACCAAATCAATTTCTTTCCTCATTCAGCTATAGTGTATTGAAAAAACACCTATTTAATCCATTTAAATATATTTAAACTTGTGCAATTTGCTACAGATGTGGTCTGCAAGCTTTGACTAGTGAACTTTCTTACAATCCAATCAAACAATCAAAGGACCTGAAAATGCCGACGTGATTGGTTGCCTTCTAGTTTGCCTCAGAGTTGCCAGATCGCTATCTGATTGGTTTAAGCAACAGCTTTTAGAAGGATGGAGTTTATATCAAAAGAGCTCACCAGTGCTGATCCTGCAGGTCTTACAGCAAATAGATACCTTTGACCTGATTCAATAGAAATTCTGAAAATAGAAGAGAATTTACTTGTTGGTCCCCCTTTTGCTGCCAAAACAGTACTGGCCTGTCGATCATTAACAGCCTTAACTTTTTTAGCTATTTGAGTTACTGTAGTTTGTCTGATGAATCGGACCACACGGGGCAACCTTTGCTCCCCACGTGCATCAAAGAGCCTTGGCCGCAAATATCACCATATATCCCTGTCGCCGATCAGCACTGTTCCTTTCTTAGACCACCTTTGATAGATACTGACCACCACTGATAGGACTAAAATCCAATGATCTTTATCAGTTGTATCATATCTATTTCATGTTTAGTTTGCATTCAATATTATTATGCATTGTAAATGCATTCTGAGTTGCTTTTCTGCTCACTACTTTTGTGAAGTATGTTTATGTGAGTTTTTGCACCCTTATTGTTAACTAAAAACTAAAAGTGGTAAATCAGATCTCGGGGGAGGGCTATGTTTGCAGCCTGGGAAGTGTAATGTGCTGAGCAGGTATGACAACATATTAGTATAAAAACCATCATTCTCTCAGCCACTTCAGTAAGGGAACAAATTGATGGCCTGTGTATGATTCAGCTCTCGCACCACTTCACACTGCTAGTCACTTCAGCTCAAGGTTACCATGCTGAAAGATAAACCTGTCTGTACACATATGAATGCACTGCAGGAAGCAAGAGAAAGTCATGCCCAGGCAGTCATCATTACCACCATTCAGTCTTAGATTGTAAGAATCTGACAAACACAGCCAACTGCCTTCAAGACCTCTCTTTGGAAAAGATGAGCACAAATGCCATAGTCCAAGTTGATGTTCTAATCAATAATGATAAAAGTGAGAAATGTGGTACAAATAATTCTAATAAACTAGATTTCTTAAAAACTGCTACATTTGCATGGAAATTGTGACCACAGAACTCCTTATGATTTGCCAAATAGTCTGTATTTAGATTTCATACATAATCTTTTTTTGAAAAAAAACTAGAACTAATTAAATAGAAATAACTTTTAAATGCATTATTTGAAATGGAGAGTAGGAGATGATGTCTCCTTTACTACACATTAACAATGTTGTTTTGCTCAGAACCTTTTGTGACTAGTTAATGCTGTTGGGAGAATACCAGAGCTCTTGCCTGAGTGAAAAGCTTTTTTTGCATAGAGAAGAGACGTTTTTTAAAAAAATATAAAAAAAGTTCGTATGACTTTTTCTAACACATTAACTCCCCCATCTGTTCTCTATTTAACTATTTTACCCTGAACAGGTCTTTCCTCTGTATTCTGAATATTTTTTCCTTTCTTGTAATGTGCACATGTAAGGGGAAATACACTAGACACCAGTGCATTAAGTTCATTAAGTCTTAATCATAGTCATAAAGCATGACAGTGATCAAATTCATTGAAATGTTTTAATTCACCATGTATCTCTCAGGTGCCATTAACATTATTTACTGCATTAATTAAAAATAAACAAACCATGATCTTCAGCATTAATAACCCGAGTAATTTAAAGAAAATAAGTTAATTCTTATATCAGTTGTCATTTGCACTGAATATTTATGATCAAAAGTATATTATACACTGCCAAATTACAGTGATCACCATAACATTATATATTCAAAGTATAATCAGAATCCTTTTACATTCTTTATTACAAATGTTCAATATAAGGAACATATTAGCACCAATAACACATTATTTGCTTTGAGAATGTTGATGGAAAAGTATAGAGAAGCTCAGAAGGAGTTACATATTGGGTTTGTGGATTTAGAGAAAGCCTACGATAGGGTGCTGAGAGGAGTTGTGGTATTGTATGAGGAAATCTGGTGTGTCAGAGAAGTATGTGAGGGTGGTGCAGGACATGTATTAGGATAGTGTGACAGCAGTGAAGTGTGCAGTAGAAACGACAGACTGGTTTAAGGTGGAGGATAGACTGCATCAAGGATTGGCTCTGAGCCCTTTCTTGTTTGCAGTGGTGATTGACAGGTTAATGAACGAGGTCAGACAGGAGTATGATGTTTGCGGATGATATTGTTACTTGTGGTGAGAGTAGTGAGCAGATTGAGAAAACCTGGAGAGCTGGAGGTACATGCTGGAGAGAAGGGGAATGAAAGCCAGTAGGAGTAAGACTGAGAACGTGTGTGAATGAGAGGGAGGGCAGTGGAGTGGTGCGGTTGCAGGGTGAAGAGGTGAAGAAGGTGGAGGAGTTCAGGTACCTGGGGTCAATAGTGCAAAGTAATGGAGAGTGTGTTAGAAGTAAAGAAAAGTGTTCAGGCAGGGTGGAGTGGGTGGAGAAGAGTGACAGGAGTGATTTGTGATAGAAGGATATCTGCAAGAGTGAAAGGGAAAGTTTAAAGGAATGTGGTGAGACCTGCGATGTTGTATGGTTTAGAGACAGTGGCATTTAGTAAAAGACAGGAGGCGGAGCTGGAGGTAGCAGAGCTGAAGATGTTGAGATTTTCAGTGACGAGGATGGACAGGATTAGAAATAAATTTATTAGAGGGACAGCACATGCAGGACATTTTGGAGACAATGTGAGGAAGCAAGATTGAGATAGTTTGGACATGTGCAGAGGAGGGACATGGTTTATATCGGTGGGAGAATGCTGAGGATGAAGCAAACAGGAAGCAGGTATAGAGGAAGGCCAAGCAGGAGGTTTATGGATGTGGTGAGGGAAGACATGCAGGTAGTTGGTGCGAAAGAAGCAGATGTCGAGGACAAGGGGGTATGGAGACGGATGATCCGCTGTGGCGACCTCTAATGGGAGAAGCCAGAAAAAGAGGAAGAAGAAGAAGAAGAAGGAGATTGTACATTCATGTCAGATGCACTTACTGCATCAAAGTTTTTGTTTGTTTGTTTGTTTTTTAGTTCAACCTAACTAAAAAAGAAAAGTAACTTTGTAGGTGTGCAAAGACACTTTAAAAAACTTCAGAAGTTAAATCATTAAGTTGGATCTAAATACAAGTCAGTTCAATTCTGACGTTATATCTTAAAACTGACACTTGTTAGGATAATATGCCTGAACAACAGCAAAGCTGAGCACAGGAGAGTTAAAATTATTTACAACCCTAGGCACTGCCATTGCACCTTCAATAGCTCATCTTCAAGTATTTATTACTTTTTTCAATTTCTTTCTGCCAGCTATTTTAACATCTCAATCAGATAATCCTTATATTGTGTTTAATTCCATTCCATAACATGCATAGCTGGTTTACCTAGATCTGTAGAGATGATGCATCATTGTGGGAGTCTCAACAGATGTCCGGTGGGAGGACATAAAGCTGTCGGCCATCAGTACAAAGTGTTTAATCTAACAAGCGTTAGATTTATAGAGTATATATATGTGTCTGTTTACTATTTCTGTATTCATGTTCTGTATTTTCCCCCCAACACATTATGGCTCGAAGAACAGTTGATCACACTGGAATAAAAATTTAAACAGAAATGCCTGTCTGCAAGGTCTGACAATTCTGGCTCAATTGGACTAAATGGAATTGTCTCAACTAGAGAAGTGCATTGAACTGTTTTTAATCTTTCTTTTAAAGTTATTATTTGTTAATTAATTTGACTATATAATATGTTGTGAGTTATTGAATTATATTTTATGATTTATTTTGAATTTGTTACAAATTAATAAGTACCGTGACTGGAAACAGCCAGTTACTTGGCACCGCCACAAGCTCAGATAAACACACTTGGTCTTTATTTAAGTTATCTAAAAATTTGCCCATGCCTGCGTGAAGTTTATAACCTCCCACTCAGTATTTTATTTACAATCATTATTTTGTCCTGTGAAAATAATTGATTTTCATTTAACTTTTAACTATTTCTTTGTCTATTATATAGAACTTACATAATTACTCAATTTATCAAATATAAAATATTATGATTTTATTTATATATGTATTTATTTCTGTTCTTTTTATTTATCACAGTCAATCTTATTGCATTTGCAGATGCATATGTACAGTACCTATGATTCTAGTATTTTCCATATTTACAGTTGATAGGAATTGATCATCAACACAAAACGTTAAATTATACAAACTAGAAATTAGCCTGGTCCAACCCTCAGGAAACCAGCAGAATTTGTTATGCCATCAATCTTCACAAAAGCCCCCGAACCACCAACCCGAAACACCTCAATATTTTACAATATGGCATAATGTGCTCATCCATGTTTGCCATCCTCTTTTATTGCCCAACCTTTTGATGGTGTACAGTACATGGCCAAAAAGTATGATTATGTTGTCAACTGACCACAATCTAATTAAAAGTTCGGTTGTTGTTTTTTCTGAGACACTTTCAAGCAGGGCTCTTTACTTGAAATTGGAATCGTCTGTATTTTGGAGGCAAAAACATGAAGTACTAGCTGCATTTCAATTGCATTAATTTCTAGTTTACTTGCGTCTCAGTCATGCGAGTCCTATCTTATTGCTTTTCGGTTCAGAAGGCTCACACATTGATTATGGCTGGGACTATGAGTAGAGTCTTGAGGGCTCTTGTGTCAGGGGCTTATGGGGAGTTATTGCATGTCTCAATCAGGTACTCACAAAGCAAAGGCAGCTCAGATGGGTTGGAATTGTCCTTAGACCAACCATGATAACATTCTGTATTCCTCACGATAAAAAGTTCCTCTTAGAGCTTCATGTATCGAATGCAAAACTGTGAATTCTCCCCCCTCCCCCTATTTTATCCTATAAATAACAGTGTTATTACTGTTTTAATGTGTTTTACAGTGATAATTTTTTGTTGTTTAACACAAAATATTAAAAAATTTGCCTAACACTTATAATAAATCATTACCTGAAGCGTATTTTATTATGCTGATTTATTTTTAAGGTTTACTTTGTACTTTCTTTAGTACACATCTACTGTATGTCAGCAGTTTATGCCACCTAGAAATTTGCAAGTCACGCTGAATTTACTTTTTGGGTTTTGTGCCATTCACTCAGGCTATGTGCATCTGCATCTGTGTGTTTATTCATTCACTCTCAAACTGGAACTCTCCCGCAGAGAAAGCTTGATGAATGATGACATAGCCATGGCATGCGCTGATAAGCCTGTGGGCGGATTATGCCTCTAATCTGTCAACCCACAATATTTCACATCCCACAATATTACACAGCCACAGAGCAACTCACTTTAGCAGAGTCTACAGCCCCTGTACCTGACTCACCAACATCAATAATCTGGAACCTGACTGAGTTTGTATTGAAAGTTGTAGTGATTAAAGTTCTGTACTAGTGACAAGAAAGTTCTGAGTGGTCTTTAAATGTTATTTTAAAACATGTAGCCCTGCTATCTTAACAGATACGAGTAATTCCTTTATACGCTCATAGAATATCAACATATCGAATTATGTACAAATTGTATAATTTTAGTAAAATGATTGCCTGGCTGAAATAAATGTTTTTTCAATCCAGCTGCATCCATTGGTCATTTGTAGGTTTTTTCCACTTTAAAGTAATCGGTAAAGCAGGCAATTTATGACAAAATTCTTCCAAGTATTTGGTTTTGATTAGAAAAGGTTTGCACAGCAAGTAGGTTTTATATTTTCTTTTTTTTCTTGATGATCTGACTTTCAGTTTTTTTGAGACTTGGAAAAAAATGATAGATGCGCTAGTACCAAAAAAAACCCAATTATCTGTCTTAATAACAAATCATGTGACCCATTCATCTCAAAACTTTATATAGCTAGATTGCAACAACTTTAATTAAATAAAAACTTGGTGCTTTTTCTTGATATTGACAAGTCTTACATTTTTTGACCATGTGCACTGTGGAAATGTAATTTTTGGGAAATGCCAATGTAGATTGAAGATCTAATTTCAGATCTATATACGGTATTGATGCATAAGCCCTAGCTTGTTGTTGACTGCCTGCTTGACTCCTTCTTTAAAACTCTTGTCTATTCTATTTTATGAGATTATGTTTGTATGAGGTGATAGTTGGGTGCACCCACTTTCTCAATGCAAATATATACTGTTTCATGCAGTATGGTTGTGCTGAAGAATATAGCACAAGAAAAGAGGATGCTTGACTGCTAATAAAGCAGCTTTTCCACTCAGTGAACACAAGACACTATGTTTTAGCAGTGCATATTCAAATGGAGCTTTTCAGCAGAGGATATGCATTAGTGGATTTGTTGTTATGACAGCTACTTTGCTGTCATGTATGTTTTATGCCAAATAAAATGATTGACAGTGGCAGAGAGTTGGTGGTTGTTGCTGCTTTTAATTCATCAGGTAGTGGTCCATTACCTTAGCTATAGTGTGGTGGAGCAGGACAAAGTGTGGCATGCTTTTTATGGGGCTTTGTGGCTGCTTGCCACTAAGCTCATATCCTCAAGGGTACTCTATACCTTTTGTACCTTCGGTAGACATCTTTCATCTAAAAACAAGTATGTAGTGTACCTCATTTAAGCTACAACAGCGGTCCTTAAGGTCTAATTACATAAAATAAATGATGTTTGATGTACACAACATTCATTTTCCAAGTAGAAGTTTCATTCTGAAAGTACAGAAGATCAACCCATGAGGATAAAACTGCAGTGATAAGCAATGGCACTACTTTTTTTTCCTAAAAATGTTTTCAGCTGATTTTTTTTGCTGATGTTTTTTTTCAACCTTGTTTAATCAGCCCCTCCAAAACTAATTGTAGTTGATTTTTCTGGTAATAATCACTTTGCATATTACCCCTCACAAAAGTAGTAAATGGCTAGCAAAAGCCATTAGGGCAAAATCTCAAAACTTTAATTGGGACTATTTAAAGGCTGTAAATAACATTGGAGGTTTTGTATGTCATCCCCGTACTTAAGTTATGATGACACTGTGATGTTTTAATGAATCAATTAGCACTGAAATATGCTCTTTAATCTTTAATTTGCTTGTGCAATATCTCTAAAACTGTAACTTTTTAGGCTAAAAATAAAAATGCCTCAGATTTTAATTGTTATCGCCTCAAATATGGTCAAGCTTCAAATAGTTGGGAATTAATTTAATCACTTAGAGCTATTAAATGCCTGGAGAGTGTGTAGGAGACATTCAGCTTCCAATTTATGTTGTCAGATGTGTATAAAATGAAGGATTTTATTTTCATGAGTGCAGTAGTCTACTGCAGTCAGCTTGCACAGCATAAGGGAACTTCCAAACATGAGCAAAAGTTGATTTCATAATTCAGTAGTGCATAACTTTAGTCATTAACATGTGCAACATTAGAAGCCCCAGGAACAAATGTTTCATGAGGGAACTAAGCTTGAGGGAAATTAGCCTACAAATTTCTCACCCGGGTTTCACCTGGATATATCTTTTGTGTATGCAGCACTTATTCTGTGAGTCGATCTTTACTTCTATTGAAGCTATGACATAGTTGGTAGTCTGGTAGTTTCAAAATGGATGTTTGTTATCAGTAAATTGTTCCTTATTAATAAAAATATGATGGCAGTCAGTGTTGGCTGAGGCACCACATATGAAATGCAATTTATGATTTAATTTCATTTCGCACATTGCCTGATGCAGTTCAAGTGCGCGAGGAAAATTACTTCTATGTTGTCTGTTGAAGTTCCTAGGCCCTGCTGGCTGTGAGCATGCCTACTGGGTATCTTATTATAAGCGGACTGTAATCATTTCATGTAAAGGACTACAGCTAGAGAGATAACCACAGGAAATAGTGTCATTTTTTATTTGCTTTGCGAAAGACTGATTTGCTGCATCCCCATGGTTTTTGTTTGTTGCACCAGAATGATATAAACCAGTGTGATTTCATATATTGTATATGGATGTATGATATGTTTATGTAATGTAATGTATTGTCTTACTGTTATACAGAATTTGTGGAAGGAAAAATGGGCAAGTGTAAGGATTGAGCGTGATTGACAAGGGCCAAGTTGTGAGGGATAAACGACTGGGTCTGAGCATCTCCAAATCTGCTGCACTTGTGGTCTGTTCCCAATCTGCAGTGGTCAGTAGCTACAGTATCTTTAGTTGTTCAAGGAAGGAACAGTGGTGAAACAGCAACAGGGTTATGGGTGGCCAAGGCTAATTGATGCACATGGGAAATGAAGGCTGGCCCGTGTGATCTGATCCATCAGACGAGGTACTGAAGCTCAAATTGCTAAAGAGGTTAGTGTTAATGCTTGACGGGTTTGGCAGCAAAAGGGGAACTAACACAATATTAGGCAGGAGGTATTAAGTTATGCCTGATCAGTGTAGCTAGAAATGATCAAATTTTAAATAATGAACTATATTAAATATTATTAAAACTAACTTTAACTAACTAGCTGTGATGGTGCATCTAGTCAGTCTTAGAAATAAAAAGTGTAACACTGAAAATATAAGTTTAATTTAATTCTACACTGCTTCAAAATTTTTTAAACTGACACAACACATGCCCCAATTTGTCTGACACATCTTCTGAAGTGGCTCAGATTGCATAATGCTAGCTCTGACATATTGTCAGTTGCTAGTTACGCTCGCAATTTGTTAGCACCATGATCACTGCTATAACTAATGATTAGTGTAAGATTAAATTCACCAACAGGAAAAAAAAAAATGTTTGTGGGTTACTGAATATATACAATATGGCTAGAATCTGTTTTTCTCATGTTACAACAATCGGTTTTATTTAGAATTGTGCCACCCGAAGAGCAGATTTTCAGTCAAGTTTTTAATATATGCTTAGTGAATAGGCCTAACAGGGCCTTCACTCTCACTACTCACTACTACTTTCACTGGATGTCTTTATACTGTTTGATTTGGCATTTTTCTTTAATTAGAGTCCAAACCTTTTCCAATATGACAATGTCAGTGTGCACAATGTGGAGTCCATGATGACTGCACCGAGCCCTGTTCTCAACCGAAGTACCTTTTTGATGAATTCAATTGCTGACTACATTCTCAGACTCGTCAGCCAATGTCAGGGCTCCTCACTGTGCAGATCTCGCTAATGCTTTTGTGTCTAAATGAGCAAATCCCTACAGCTATGGTCCAAAATCTACTGAAAAGCCTTCCCAGTAGAGTGGAGGTTAGTACGTACAACAGCAGAATAAACAACTTAATATGAAATGATATAATAAAAAAACACCTTGTTAAGTGTGGGTCAGGTGTCAACATACAATAGTATGCTCTCTTATTTTACATATCAGGGCACAATAAAAATCAGGTTCTCATCAGCTTACAGAATTAGGCAAATACAACATTAGATGAGAGACACCCGGCATACTATACTGTGCCGTAATTTATTAGTAAAAAACTAACGTTTTTCTTTTTAAATAAAGAAATAGAGAAAACATGTGAAAACCATAGTAAGTATATATATATATATATATATTAGTAATTGTTTTCTGTAAAACTTTATCAGTCTCTTACTTCATTCTGGAATTTTGGCCCACTTTTTTACGGTGTTACTTCAATTCAAAGAGGTTTGTAAGCATTTATTTATGCACAGCTCTTTTAAGGTTCCACCACAGCATTTCAGTCAGTTGAGATCTGGATCTGGACTGGGCCACTACAACTAGTGTGCTTGGGATCATCATCCTGTTGAATGACCCAATTTCAGCTGTTGGACAGATGGCCTCACATTTGACATTTGAAATACTTTGGTATACAGAGGAGTTCATAGTCAACTCAATGACAGCAACTGTGCTGTGGTTGCAAAACAACCCCAAATTAACAGTAAGGTGTTTGTGCTAACACTCTGTTTTTGGTTTTAATAAAAATTTTAATTAAGCATTATGACAAAAAATCTTCCTCTCGTTGATGTCATCTTTGGTGTCAACATGCTGCTATGTTTTTTAGACTGAAGAGGCTTTCTTCTGGCAACCATTCCAAACAAGCCATACTTGTTTCAGTTTTTGTAATTGTACTGTCATGAACTTTCACATTTAACCTGTAGAGTCTGAGATGTAACTTTTTTTGCATTTTCTCTGAACATTGCATAGTCTGAACTTTTTCCTGGGACCTTCACTTTTGGGAAAATTGGCAACTGTCTTGCATGTTTTTCATGTGCGAATAATGTTGCTCACTGTAGAAAAATTTACATCACTTTGTTGGTAAATGGCCCTATAACCCCTCTCAGAATGATGGGCAGCAACAATTGTGATCTACGATCTCCCTACGATCATTGTTGTTGTCTTTCCTCCTTGTCATGTTAAAACACACCTGAATACTCCAGACCAGCAAACTGCTGAAATATTGGCTTTATAGAGGTGGTCACACTTGCTGATGATTAAATAATCAAGGCTGCTGCTTGGTCTCTTAAATATTATGGAAGCAGTAAAGGTGTACTTGTAAAAGTGTGATTACTTATAATTGACAGAGAGCATGAAAATATATGCCAACCTTTTTATGTTATATGAGTATTACCTTTATTGGAAAGGAACACCCTCACCCCCACTACCAAGGGTTACTTTTACATCCTCTTATTAAACAACACAAATCACTTATCTTAACATTTATTTTTATCCCTGCCAACCATTTACAAGCCAACTCTTCTACACTGTGTTATAGTTTTAGACATGACTCATGAATATGCACACATTATATATAAACTGGGATACAGAACTTGTAATGTAAAAGCACTGACTAATAATTTATATGTGCTCATACCTCACCTAAATTGTTACATAAGTAACTTAGCTAGGTCATTTGATGGCACTAAAGAAATTGATTTACAACTAACACTTCTTCTTTTTCTTTCGGCTTCTCCCTTTAAGGGTCACCACAGCAGATCATCCGTCTCCATACTACCCTGTCCTCTACATCTGACATTTTTTAAACCAAATACCTGCATGTCTTCCTTCACCACATCCATAAACCTCCTCCTTTGCCATCCTCTTTTCCTCCTTCCTGGTGGCTCCATCCTAAGCACTCTTCTACCAATATACCCCATGTCCCTCCTCTGCACATGTCCAAACCATCTCAATCTCTCCTCCCTCACCACTTCAAAATTCTCCGAAATCATTCTGAATGACAGAATCCATGTGATTATGATAAAACCAAGAATGAACTCGAATGAATTCTACATGAAAAGTAGCATTAGCACAAAAGTGAATGAGATATTTTTTTGGATGTATAAAAGTAATCTTGCCTATTTGTTTTTGCTGTGGCATTTCTGGCAATATTGAAATGGCTATAAAGTGATATGTAAAAAATAAATTGTAAGTTAAAACGCATGCAATTTATTAATTACTTTTAAGAACAAAATTTTTTTCAAAAGTTTCAGAAAAAACAGAGCAATAAAGTTAAACTTTTGTTTTGTATGACTTTACAGTACTACGTCTGTATTACTGTGCTGTTATATATAATGCATGGCCCCACATGAATAATTTCCCTTTCAGCAAGTTGAGGTTAAATGTTTGCCTTCAGGGCATAAGGATACCTTTAAGATCATGAACCTGCAAGCTTCTGGGTTATGGCTGGTGTTACAGGAGATTGCAGAAGTAACGTGCCAGACATTGTACATGTCTATATGTCTCTGTGTGATCGTCATGTGGTGACAGTGTGCTAATGAATGCATGTGCAGAGTGATGTGCTTGTGGCACACTACACAATGTGGGTTAATTATGCGTGATAGAAGCCACATGAAAAGTAAAATTTGAACAGCCTACATTAATGCAAATGGCACACCTAGTGTACTAACAGCTAGAACGTATTAAGAGCACTCTGCAAGATTAAGCACATAAAAATTACATTTTACCATAACATTAAATACCACTTCTTAAATGTGCACTGCACAAGTATTTCTTTTTGCTTACATTAAAGACATTACAATGTTACCTACTGGGGTTGTGTCTTCTCATTACCCTAATTTAAAAAAAGTTGGGATACTGGGTAAAATGTAAATAAAAACAAGATTTACAAGATTTGCAAATCTCATAAAAAAAATTTTTAGCACAATAAAACATTAAAAACATATCAAATGTTTAAACTAAGGAAATGTACCAATTAGACAAAAAAAAAAAAAGGTAATTTTGAATTTGATGGTTGAAACACATCACAAAAACATTTGTACAAGGACATTTGTAGCAGGGTTCAGGAGGAACATTGTTTCATTTCACTGTGTAATGCATCAGCTATATATGGTTGAAATGACAATAAAAGCTTTCTGACTCTTGACAGGTTTATCAATGTGTAGGATCCATGTTTTAACAGTTATTTACATCTGGGAACTTAAGAAACAGTTGTTTGAGGTATTAAAATCATTAAAAAATAATATTTCAGGTAATTAACAACTGCTTGGTGATAATAATATACTGTAAGTTTTAACAGTTAATTTTTGTGATTTGTTTTATGTCCCCACTTTCATTGTCTTTCGCCCTGAACAGATAAGACTTGTTTTTATTTTGATTTGGAGAAAACCAAATGATTTTGTGTGGATATCTTTAATCATTCCAATTTATTTTTCTTTTTTTCTGTAAGCTATTCAACATAGTGTGCATCTGCTTAGGTTTGAGCTTGATGGATCAAGTCTCATAAACTAAAGGCCCTGAACTCCAGTTGCTTTGTTTACTATCATCAGTTATGCTAGTGTATGCTGTGTTTGTTTCACCTTCAGTACTTCCCCTTCAAAAAAATTCCTTCACTATACTAGAATTTATTTAATAAACCCACTTTTGAAAAATAGACACAGTATTTTAGTTATAATTTACAAATCTTCACTGGGCTGTCTGTGTAATTCAAATAATTATTATACATTTATTTTATCACACACTTGGGCTAAATACTGATAATACTTACAGTACAGCATATAAAATAGATTTACATTTATATTAAGATGAATTGAAATCCCAAGTCATGTGCATACAACATATCTAGGATCTTTTTTTAATGTTGGGTAAGAAGAGTTACATGTGTTCTTCATTCGCTTTTTATTTTCTAATCAACAAAGAGGCTGCTAAACAGGAAATGAAATACAGAGCACAATGCATCATTTACTGGAAATCAATGAGGCTACAATCAACTGATCATCTCAAATGTCTTGCATCATTGATTAATTGTGTGATGGCACTTTTCTAAAGTGTACTCCTATAGTTAAAAAATCCCACATACTTGTTAATTTTCTTTTCCATTTTAATGAACTAGTTATTCTGCTGGCTTTTTTATGATCAAAGGAAACCTTCGTCTCTGGTGGCTGTGTATTATTATTAAAAAAAAAAAATATATATATATATATATATATATATATATATATATATATATATATATATATATATAAAGCATTATTGTATAGTGTCATGGTGCATCATTAATTCTGATTATCTTTGTACCTTGCTCACTGTAATGAGTGCTCACTATCTTCTTCGCCACTTTAAGTGCCCAGACAGGTGGAAAATATGGCATAATAACAATAATCATCGTTCTTTGAAAGTGGAAACTTGAATCACATGCTTTTGCCATGTAATTTGAACATCCGTGGTACTGGATTAAAATGAGAGTTCCTTATCCATTTAATGTTTAGGAATATGTGAACTTTTCACAGATCATATGGAGCAGGCTCAATTAGAATGGAAATAATTGCAGGTTTTAAAATTTGTTATGTAGAAAGCAAAGCCTTTTGGCTTTTAATGTCATCTGAATTTGTGGGGTTTTGCATAAACCTGAGCAGGATAAAAGCCAAATTCATGATTTAGATAATTTAAAAAAACAGGTTAGCATAGGTTAACATGTCCAGTGTTAGATAATAAACTGAGCAAACTTACATTGGCTAAGTAATTTGCTAAGGTTGTAGAACTAAAACATCATTTAGTGTAAAATATTAATTTGACTAGAATAGCCTTTATTTGTCACATATACATTACAGCACAGTGAAATTTGTTTTTCGTATATCCCAGCTTGCTCGAAGCTAGGGTCAGAGTGCAGGGTCGGTCCCTGGAGCACAGAGGATTAAGGACCTTGCTCAAGGGCCTAAGAGCTTTGGCGATACCGGGGCTTGAACCCCCGACCTTCCGATTAGTAACACAGCACCTTAACCACTCTCCTGACTATACAGTACAGGTCAGGTATATACTGTGCTCTATTTTGGCTAGCAAATTTAACAAACTTCATTGTGCCTAATACCCAACACATCAACTATTGCATTAGCTACAACAATAATAGTGAAACTGTAATGACATTTTAGCAAATAGAAACATCTAATTATAATTAAATTGATCTACAATTTGCTAATAAATAAGACAATTAAAAGCTTGAAGAAATAATTGTGCGTTTTATTGGTTTATTGTAGCTATTTACATGTAGATACATGTAACTATATAATGCTATAGTATATATTTGCTATTATCATTTTATACAGTGTACAGACTCTCACACATGACCAACACTTTCAGCAGTATCGAGATGTATCATAACAAAGTTTTTGAACTAAGTTTACAGGATGCATTATCTGACCAATAAAAGCCAAACCACAGTAGTGACAGAAAGCCAAGTATACCATGGTGTATAGTTGAGTTTAAAAGTTTAATGTATTAAAAGCTGTTTGTGTCTATTTTCTGGCTTTTTTAAGTATTTAAACCATGCTATCTTCAGTACAAACCTGCACATGCAGTTTAATCAGGTTGCACTTTTCTCCTTAATGCATATGCATTATAGAAAGGATCACACAAATTATATGAAGTCAGTAGAAAAAGGATGAAAATAAGGGTAGTGTGTCTAATTACATATTCTGTTCGATGTAATAAACTTCAGGCAGTTCACACAGAATTAACCTACTTTTTGAATTCCTTATTTTTTTTTTTAAAGAGTAAAAAGATAAGCCTTCTATAAGTCCTAAAGTAGGCAACCCTGGCCACAGCACATACAGTATCTCATCCTATTTTTTTAATAGTGCAAAACCATCTGGGAATTTAATGACATATCAGCTTGCATGTTCCAACATGGAGGTCTTTATTACTAACACATTTATCACTTCCTTACTGAGCTTGAAATTCCACTTTAGTCCCAAACTCTGCTTGTAATCATTTTCGTTTTTCCACAGCAGATTTTAAACCTCAAGCTGCACCTCACAGAGGGCACTTATTTATGGTGTTATCAGGCACAGTTTATGTAACACACTACAGTAGACCATTAATATCAGCATCAGTGCATGTGCATTCTGTTTTGTGCTCTGTAGTAAATGGCTCATAGTTTGCTAGCTCATTGCAAAAAAAAATTCAAATACAATGGGTTACATGCCATATTCATTCTTAAAAAAAAAGAAATAAAATATATCAGGTCAATGATATTCATCTTAATGTGATATAAATGTTCACTAATACATTTGTCTTTAAACCTTACGTCTTTTGGACCAATTACTGTACTGTTCTTCCTGAGATCTTTCTCTGAAATATTTATTTTATGTATATGCTATTACTCTGGAGAACAGAAGAACACAAAAGAACTTGCTGTGTTGGCTTTTGATTTTGCATTTCCCTTTTGATTGTTGTGTCTTTCAATCCCTTGCCATTTCATTGTTAAAAAACTCAACTTTAATTGTATTACTCCCAAAATTATATGGGAATGCAGAGTTTGCCCTCTGCCAGTAGGCACACAGAATTCTCACAGCAGGAGTGCTGTTTGTGCTGCCCTAGGTGCATATGTATTTCCAATGTAGAAAGTACTTCTGAGGACAATATCCTGCTACGTTTATTTATAGCTCAAATAAGTTTTTTCACGTCACCCCACTGCATTCAGATAGAGTTTTCATCAGCTGAATTTTCAAGGCTGCTTTCTAGTTTATATTCGGAGGCAGATTTGCAGGTGACAGTAATGAACAATGAGTAGAAATCTCTAGGTGAAAACAAGACTTTGATCTAGCGGGCAAACAACCTCACTGCAAGCTGTCTGTCACTCAGGGGAGAAAAAAAGAGTCTTGAACCATGTACATTGCTGAATCAGACATGCAGGCATTGTGGTAAATTCTATTGGGTTTTTGTTCAGTCCACTTGCTGGCACCTTTGTTTCGACTGATGTGGAGTGTGTACCTTGGGACTGTCCTCGCATTATCTGAAAGCTTTTTTTTTGAAAGAAGGTGGATCTGCTGAAATCCTCTCTAGGGGATACACTGACTTAGTCATAGCGCTGTTGTTTACCACATCCTGAAAGCACTGCCAAGTCACATCACCACTGCCTATTTGTCAGTCTTAGGGACATTGCCAGTATTGATGCATTACTCGATCACACCACCTACACACACGGTTTAAGATGATGAATCGCTGCTTTAGAGAAGCCACCATTCCAATGGTTAGGTTATTACAGATGGGATTAGGTCACTTGAGCTGTATTTACAGCCTGCTTGAGCTTTGTGCCGGAGTACAAGCTGAGCTTCATTCTGCTGCTTTTTTTGGTACATGCTCCAGCTAAGTGGTAACATCTGGATAGGCAGAGGGTACATTCGAACGTATAGGACAGGCTGAGCCATTGGCTGTGACTGACATACAGACACAGACACAGACACACACACACACACACACACACACACACACACACACACACACACACAGTGCAGTGAAGCATAAGCTCACCCTTCCACCTAAACACCCACACAACTGCTTGGCCATAATTTGTTGTTGCAACCTTGGCAAGAATAAAATATTAATGTCACATGCATGGAGTAACGAAATAAAAATCGCATCATATTTGGCTCCATCTGTTGTTTTCTTTTTCCTTTGTTTTTTTTTTTCTAAGGAGGGGCTGTCTGTAGTGTAATGCATTACACACCATATAATTGCCACCATTTTTAAGCCAGACCTTTAATAGCTGTTTCATGCATTAAATCTAACAATTTAACATAGGGTCTGTGTTTGATTTGTGAGTAAAGGTTTTCTGTACAGGTTTTCGCAGAAACTATCTTTATGCTGGGAATAGACAGACTCTTCAGCTCCATTTACCTAATCAAACATTCTCCACTTGCGTTCCAGTTGATAGAATGCTTTATGCCTCTTGTCTGGTCCGTAATTATGTTTTATTAGGTCTTTGTGAAAGATTAAAACACTATTAGCTCTGCACCAACCATCATACTCTCCAGCTGCTGCCTTTTGTTTAGAAACAACGTTTTTTATGACACCCATTTTTTTTTGTCACCTAAACAATTACAGATAATGGAATTCAGGCCTGATACAGTGGAAAGGTAAAGCATTGATGAAATTCTACAGGAGGGGTAAAGAACAAGATGCAAAAGAAGACATAGGAAAGAACATTGTACGTGAATATGAGAAACATCCATGTGAAATATGTAAATGGGAAAATTAAAATATTGTTGATGAAGATTGCCATAGAAGACAGATGGATTGGAAGTAAGCGCACTAATAATCAGTGAATTAATGTTCAGGCCCATCTGTACACTCCTACATGTATGGATTTGCATTCATATAGGATTTGAATTGCAATTATTTAATGCCTCTATATGTTAGATATTCTTTCAATGTACTGATTACTCCTTTCTCTTTAGGTAGTGGAAACCAACTTGGTTGCTTTCGATTGCCACTGGATCATTATAAATGAGGTAAGCTTTTTAAATGATGGAAATGTCTTGTCATTTTAATATCAGACAAATTGTTCAGGAGTTTCTTTTTCTGCTTTTTCTTCATCTTCTTCTTATACTTATATTTCTTACTGACCAAAACCAGTGTTTAAGTATTCACAGTAAACTATAGGTTTTGTGTGTGTGTGTGTGTGTGTGTGTGTGTGTGTGTGTGTGTGTGTGTGTGTGTGTGTGTGTGTGTTGGTTTGTGTGTATGTGTGTGTCTCATTGCCTTCACAGAACTGAGGTGTTATCACTTTTAACTGTTTCTTTTCTCACTTAACTGCTCCATGCTTTTCTGCTCCCTACACTCATTCTTAATGATTGCTTCCTGATAATCATATGTGCACTCAGGTCAACTGCCATCATTCACTCTATTAAGGATTCTCAGCCCATATGATATTTAAAGGTACTTGTGTTGTAGAAAGAGGCTGTAGTGTCTGATCTTGATAATATCGCAAAGCTCAGTCTGCATGCATCACTGACATCGTTTAGAATGAAATAGGTCCAGACCTCTGTCATTTGTTGTCTTCTGCTGATTAACATGTCAATGTACACTGTAAAAGTAGCTAAATGTAGCATGTGAAATCAGAGCATTATTTATAAGTACACCTTCATCTGTACCTTAATCTGTACCTTCATCTATACCTTTATAATAATGGTAATAATAATATGATTAAAATAATAATAATAATGATGATAATATTTATTATTATTTGTATTATTATTATAAGTATTATTATCAGTAGGTAGTAGTTAGTAGTAATAGTATACATTTTTTTCATGAAGAATAAATATAATGTCTGTGGTCATGTATGCATATTTAAAACTCCTGTGCTTATGGTTAAATATGACAGATATTGCAAATCTACCCTTTCTAAAAAACAATGCCACCCAGTAATCATTAGAGCATATAATGTAATAAATAAAAAAATGCATAATTTAATCATACAATTATAACATAGTATATAGCTTTAAACATTTAACTTTTAAATGGCAGTCTTTGATTTTTTTTGGAAACCTGCCCTATTTTGTTGTCAGCTGCTACGGAATCTGGAACAATTCTCCAGAGTCCTGTTCTTCAAATCTAATTTTTGGAAAGTCACAGCACAACTATGCAGCCTGTTGCATTTTCAAGGTTCTTAATTCAAATAATGAAGGGTCCATGCAGTGAAGTAGTTCTGTAAGGCCAGATAATAATAATGTGCATCTGATTTAACTGCTTTAGCTGACTGCTACTGTATAAGAACAACACTTTATAACCGATCACTTCTAATGAGTGATTCTTTACCTTTATGACAGTCTTCTCCCTCTCTGCTGAGCTGTATATTTTTTTTTTTTCAAGGAACTTTAATTGCTCCGCTTAGTAACAGTGCCTTAGACAATTTCCAAATCTGTCTACATGCTAAAAATCAAGCTAAAACCATGCTCTCACACACACACACACACGCACACACACACGCACACACACGCACACACACACACACACACACACACAAATATACTTAAAAAAAAAAAAAAAACTAAATATATAACATAAATAGTGGAAAAGAACAAGTGTGAATTTTATTTAAGCATGTATCCATATGACAAAGAACTATTGATTCTCACAAGACTATGCTTATGATAATTATGTGAATAGGTTCAGATTGCTTTTTTTAAGAGAAATGTATTCTGTATTGTAATAAAAAAAATGTAAAACTGAAATTGACCTGTTAATTTGAAAATCAGGATTAGAATCAGAATACTTTATTTATCCTATTTGGAAATTGTTGAATTTGGTGTTACAATGTATTAGTCTTAATGAATTTATGTTTTCAAAATATTTTTCCTAATATCTTCAAAGAAAATACGCAGACGCTTGATGCAAGCTTATTAGTGATTGTTACGTTTATCCAGTCACTTAGCTCCATCTGTTTTGTCTTGTCTTGATTTGCATGCTACCTTGGCAAGAAGGTTAATTACACCTGAGTGCATACAGTATGTAGTAACAACTGGATCCAGAGCTTGTCTATGTGTAGTTTTATGTGTTGTTCCTATTCTCTTGTTTTCTGGTTCCCTTTCAGGCACTCGAGCTGCGTCGAAACGCTTTGGGAACGCACCCGAGTGTTCACGCTCTGAAATAATGTGTGTAATCAGTCAAAAATGGGATGTTGGCCGTCACCGATGTGGTGATGTCAGGACCAGGAGTATAAAACGCATATGAGTGAGGGCAGCACCAGCTTCTATTGTTCAGAAAGTGCTCTGTGTGGTTGTGTAGTCTGTCGGATTGTTTGTCAAAAGAAAAAAAAAAAAAAAAAAAAATTAAAGCAAGCAAAAAATCGAAGCACACTTTCCAGTACTTTCCAGGAAACGCACAGCTTGCTTGGGAGCAGAGCATGCAAAGTCTTTCTTGGGGGAGCCAACTGTGTTTACTGTGCACGCATGTCTTTACGCTCACTCCACTCCCACTGGGCACTCTTCGAGGAGGGTGCCCTAGCTCCTTCCAGGTCTGGCTCTGCTCTCGCCGAGGCAGAGCGCCGTTCCAGCTCCTGGGGTTCGCAGATGGACCTTGCAGAGGGTTTCGGCATGTCTTTATCTCCAACCTAACCTGCTTGGTCCAGCGCTCGCTCGCAGGCTTTGATAGCACGCCTTTTGGCGGATTCTTCCCCCTGTGATGAGCGCATGTAGCTCTGCCTCTCTTAGGAAGAGGGGGGCTCTGCGATACGGAAGCCTAGGAGCTTTCGGAGATTGTAACGCGTGCCATTGCCAATATAATTGGCCGGCTCATGAGCAGAAAGTGCTTTCAACTAGTAAATTAGATGATCGCTTTCTGACACCCGTGTCACAACTTCTGCGTTGGGGTCCTCCCTTTTTTCCGACCTTCACACCCAATTCTACTGTGTATTCCCACATTATGGGGTGGTTATGAGGTGATGCCGCTGGTTAAACCCCTATGCAATACATCAGCACTCGTGGGTAAAGCCTATGCTTCAGCAGGTCAAGCCGCTGCGTCCCTGCACACCATGGCGTGTTGCAGGCATATCAGGCTGACATCCTGCATGAGTTGGATGTGGGAGGTGCCCCAGGCAGCCATTTTAATTAGCTTCGTCGTACGGTGGATCTAGCTCTCAGAGTCACCAAGAAGACCTCTAGGGCCACTATGGCTGCCCTGGTGTCCACAGAAAGGCACCTGTGGCTCACTCTGTCAGAGATATCTGATAGAGACAGGGCCGTACTGCTGGACAACCTGCTAACCCCTTCTGGCCTCTTTGGCAACTCCTTAAGCTCGGTGGTCGAAAGGTTTTAGAAGAATAAGAAACAGGCGGCGGCATTCCAGCAGTACCCCCCACGCCGCTAATGCCCTATGAGGGATCCTGTACGACGCCCCCATCCTGACACAGCCCGCCCTGTCCCGTTCCCCTCAGGGACCTGCTCCGTTAACCCTGCCAGCCTCTGTGCTTCAGGGCACGTCCTGCTTCAGCAAGCTCTCTCCTTGGTCTTCACCCGGCATCGTTGTTGTCCAGGAGATCTTGCCCCCCCTAGAGCCGTCTCAGGGCACTGCTTTGGCTACCTTCTCACAGAAATTTCCTGAGGTTTCGCTTTTGGGGCCGAAGCTTACCAATAGCAGGTTCTTCCGTTTGGCCTTGCCCTTTCACCCTGTACCTTTGCAAAATGTGTGGATGTGGCTCTGGTTCCCCTGAGGTCTCAGGGCATCCGCATCCTCAACATCATTGACGATTGGTTGATCCTAGCTCAAACAGAGCAGTTGGCGGTCCGGCATCGAGATGTCGGGAAGAATGGCGGGAAGAGTGTGCTTTCTCCATTACAGAGAACCAACTATCTCAGTGTGATATTGGATTCAACTACTTTGCATGCGCAGCCTTCCCCTGCCCGCATTGTGGCCATCCTTAAGGCTGTCAGGAAGGTCAGAGAAGGTTCCAGAAACTGTTACGACTTATGGCAGCTGCGTCCAGTGTAATTCTACTTGGCCTGCTGTACATGTGACCCCTTCAGTGGTGCCTTAGGACCCGTGGGTTCTTACGGAGGAGCAACCCTCTCCACACCATCAAGGTCACGCGGCGATGCCTATGTGCCTTAAATGTTTGGAGAGATCCCCAGTTTCTATCCCTAGGCCCCGTGCTGGAAGTCTCTGGTCATCGCGTAATGCTAATGACGGATGCGTCCCTCATGGGGTGGGGAGCAATCATGTCCCCACTGGAGCTGGGCGCTATGGCACAGGTGTTCTCTGAGGCTGCGTCTGTATGCCTTTCCCCCCTGTCTTGCTGCTTCCAGGAGTTCTGGAAAGAGTTTGCTGGGACGGAGTTTGTCTCATATTTTAACCCCATCTGTGGTTCTGGTCTCTCCACCAAGGTGGTAGAGACCTTTCCCCACTCCAGAGCTCCCTCCATGAGGAGGTTGTATGCCGCCAGGTGGCATCTGTTCTGCTCATGGTGTGAGCACCACCAGTTGGATCCAGTCCACTGCCCGGTTGGGTCAGTGCTGGATTTCCCCCAGGGACAGTTCACCAAGGGGTTGGCTCCATCCACCCTAAAAGTCTATGCGTCCGCCATTTCGGTTTATCACCCCCCCGTGTCCGGGCAATCTCTGTGCAGAGACCCGATGGGAACGCGTTTTCTCCAGGTGGATTGTCGATGCCATTACATCATCTTATGAGTCCTCTGGTCTCCCCGCTCCCTTCGGGGTCAGAGCTCACTCCACCCAGAGTGTGGCTACCTAAAAATCTTGCTCCTCTGGAGTTCTTCTCCAAGACATATGTGACACTGCGTGTTGGTCCACCCCGCTGACCTTTGTGCAGTTTTATAACCGAGACCGCAGGGCTACTCCTGGCCCCTCAGTCCTCCTCTAGCTGTGTTGACAGACACACACTAGGCAGGGACTGGTCAGTCTGGCATGATTGGACACTTGTTCCCAAAGTGTTTAGATGCAGCTCAAGCTCCTGAAAGGGAACGTCTCTCGGTTTCGTATGTAACCCTAGTTCCCTGAGGGAAGGAGATACTATGTCTCTATGCCACACCTCCGGCGTCCCTGCAGTGCTTCCTTTTCCCTAACAGAAGCTGCCGCTGCCCTCATTCATATGTGTTTTATACTACTTGTCATGTCGTCAACTCATCGGTGACACCCAGCGTCCAATTTTTGACTGATTACACACATTATTTTAGAGCGCAAACACTCAGGCACGTTCCCAAAGCGCTTTGACGCAGCGTCTCGTTCCCTCAGGGAACTAGGGTTGCATACGTAACCTATAGATGTTTCCTTATACCTCATATGTCAGTAGGTGGACTTGTTACTTTAAATTGCCTTTGTGAATAAATTACATTTGTGATTTAAAGGCCTAGGATTGACTCTGTATCTAGTCCAAGGCAAGTTACTGGAGACTTAATAAATGAATTCAGAACTTTAATGACACATTACTGTAACATCCCGTAGAACAGAGTTATAAGTAGAATCTTATAAAGTTCATATATGCTATGGTTCATTTTAAGGCCTAGAGAAAAATGACATCCAATGCCCTATTTCATGAATTTCCATGACCTTGTTAGGCATCACCTTGTGAGCTCTAAACTACCTATGGCATGACTACTTGCATTGCTCATGCCTGGCTTGACTTGACAGCAATCTAAGGGTAGGGAAAACTGACAAAACTGTACCTCTAAACTAGGCCATAACCCTGTAGGCTTCTATTTGTGTCATTCTGATTTAGCTCCACTAATTAAGCATCAACAGCCCTTTGCATTTGTCAGCTAGGGGTAAAGACAGTAACTGGGCTATGACATTTTTCAGGTTCATGTGAGTGTGCCTGCCCTCTAAAGTGCCAAGTATGCTTCAACTATTTAGAAGAACTTGTGTGGCATCTGCACTTGTGTGCCTAGAAATAATTGTTTTTCTTAAAAGGTTAACTAATATTTGTGAAAAAGGTAATATACTGTTATAAAACGTTAAATATGTAGACACCCATAAGAACATTGGAATCAGGTTCTCTTTGGGCAATTTGAGAGCAAAAATCGATCCTTTCCATGCAGTGGAACCCCAGCAGTATTATTAAGATAATTTGCTTTATGAAAGCCAGTATTGGAGATAAGATGCCACAGGTAAAAATGACAAAATCCCCAAAGTGAGAGTTGTCAAAAGGTGTGGCTTAGCCATGTCTGCTCCCATCTCATCATTCCTGATTTATGTGTTCTGGCCTGCATGCCATCAAAAACATGGCTTCAGGCTTAAATAGTATAAAATCTCCTTGGGTAGTATAAGCAACGAGAAAGTGCTCATGTTCTCCTCTATTCACCTTACTTTATGACTGCACTCACCTTCTTCCCTTAGATTAGCACCCATCTGGGAAATATCTATAATATAAATGGCTATTATAAATAGATGGTCTACTTCGTCTCTGGCAGTAGTTATAAAGAGTCTGAATAAGGTGACCTCGGACAAACGACAAAAGGAGGACAGTGGAAGAAGAAATAGTTCACTGTTTGTGTATAAGAAATGTGTTGTGTTCCTGGGAGAATCATTGAGGGAATAGCAGTGTTTTAGTGTCTTAAAAACTTTTGTGACAAAGGGTTTATTTCTAACTGAAAGTGTGTCAATGTTAGCAGTGACATGGTTTCAGTAAACAGTGTTCAGTGTTGGTTCCATACTATGATTTCTATACTGCCTTCTGCGAGTGCTTCAGCATGGGTACTGAACAGGACTAGTATACATATTTGTGCAAATCGTTAAATGGCATAATGCTTTTGTCACAGAATTGTAAATTGCTAAATCGTAAATCGATAGAGTAAATTGATATTCTGCCTAAAAGTCTTGGGCCAAGATTCTTTCTTTTTTCAAAGGTTCTGTCTTTGGCATAATAACAAAAAACTACTTTATCACACATTTTTTTTATGTTCCAGTTTTGGTTTTTATTTTTTTTTTGTTTGTCACTGATAAAGGCCTGTATTCAGAGGGATTGAGGATTTAATGTTAAAATTACGCACATCAGTATACGGACCCCAGACATAACTACAGACTTGACAGACATTGTTCAGACCTTTTTAGAAGTTACGCACATGGGGTGGAATTTGCTTTAAACCAGTGCTTCTCAATTATTTTCTGTTACGCCTCTCCTAGGAAGAAGTAAACATTTAGCGCCCCCCAACTTTCCGCCGCGACTGTAAATAGTATACTTTGTCTATTAAATTGTTATAAGTACACCTCTGCATAACATCCTTATTAACATTAAAGAAAACAAACAAAAAAAAGAAATATAGATCAACTTACAACAAAAAATAACTTTATTAACATTGTTTTTTAGTCTGTAACAGAAAAGACTTAAAGTGCATCAATTTGCCTGAAATAAAAAAATAAATTTCAATCCTTATTTAAACTGTAGACATTTTTGACAATTTGATACTGAAAAATTAATATATAATCAATAAATAATAATAAATTCAAATTGATCAGCAACGATTTTTGGCAATATCCGGCACGTTTTTCGCTGAAAAAACTCAGCATGATTGGGGTGTAATGTCTTTAAGTGACGCCTTAATTTATTTAGCTTCATGCTGTCCGCTGCTAACATTTTTAGACACAGTAAACATACCGGTCTTTCCTCGTCTCCCACCGTAGTCACAGTGAAGCCTAGCGCTACATACACTCGTCTAAGCTTTCGGGAGACTTACAGACTTACCTAGGGGGGAGTGGTAGCTCCAGTGGTTAAGGCACTGGGTTACTGTTCGGAAGGTCAGGTGCTCAAGCCCCGTTATCACCAAGCTGCCACTCTTGGGCCCTTAACTCTCTATGCTCCAGGGGTGCCATATCATGGCCGACCCTGCGCTCGAACCCCAGCTTCTGAGCAAGCTGGGATTTGCGAAAAACTAATTTCACTGTGCTGTAATGCATATGTGACAAATAAAGGCTATTCTATTAATTTATCTCTGTCTCTCTTCGCCTTTTTTTTTCCATACCTGTTAAATATTTTTCCATGGTGTCTCTTAAAAGAAATGTTCTTAAAAAAAGCATGTTCCCCAGGGTCACACGCGCCCCCCCCCCGGCATCGCCCAGAGCCCTCCCAGGGGGGCGAGCCCCACTATTTGAGAAGGACTGCTTTAAACTGAGGCAAAGCCCATGTTTCTTGCACAATCATGGATCAAGCAAGTAGCAGTGTCATCCAAAGTTTACTTTTTGACAGTTGAAACATAATATGTCATGAGCTCGATAAGATTTATGGAGCTGCAAATACATTAAAAAAAAAATTATTTATTGACAGGCCTTTATTAAAGAAATAAACACAGCATTATTATATAATACAAAACGTTTTCTTTTAGAATATTATGAAAACATAATCAGAGATATTGCATTACACAAGTTTTAAATAGCATAACAAATGAAATTTAGCATAACATGAAAATAGGATCTGCGACCATTGGTTGTCCATCTTAAGACATCAGCACATGTTTTTGTGTGGATTGAAATCGCAAATGAATTGCCATTATTTTATTATACACACATTATGGCTTCAAAGTCTCGATTTAGTATATGTTATAAAGATAAAACCCATGTCATCAAACTGATTCACACTGAGTATTGTGTTAATTACAAATCGACATTTTCTCAATTATATGTACCATTGTATGTGTTTTTATATTTCTTTTATTTGAGATTGTCTGCTTCTTGTATATTACATCATATTACAGCTGATAGTAAAAAAAACACTTCTTTTGTCAGTATCTCTTATATTTTTTCATGCATGACAGCAAGTAATTTCGTTTAAATGTGGTGATCTAAAAGCTATTGAAAAAAGTAAACATCTTGAATGTGTCTTCTAAAGAAAAATAGAGCAATCTCAGAGGTATGTATTTTACAGAGGTGATTTGATTCAGAATGGGAAGTACAGAAAATCGATTTAAGCAGCTCCATAACCTGCCTCTAAATATGCATAAATTTTGATGCAATTTTTTGACTTTATTTAATGACTCGGAATACAGCCTCATGCGCCCCAGAAATATTTTAAGATTCAGTTAGAAAAGAGTATTTTACTACTCATTTACATCACTACTCTTCACTCCACAACCTCCAGAAAACTCCACATACTTTCATGGATGACATTATCTGTAAAGGAAACAAGCACAGATAGCAGGTTACAAATAGACCTGGATTAGAAATTGTCCCATTCCATGACTTAATCTACAGCATAAAAGTGCTTAAAGTTAACTTACAAAATTGTTTCTTATTTCTAGATACCTTTCTTCCAAAAATTTTTATCATTCCATTTAATTCATATTCATGTATGATTTCTGTCTGCAGGAGATCTCAGATATGGATGTGCAGGAATTGGTGGTGAAGTCTATAGGGCGTCTGACTCTCGTCAGACAGACCTTCCCTCTTTCTCAGAACTCCAGCCAGCAATGTGTGCGGAACAACCACCGCATCAACAACTCTCTCTGTAACCCCAAAGACCCCAAAGCTCACACATTAGAGGTACAGTACTTCATTCTCTATTCTCTTGTACTCACACCCATTCCTGCCAGCCTGTCTATAATCGATGCCTACTTTTAGTCGCATTTTGTAACTTAGCATCTATATGTTTGTGAGAAATGAGTGCATATAAATATATTGTGGTGTTTAAATGATATTGAGAGAAGTTATATATACAAATATGCTCCTCCCTCAAATCACGCCCTACAAATAACAAATATTCTTTTGCAAGAAAACTTCATGAATGACATGTATGTACAATACAGATGCTTCAATTTTCTTATTAGATTGCTTTTATTATTTTAGTCATTATTTGTTTCTTAAATTAAGATTTGATTTTTTCAAGTAGATAGTTTGTTGACAACAAAACTTTTCTAAATATTATAACTTAAAAAAATAAAATCACTGCCCCTACTTTTTAAATGAATGCTGTCCCATTTTGCATTTGCTTGGTCTCTATAGGCTACACATGAATTTAGAATTTCTGACTACTCTTCAGTGACCTGATTGTTATGCATTGAATATGTACTGTAAGTGAGTGTGAATGCATTTACATGTGTATGTCCAAACAGCGGAGAGTGGTGCATTAAGTTAGGGCTTGTTTGGCAGGAATGAGGGAGAACAGATCAGAGATCAAGTGCTCAGGCCAAAAGACGCCCAATTTCACACAGCTTTGGAGCGTATCATCTCCTGTCCCTCTGTGTCTCTTTCTCTCCTCTCTGTCTTTTTCCTTACCCCTTCTCTTTCCCTCTCTCTCTCTCTCACACTTATTTTTTTCACTAGCTCTCTCTGGACCAGTGATTATGTTGGCCCATGAGGAGAGGCTGTAGCACTATGACATCCTATAGCCTTTCATGCGTTCTACTCTTTCTCCAGTTTATTCAACCACCACATCATGAATCTGTCCTAAAAGAAAATTGACCGCAACATTTGAATCAACTCCCTACTGTGTCCGATCTCTCAAAACACAGTTTGATTTCCTCTTCAAGATGAAAACTTGCAAGAATTGAGCAAAAGTCTATAACAGATAAGATTTCCAGTCAAGAATCCTTTCTTTGATTGCTGCTGATTTTTTGTTAGTCCATATTTCAGCAACTTTTTTTAAGCACAGATTTCTTGGAAAATGTGCATAATTTTAAACTGCATATCTTTTAAATGGTTACATATATGACTTGAAAAAAAGTAATAATACTGTGACTTAGTGAAATAGGTCTTGTCCAGGGCAAGGTTTATTTCACCTCCATGCTATTAAAAACATATTCGTATCAGTCTATTTGACACAAATGCATCTCTCTGCCAAGCACTAGTAAGAGGTCACGGAAAAACAGGATTTGCAAATCTCCACTAATAAATAAACTCAAAATTTATAAGCTAAAAGTGAACATGTAACAACTGGAATTCTAAAAATATACAAATATGATGATATTTCTACTCTTTTGGAGCAGCAAACCAAGTCAAAAGATGTAACTGTCTTAAAACATAAGAGAAAACATACAAGCACAGTATTCTATTTTTTATTCAAGCCATATGTCTTTAGGGGCACTTGATTCCTATAACTGAGTATTGTGTGAACATCCATTAAACACATTAGTTGTTGATTTGCAAAAAACAATAAACAAAGTCAAGTCAAGTCAAGAAGCTTTTGTTGTCATTTTGTGTGAGATTCAGTTCAGTTCTGTGTCGAGAAGCCTGATTGCTTGAGGGAAGAAACTGTTACACAGTCTGGATGTGACGGCAGGAGGGTGAATAGTGTGTGTGATGGGTGTGTGGGGTCGTCCACAATGCTGTTGGTTTTGCAGATGCAGCGTGTGGTGAAAATGTCCATGATAGAGGGGAGAGAGACGCCGATGATCAGCTGTCCTCACGACCTTGCGATCTAAAACGGTGCAGTTCCCAAACCAGGCAGTGATGCAGCTGCTCAAGGTGCTCTCAATGGTCCCTCTGTAGAACGTGGTCAGGATGGGGGAAGGGAGATGGGCTTTCCTCGGCCTTTTCAGAAAGTAGAGACGCTGCTGGGCTTTCTTGGTGATGGAGCTGGTGTTGAGTGACCAGGTGAGGATATCCGCCAAATGAACACCAAGGAATTTGGTGCTCTTGACAATCTTCACGGA
Organism: Silurus meridionalis; assembly: GCF_014805685.1. NCBI lineage: Eukaryota > Metazoa > Chordata > Actinopteri > Siluriformes > Siluridae > Silurus > Silurus meridionalis. The sequence goes on from NC_060900.1 coordinate 15,059,370, forward strand.
GGATCCATCGATTATCAGTGGAGAATGGTCGCTCAGTGCTCTCCCGAAGTCAACAATCATCTCTATCATTTTGTTGACGTTCAGAGACAGGTTGTTCGCTCCACACCAAGCTGTTAACCGTTGCACCTCCTCTCTGTATGCTGACTCATCGTTTTTGCTCATGAGACCCACCATGGTCATGTCATTAGTGAACTTAAAGATGTGATTCAAGCTGTGCATTGCTACACAGTTATAAGCCAGCAGAGTGAACAGCAGTGGACTAAGCACACAGCCCTGAGGTGCCCCAGTGCTCCATGTGGTAGTGCTGGAGATGCTGTTTGAGATCCGGACTGACTGAGGTCTCCCATTTAGAAAGTCTAGGATCCAGTTACAGAGGGAGGTGTTCAGGCCCAGTAGGCTCAACTTCTTAATCAGGTGCTAAGGGATGATTGTGTTGAATTCTGAGCTGAAGTCTATGAACAGCACTTGGACATACGAGTCCTTGTTGTCTAGGCGGGTGAGGGCCAGATGAAGGGTCGTGGAGATGGCATTGTCCATGGAGCGGTTTGGAGGATACGCGAACTGCATGGGGTCCAGTAAGGGTAGTAGCTGGGTTTCGATGTGCCTTATGACGAGCCTCTCGAAGCACTTCATCACGATGGGTATGAGCGCGACAATGGCATGTATGAACAATGACACTGCTCAGAGAGATGTTGAGGATGTCGGTGAAGACATCCGCTAGCTGTTGTGCACATTCCCTGAGCACTCTGCCAGGAATGTTGTCTGTTCCAGCAGACTTTTGTGAGTTATCTCTGCATAGAGTTTTCTTTACTTTAGCTGTGGTTAGACAGAGCACCTGGTCACTGGGAGAGGGGGTGGTCTTCCTCGCCACCATGTTGTTCTGCACCTCGAACCGGGCATAGAAGTGGTTCAGCGCATCTGGGAGGAAGTCGGTCACAAGCAGGTGATGTTGTCTTGTAGTTCGTGATCACCTGGATGCTCTGCCACATGCGCTGGGTGTCTCTGCTGTCCTGGAAGTGGCCCTGGATTATTTGGCGTGTGCGCATTCACCTCTCTGATGGCACGGGACAGTTTGGCACTCGCTGTCTTTAAGGCCGTCTTGTCACATGCTCTGAAGGCGGAGTCTCTTGATTTTAGCAGCGCACGCACCTTGACGGTCATCCACAGCTTCTGGTTGGAGCGTGTAGTGATGGTCTTGGAGATGGTCACGTCATCAATGCACTTAACAACTAAAGCTAATCCTTCCAGAAAAACTAGGAATAAACCGGTTTTCATAATTAAGCTCAATGCATGGGTTAGTCCTTTCAATTCATGTCTTATTAGAAGTAGATCACTTTAAAACAAATCATTTATGTTTTTTATGTACATGTTTTGGCCACATTTACATTTTCAGGTTGTTTCCACCAAAAAATGGTAGAAGTTGTCATGCTGGACATGCAAAATGGGCTGACACATTACCTTTACTGTACATCATTTGTACTATTTCCATTTGTTTTAACAATCAATGCATAAACAACACATTTTCGTTTGTTTCTGCATTGCTTTTGTACTATACGAAGTATTCAAACACTGCAATACACTAAAAAATATTGGAACTGTGGAGGTCACATGATAAACATACATAGAACAGAGTAAGTACAGTAAGCTTAAATAGAAAAAAAAGAAAAGAAAAGAAAAGAAAAGAAAATGGAAAAAAAAGAAAACGGAAAGAAAAGTTGTCAGGCCTCAATGTGCAATATTTAGAATGTTATTCATTCATTCTAACATGGGGATTTATTTATGTTTTTTTTACTTTGGATAAATATTTTGGTCACATTGTCTGCACTGGAATGTCAGATAATAGGAAACATACATTTCCACTGTATACAATCCAATAATGTTTATCTGCACAATAAGAGGAATTTAAAATTAGAATAAACTGCTACAGTTTTACACTTTAATGACCCTTTTACACTATTCAGTCACCTAGCTATTAAACATAGAGATGTGGATATAGAACAGCCAAAGTCATTCTGCCCTTACACAACAAGCTTTAAAAAAATTGTGTTTATAATTAATGGACCCACTTATTTTGTTTTGATTAGACTATGGCAGTTAGCAGCTTGTGACATAGATGGAATTTGAACACAGGGGTGTGACAACACAAAACAAAAATGCTGCTAAATGGATTTAATTCTTGTTAAGGGTAAAATCAGGTTAAAAAATCAGGTTATATATGCAAGCACAGTACATTTACATTAGTATTACATTAGTATTACATTAGAAAAAGTCATTTATAAATAGGCTGTGTAATCCGATATTTTATGTTTCCCTTTATACAATATATATAATTTTTGGAAACAGGATGACATTTACAATTTGGGATGACTACTGACAATCCTTGTACAAAGTGACATAATGTGTAGCTTTGTTTTTTTTATGCAATGCAACTTAGAATGTAATACATACTGTAAACTGAATGGACATGCTTAAGAAAGTCCTTATTTACACTCCATGATAAAACAAATTCTAATAAAACTGAAAAACAATGACTGATTTGGCCATTACATATTCTCACTTACTGCACTGATTCTGTGCAAAAATGACCTCCAGGTCGACTACATTTTCACTCTCATATCTTTCCACCTGTCTGTCAGCCCCTTAGGGTGAACCCACAGGTTGCTAAGCAGAAAAGATTTATCTGGAACAGACTGTATAAGAAAGCGTATATTTACACAGGCTCCATATGCACTGACTCATACTATCGATATGTAGGATAAAAACCAACTTGCTTAAACACAAAATTAACATACTGTGTTTGCAGATAATAGATCATATTGCAAGTCTTGCTTAAAAAAATATATAAAAAAAAAAAATAATAAAAAAAATAAAAAGAATCATGATGAGATTTTGACATTGATGGAGTGCTGTTTGTTGTCACAGCCTATAAAAATGGCTTATTGTTGTTCTTAAAAGCATATGTGCAATAGAACAATATATACATATTTCTTTTAAAATTAAATATTGAAACAGCAAACAGTTCGATTTTAAGTTCACATTTATGACTGAGAGGTTTAAATTTAAATATAAGAAGTAGGGGTGTAACAAGATATTACAGTTCACTTCATTTTTATAACCCTGGCTTCATTTCATGAAATTTTTAATTATTCTTTTTTTTTATTTATGAATCATAACAATGAAAAACAATGTGCTTTTCTTTATTTGGATGTAACCAATAAAATAAAATGAATAGCGAAAAACTGATGTTCACTTTTGTTAAAAAATAAATAAATAAAAATAAAAATTGTGTAAATTTTTCCAAAAATCTGATTGAATGAAGACACTCCTTAAAAGGTAAACTTAGAAATAAGGATCTAAAGTCTAAAATGTATGTTCTTTTAAGATCTCTTTCTCACAGTGGATCACAGTGGCACAGGACTGGTAATCCGGAGCCATGAGGCTCAGGTGTTCTCCCTATATTTTAGTGTTGCACAGATTTGGACCTCTGGTGTTTGAACAGTGCAGTTGCATTATATGCATAATTACAGAATTAATTAAATAATAATAATCTATTACTTACTTTTAGAATAAATAAAACAATGTGAATCACACATTGTGACGATGCATCGCCATATTGTACAGTGCACCCAGAAAGTATTCACAGCTCTTCACTTTTCCACATTTTCATACTGTATCTTACAGCCTTATTCCAAAATGGATTTAATTATTTTTTTTCCTAAAAATTTGACAACATGAAAGAAAGTTTGTTTGAAACCTTTGCAAATGTATAAAATATTAACAAAAACACAAAAAAAAATTATGTAGATAAGAATTCACAGCGTTTGCCATAAAACTCAAAATTGAGCTCAGATGCATCCTGATGTAATCCTTGATTAGAGTCCACATGTGGTAATTTCAGTTGATTGGACATGGTTTGGAAAGGCACACACCTGTCTGAATACTGTTCCACAGTTAACAGTGCATGTCAGAGCACAATCCAATTAATGAAGTTCAAGGAATTGTCTGTAGACTTCCGAGACAGGATTCTATCGAGGCACAGATCTGGGGAAGGGTACAGAAAAATATCTGCAGCATTGACGGTCCCAATGAGCACAGCACAGCAGTTCATCATCAGGCCTGTATGGTAGAGTGGCCAGATGGAAGCTCAGTAAAAGGCACATGTCAGCCTGTAGAGTTTGCAAAAAGGCACCTAAAGGTCTCTCAGACCATTAAAAACAAAACTTTAACTCTTTGGCCTGAATGCCACTCATAAACCTGGCCAATAACATCTCTACAGTAAAGCATGTTGGTGGCAGCATCATGGTGTGGGGATGGTTTTCAGTGGCAGGAAGTGGGAGACTAGTCAGGATCGAGGAAAAGATGAATGAAGCAATATACAGAGAAATCCTTGATAAAACCTTGGTTCAGAGTGCCCCCTGACCTCAGACTGGGGCAACAGTTCATCTTCCGACAGGACAATGATCCTAAACACACAACCAAGATAACAACGGAATGGCTACAAGACAACTCTGCGAATGTCCTTGAGTGGCCCAGCCAAGTCAAGTCAAGTTTATTTCTATAGCGCTTTTCACAACAGACATTGTCTCAAAGCAGCTTTACAGAAATTAACAGTTAAGGTGAATGGTGTGCATTTATACCTGATGAGCAGCCATGGCGACTGTGGCAAGGAAAAACTTCCTTAGATGTTATGAGGAAGAAAGCTTGAGAGGAAACGGGAGTCAAAAGGGGAACCCATCCTCATTTGGTTAGACATCAAGAGTGTGATCATAAATCTTTAAACAATACAGAACACTGGAGGGTGCGATTATGAGTAATGTTCTTTCTGCAGTCTTATACAGTCATTTGTGGTTATAAAACTAGGAGCTACTGAGCAACTCATAAAAAAGCTCAACATTTGAGATCATCATAGATCCAACACTAGCTTTTCCATGCCAGAGCCTTTAAAAAGTCCAATGTCCAAACTCCACATGAAGTGGGATCAAACTGGCGCTGGTAGGTCTCTAGATGGTTCAGGATGTTTGGAGGCATCTACTTCTTCTAAGGTCCACAATCTTCATGAGGTGGGACGTGACTGGGGCTGGAGCAACCTCAGGATGCCTCGGGATGGGGAGAGAAAGAGAATCAGTGGAGATGAATTACCATAGCTGCTGTTCATGATATTTACAGCACAAGTTGATAATGTGCATGTGATCAGTACTGGAGCACAAGGTTATGATGTGACGTGTGTTATGTGTAGGCTTTGCTAAAAGATACATCTGCACTTAAACTGGGAGAGTGTGTCTGAGCCCCGAACACTGTCAGGAAGACTATTCCAAAGTTTAGGAGCTAAATGTGAGAATGTTCTTCCTCCTTTAGTGGACATTGCTATTCTAGGAAATACTAGAAGTCCAGAGTTTTGAGATCTCAGGGAGCATGACGGATTGTAGCCAGAGCCCATACTTGAACCCCATTAAACATCTCTAGAGAGATCTGAAAATGGCTGTGCACCGATGCTCCCCATCCAACTTAATGCAGCTTAAGCGGTTTTGCAAAAAAGAATGGGAGAAACTGTCCCAAAATTCCAAGCTTTGGTGTTCCAAGCTTTAGCATCATCATAGCCAATTCTTTTGGTACAATGTCCCATTTTTTTAAAATTGGTGTTGTATAAGAAAGATAAATTTTTTTTCCACTCTTACTGATTACTTTGAAACATCAGCACCTCATCCATATTAGCCAGGACAAGGAGAAACTTTTTTGAGGGGACCATGAGGTTTGAGGTTTACCCTGATTAAGTCAGGCGTAAGAAACATTATATTCAAATGAATTGTGACATATGTTATGAGTCAGGTAAATACGAATGTACATATATGGCCAATAGTTTGGCTGGAAACTGGAAACAAAGCAGTTCTAAGCAGATGTAGACTAATATTATGAACCACAAAACTTTAAGAATATGAGATAAATATAAGGTGAGTTAAATGATTAGGGTCAGTGTGACCGCTACTGTTATTTAGTGTAAAAAGAGACATTAAGACATAATTATTGGCCTTGTAATTGCAGTTGCTTGAGTTGTCCACTTAAATTTGAACAGCCCAGTTAATCAGGAGTATTCACTACCTTTGTTCATGTACAGACAAATATCTTGGGTGGTGTCTGGTTTCCGAAACAGCTCCTCTGGGTTTTTGTCATTTGAAAAAGCACAAAATGCTGATGTCTGAAGAAATGTCAATGAACTTGACTGAACACACACGCATACATATACACATTCTTAATACAGTCAAGTGCGCACAAGCTTTGTGCTTTAATCAACAATGGGAAAAGCACAGTGGCCACTTTATTTATTATGGCCTCATTAAAACAGAGACAACACTTGAGCAAGATTAGAGCAGCACGATCAATCAGATGTGGAATTAACTCTCTTTCCACATAGCCTATGGTCTCTAAATTTCTGTGTTTCTGTGTGTGTGTGTGTGTGTGTGTGTGTGTGTGTGTGTGTGTGTGTGTGTGTGTGTGCATGCGTTTGTGTGTATGTGTGTATGTGTGTGCGTGTGTGCGTGTGTAAGCGTATCTGGTATGGAGGATGTTGTAATGATCTAATTATCAATTCCACTTCTCCATCCTCCACCCTGTGTATTTGCTTTACAATATGCCTGCTGTCAGACTTAAATGAAAAGAAAGCACAGGAAAAGACAAATTAACCTCAGTTAGGCAGCCATGGATCTCAAGCTACAGTGAAAATAGCATTAAGACGTTTGCATTCTTTAAAAACGTGTGCTACATAATCCATGCCACACTAGCCCTGCTACTGCTACATAATGCTGGATATATTTGTATGAAAATGTAATCCACTACTGATCAGGTTTAATCTTTAATATCACTTTAATATCACTTTCAAATTCATTTTTTTAATTAATTCTGCAAATGAGGTTGTGTAAGTTAGATTGGAACAATGACATGATGTGATCACAGATTGTTCCATTTTTTTAAAGCTGGTGGACTGGATTCTGATTATGTGCAAATTCGATTTGTTGCCAAGACAACCAGACCAGAGTCCATTAGCAAAAACATGGTAAAACTTGGCAGTATGATGCCTCATAGATTATAAAATAACTGAAGCAAGGAATGAAGCATTACAGTTATAAGAAAATAATCAATGAGAGATTGGTGTGATGCAGCCCGATTTGACGCTACCACTCCAAAGCTGATCAATTTCCAACAGCTATAAACAGTCCAATTTCCTCAATAATTCTCTCTTTTTTTTTCTATCTTGCAGTTAGTAAGACAAAAATGTGCAGCTTGTCTAGTTACTGAGTAAATGACAGAAGCCAAATTTCTGTGTCCTCAAGGCTCTCCAATGACAACAAACTTTAATAAAAGTTATAAAAGTGCTAATACCATGGCTTCTTCTTACCAAAATGTCACCTTATCAAAAGGTTTTTTCTTAGTAATATGATAACACATTTTATGTCAGTTCATTATTATCTTTAAAATATATGGGGTGAAGTATGCAACAAATATGTCCCTATGTAAGCAGTTACTATAAAACAATAGCGTATTAGAGAAAACAAATTAATAGTAACCATACCTTGCCATTAATAAAAAGTTAAACACCTTCTGGAAAGTCGGATTTTAAAAATTTTACTGGGCTGTGGTGAATAATTGATTTTCTCTCATTAGAAATAATTTTTTTTTTCTTCTAATCAGATTAAATAACCCAAATGAGACCATACACATAAGACTATAACCCATTGCCATCCAAAGAAAAAGAAAATCCACAAGGTTCCTTGCAACATCAGCATTTGTTAAAGTGATAGTGTTTGTATCATTATAGTTGATCGTGTACAAGCAGCACACTTGCTACTGCTATCACAGAAAAAAAACAATCCCCCTTCTCTCTTTACTCTTTATTTCCTGTGTGAGTCATTAATCTTGTGATTTATTTTTTCCTGGCTAGATCACCAACCGCTACATCTACGACACAGTATTGCTGCTGGCCAACACATTCCACAGGAAGTTGGAGGACCGCAAGTGGCACAGCATGGCGAGCCTCTCGTGCATCCGCAAAGGCTCCAAGCCATGGCAGGGTGGCCGCTCCATGCTGGAGACTGTCAAGAAGGTAGGACAGTGCCAGAGATTGGAAAAATGTATGTGGGTGTATAAATTCATAAGACAGAACATTTTGTGGGAGATTTTGGACATATCCCTTGTGTTTGTTCAGGCATAGATGTGTATTCTGTCACCCGCAGGGTTTTGATGGACAGCTAGCTGTTTTCCAGAATGCCTTTTTCTTCCTCACCAGCAGACATGCTTTCAACCTGTTTTTTTTTTCTTTTTTCTATTATGCCTGGTGTGTGTGTGTGTGTGTGTGTGTGTGTGTGTGTGTGTGTGTGTGTGTGTGCTTCTGTTGGCTAACACTCTTTATGCTCTGTGAAGAATGACCTTGCCCCGAGGGTGCTGTAGTGTATCTATATGCAGACGTATCAGGACTTCTGCCACAAGAGATATTACCCTGCTGAGGCCAGTTATATAAAATGTGACTCTCTGGTACTTAGGCCCTACAGCAGTCAGTGTGTAAATCCACAGACCTTTAATACTTTTATACTTATTCGCTGGTAGTTTGACATTCATAAAAACATTGCTTGCTCATACTGTATATAGAGTTCCTGAGATATTTCCAACCGTATTGTTAGTACCTCTGATAAGCTGTAATACATATTCTGACTATAAAGCATATAGCTCTTCTCTAAGCACTTTACCAGGTCATCCAGATCCACAGCCTGTATGGGGAGTATTGCTTGCAAGGTGAGACTCTACCCTGAACTAGTCCATTGCAGAATAAAAACATTTTTAAATACCCATTTTTTGGGGGAATTGAATACCATTTGTAGATCTGATTTAAACCTGTAGGGCACACAAACACACAGAATATACTGTATAGCTGAGGTGTACTTACTTTCCAGTAGTATTTTAGAGCGCCTTAAAGAGGCCTTTAGATCATGTTGCATTTGTGTATTTTCTGTATAACAATAAGGTAATTGTTTCTACTCCACTCCTCAATAGTTGTTTCCACAGAAACATTGCTGTGCAGATTAGTTTAATTTAGGAATTTAAGGCTTAGAAGGTGCTTGTCATAAATGGGAATAATTGTGCTGGTGATTTTGAAGCCACAACTATAACTTACTGTATAGTATAAGGACATTTGTGGGCAATTATGCATGTGGTGTTCACCCCACTTTTATCCAACCATGTGGGGATAAGATAAGATAAGACAAATATTATTGATTCCAACACTAAAAATCTGCTAAAATATATGAAATATGAAAAGTGCATATAGAAAGAAAGAAGCTGATTCTCTCTTACAGCAGACAAGGCATTGCTGTTATTTTCTTACATTTCAGTTATGCATTTATAATGAATTTGAACCTTTATAGCCTTGTTTTACTATACACAATTCAAAATCAAATCAGTGGGCTGTGTCTTTTGGTGAATATTTTACTAAAAAACAAGGCCTTTGTTTAACATGGTTCAGAGTAATTCAACTAACCAGAAAGAAACCGTTGCCTTAATTTGAACTATCTTGTTCCTTCTGTCTGCCTGAGATGGAGTTTCTAACAGCTCTGGTTTGTGATTTGTAGCTCACAGTCGGTTTTGGGTAGTTAACTGCTTGAGAGTTTCAGACTCTCTGTTCAGAAGTGTCAGGTCAGGTTAAATTGGAATTTTTGTAGGTTATGGATATTTTGTGAATAAAAGAGAAAAGCCCAACGGTTATATTGTGAATGTTCAACTAAAAATAAGAGTTTGTATGAATATGTAATATGGTTGCTTCTTTTTTTTTTTTTTTTTTTTTTTTTTAAAGCTTTTGTTGTCATGTCTGTCTTGTAGATTGCTAGCTGCCATAAACAAGGTGGTTATGCTGCATGCATTTTTAACAGTTTTACTGGAATGTTAAAGGAAGGACTTTCTCTTCCATAGCAAAAAATAAAAAATAAAAAAGACTTTTGTTACTGCAGGGCATTGTTTCTTTCTCTTCCAGTTTTTTAGTTTCAACTTAAATTGAACTGTTCATAGACAATGCAAAGTGTAGGCCATAGTTATCAGAATCTTGCCGGTGAGAATTTCACTGGTATCTGCATTCACACTTCCTTTATTTTTTGTTTTATCAGTCTTAAACAAACCTTTGAACATTGTGTCAACAATAAAATAAAAATAAGTTAATGAGTATCACAGTTTTCTAGTTTAAGAATAAGACAATATAGAAGTGTGTCTATCATTTATCCTATATATATATATATATATATATATATATATATATATATATATATATATATATATATATATATATATATATATATATATGGGGAAATGCAGAGCTTTAACAAAAACACAGAGCAAAAAAAACATTAAATAACCCTAATTAAATTAAAGTCCTCATACCCCAAAAACAAAGCAATGCGGGGACGAATAAAATCAGATTCCAAAACTGATTCCAATCATCCTAAACTGAAATTCAGAGCCAAAAAGGCATAAACAGAGTCAGAAGAAAAGATTCAAGCTAAACCGGTAATTAGAGCTACAGAAGGCAGGAGCTTCCGGAAGTAGAGTCAGGGAATCAGCTGGCCCGGTAGTAATTTTGCCAGAAAAACGCAGGGACGGACAGGGAGTTGGGAGTGGCAACCGGCAAGGGAGGGAACCAGTGAACTACACTGGAAACAGACAAGATTACTGTCAGCAACACAGGGGTGACGGAACAGGGTCATCTGTGCATCCTTAAATTCAGTGTGGGAAAATCATGGCAACCTGGATGTGTCTATCCCTTCTTGTTCCCTATCCCTACACGTTACTTATACCTTTTGTTATCCATAAAGACAATATTAAATTATTAATGAATTATTACTTGAATATCTCTCACATTGTACACCATAATATTTTAAAGAAGAGTGATTAATAAGCAGTGTTTAACCTGAATTACAAATGAGTGGCGTTGCATTATTTCAGCAGCCACATTCCACAGTAATTACAACAATAATAATATTAATATGTTATAGTTTTTCACAGTATTTTAGTACTTCCTACCAGCACATCACTTCATAGGATATAGTCTATGTCAGTTTCATTGACTTACCAGTAATTTTTAAGCTGTTTGTTTACATATTTATACACTGCAAAAGGGATTTTGATTTTGATTACATTACAATTTTAAAAATACAGTCACAAACAGAATTAACATTGTTAGTAGCAGTACAGGACACTTTATGTTTTTTTTAATCCAACTTGAGTAAATAGTAATAAATGCTCTCAACATTATAGAGAGTTTTACCTGGAATCCAGTGGGGACTTGAAAAATTTGGAAGATAATTAATATTTTTTAAAAAGCTATGTTAACTGGAGCTCATCCAGATCTTAATATTACAAATAGTGGATAATGAGTATGTAATACAATCAAAGAGAATACATTAATGTGTCAGTTTGTTCCTGTTTAAATAAAATTTTGAACATCATATACAATTGCCACGGTATTTTAAGACATTAAGACAAGTTCACATGGCATAGACATCAGTTAAACAATGTTAAGTTCCTAGAACTGAACATTTTGTCACATTAAATAATACTTAAAATGTATATGAAAAATTAGGTTAGTCATCAATACTATTATTAGATTAAGTTTTATTTATAACAAAAATTGTTTACTTTTAATTGTTTACTAATTTTTATTTGATCATATTTCAATGCGTTTTTTTTTTTTTACATATTTCTTAAATATTGTGTTGTCATTTAACAAAGTAAAACATTTAATTATTGACAATATACAGTGTTCTGTTAGGAAAGGTTGATGTAACCTTTACAGAAGAAGTCTCGGGTGTCAGCGCTTTGTGACAGTCAGTAAGTTCTTCGTCATGGGAGACTGCTCAGAACAGAGGATTTTGTGCTTTCTGGTTTCTTTGTTCTCTTCAATTTTTATCATATTCAATTCAACACAGAGAAAAAAGACAGGCTCACAAGGGAATTTGGGTTCCTACAACTAATGAGCATGTGTTATTCCTTACTATACATCCTTATTAATACTAAATAATTCAGCTAAATTTACACAATCGCCACCCTTAATATACTTAGGTTTATTTTTAACAATTCTTTTTTAATATATAAAATATTGTTTTAATTATTTTGTCCTTATTGTAAAGTGTTACCAAAAAAGTAATGTGTAAAATAAACTGTATATTCAACAGTATTGTATTTGTTCATTTTTTCAGAGCGGAGTGAGCGGTCTGACAAATTTTCTGGAATTCAATGATAATGGCACGAACCCCAACATCTTTTTTGAAATCCTGGGGACAAACTATGGAGAGGACCGTGGCCGTGGAGTCAGCAGGGTAAGAACCGTATAAACAAACTGATCAATTTGGTCTCAGTTAGAACTCGAATGTTCTGATATTATCTCTCATTTCACAGTGGGTTGCTGCTGCATTGTTCGTTTTAATGATTCAAATATTCTTAGTAATGATCAAAGCAGAGTAATTAGGGCCATATTGCAGGTGCCGGTTATTTATCTAGATATATCAAGATTGCCCTGTTTATTTGTCTTGTGTATGGAGAAATCAGTGTCATTTTAGGCAAAACTGTAACAATAATTTTTTAATAATTAATGCTTTCTATTTGCTGTTTTCCCTTTAATTGCCTTAGTTGTATTTTAGTGTAGTTGCTTAGGTGAATGTCAGCTCTCATCTGTCTGTGGTTTCCCTGGGGCTTACAGATCCATCACTCAGCACAGTTCAGCTCCCAGGGACCTGCAGTATATTGCTTATAAAAGTTCCCCTTGTGTTAGATTTTTTTTCCCCAACACAAAGCCTATTGGATATTATGTGTCCGAGCACTCATTAAAGAAAACAATGTTATTTTGAGCACATTCCCATCGAGTTTGATTGATGAACCAACAGCCAGTAACATGACAGAACTACGCTCTATAAAGTGCATGTCATTGTCAAAAGTTGCTTGGGAGGCCATTTTAAGAGTGTTCATGGGCTAAATTTAGCAGCACTCATTAAGATCACGGTGACAACATTGAAGACTGGAAGCCTCCAGCACTTTGTGGATTAAGAGTAAAATGTCACTGAAAAAGCATGGCTTGCTATAAAAAATCTACCCAATTTGACCGCTTTATTACTACTTTCTCAGCTTTAGTGATTTTATATGTTATACTGGATGGTGTCATGAGCATTTTCAACCCTGTCCTAATGCTGCTATGGGTCAAATCACAGGTAAAATTACTATTGCTTCAAGTCCCATTACTGCAGTAGTCGCTTTCATATAGTACTCCGACTGTGTTTCTTTTGCTGAAATAAATTGGCAGTCTGATCCAGATCTCCAACTATAATTTAATCCTGATGGCTTAGACATGGAAGAAGCAATGATGAAGGTAAATGAGTCACCACTGCTCAGACTTCAATGCATAATGATTCCTCTGCCTAACAGTCCTGTCATAGCAATGTTTCCAATGTTTGCCTTTTTGGTTACACTGCAGCTTTTGTAAGAATAGCAAATATAAATGACATGAAGCACTAAATTGTTTTGAGCACATTATTACAGTTAATTATACTGTTTGTGTTGCGAAACCATCAAACTGTGCTTGTAATCTAATAAAATAAAACTATATTGCAGGATAATAAAAAATGCTCCTTGCATGAGCATCACATTAAAAACTGACAGTCAGATGAGGCTGGTACATGGTTGTAAGTCAGCAGTTCGCCATGCAGGAGGGCTGTGCCATGGATTCTCCCATTGTCATTGGCCGAAAAGGTGCATCCTTCTTTTGAGCTCGCACCTTCCTAACACATGAGAGCATTAGATGCCACTATGCACCGATTAAATTGTCTGATCTCATTAAAGATAATTGTTCTCTAACAAAACTAGAACCGTACCACACATCCAGAGGATAAAATGAATATTTTAACTACAAAGTAATTACATTAAGCAAGATTTCTTAATGAGGGAAAGATAATTGGTTTTGAAGGGATCAAATACAAGTGTTAAGGCGCTTCCTTCTCCCTGCCACTGCTTGAGGTCCATGCGGAATACCAAGTGGTAAAGAACATGAATATTACAATGTGTAATGTGTATGCAATTTACTGTGTAGTAAAACAAACTGGTTGATCAGTAATTTGTCACAGTTCATTCATTCATATTAATTAACTGTTGTATTCTAGTCAAAGTTGAGGTGTATTTGGATTCCATGTAGTTAAATATCTTAAAATATTTTGAGTTAGGTGGAGAAAATGCACTCTGAATGGGACACCAGTCTATCACAAGACTTCATGTACACCCACAGGCATTCATGTACACCTAGAGGTAATTTAGCATAGCAAATGCACCTGCTGGCATGTTTTTTTGGAAAGGAGAAAAAAAAATCAGCACAGACAGTAATCTGAGTTCAGGATTGAACCAGGGACCCTAGAGCTAAGAAGCAGCAATACTGCTGCATTACCATGCCTCCTGGTCTGCATTAATAAGACCAAAATTAATTCACTAAAGCTGTATTAGGATATCCAGTCTAACCTCAGAGTCTATTCAGAGTTTTCACAGACCACAATAAAATTTGTGGCACAAAGAATTATTGCATGTTTGAAAGTTTATGAAGCCACTTCCTACTCAAAGTGAAGAGCAGCGCTGGATGAAGTATACTCAGGTGGATGTACACAAACCTTGCTTAAATATGTTCCCAGTAAAAGCACTTCTTTTATGTTTTTGCTTGAGAAAAATGCTAAACTACTAAAAATCTAAATTAAGCAATAAAAGTAAAAGTACTTTATTTTTAGAGCTATATTTGATTAATTTATGCAATTTATTGTTCCATTCTCCTGCACATCATACCTTTTTTTAAGCAGAGATTTCTGTTTATTAAAGGCACACAGTGAGAGTACCCTTACTTCACACAAACTCTCAGCAGAAACAGTTATTCTTCCTGTGTCAGGTTCTCATTTAACACAGTATGTGTATTTCACAAATTGGAAATTCTCTGACAACGTTCAGATACTTGAAAAACTCAAATACAGTAAAGAAGCAAAAAATACTTACTGTCCATCACTGGCCAGGGAGTCCAATAGAGCAAAAATGGTTCTAATCTCTAAGTGAAAAGAATGGCATTATTTTTGCCCCTGTCATTCAGAATGACACATGGATATCTGTGAAGTTCAAATAAGTGGTGGTCACTGTCGTCCAAGGCTAAAAATTTGCCCTGTAATGTCGTATGAGCAGCAGATCATTAAATGTAGTGGCAGAATTGCCTGTCATAGAAAAAGCATGTGATTTGTTTGAAGGCCCATTTCAGAAGGAAATGTCAAAACTATGACAATGCTTTATAGTGTAGCATTATTGGGGACTGAGGTAACCAGCTATTTTTAGCTTCGAGTTAAAGATGAAATGATAATGACATGTTTTAAATGATAGCTGGATTACCTTGTTACAACCATAGCTCATGTTTCATGCTTATTGACATGCTGAGAATTGTTGCATGTGTTTATGCTGTTCTGTGTAACAAATGACCTTGGAGTTGCGTTGCTTCTATGACTAATGCCATTCCCTTTAACACCTTCATTTAAAAAAATAAAATATATCAAAACAATCCCTTTTATGGGTTGTGCGCCTAGTAGAGGTAGAGCAAAACTTTCATTTCATCTGAATGTCATCTTAAGGTGAATATCTTAGAGGCTGATTTCTTTACTTAGCCATTATTCCTCTGGGTTATTACACTCATGCATGTTACTATCTACATTTTCTACAATTTCTTTTTTTTTATATTGTCTGGCCTGTATTTTGGCAGCTGGAACAATTTACATTAAGCTGACCTGTGGTTAGTTAAGATGTGCAGTTGTTCAGTTGATTTATCATTATTTTTATAATAGCATTTTATCAGTTGGACTTTTTGCTGAATATTAAGTCCTGAATAGTTATAGCTTGTGTGCTGACCAAGTGAAGGTTGTCGAAATTTTCATATTAACTATGCGAGAACTGCATGGTGGAAAGGAGGTCCCTGTGGGTACGTTTCTCTATTTCCCCCAATTTTCCATTTCATTAGGTAGATTCAGGTGTTCTTTTAGAAGAGCTGCCTTTGCCCACAGGGACAGAGGGAGAGAGACTCATTGATTTGTCCTGCTTCAGAGGCTTTCTCTCTCTGCACTATTCGCCTTGACAACTCCCAGTAGATTGCTGATGTGTTAAATGTCCTGGGCTTCTCATGCTCAGCTGCAGTCTCTTCTCAATTTACCAGTTTGTCACAAAGACATTTTCTAACGGACTTGTGACACAGATGTTATTCTAATATTGTTAGATGCATTGAATGGACATTCGAAAGAGACAGGAAGATACCTGACTAACTTTAAATCTATGCTAAATCTATACTGTATTTAATTCTTTGTTGTCAAGTTAAATGCTCGTAGTAAGGAATGAAGAAGAAAATGGTGCACATTGTTATTCAGATCCCAGACAGAGTGACAGGCAGAAGCACTGCTCAGAGAGATGTGTGTGATGTTTGAGTGTAGAGTGAAGTTTGCTAAGAGGAGTGTTTAAATTATGTGTGATCCCAACCTTAAATTTAGGTGAATACTTGTTCTTAAGCTTTATCTTCCTTGTTTGGCTGTCAACTCTTTTTTTTTTATCATTGCATTATTAAACATATTTGTGCTCAGCATATGTGGGATGTTCACAAATTTCCAGCTAGCTTTATTCTGATAACCCAGACAAAGCTATGTGTATTGTCATTGATGCCCACAGCAACAAGTCCCCTCCTTATTTTTTTCAAAGAAACTCTACAGATTTAGAAAAAGTAGTGTCTAATAAAATCACCAGTAATAATGCAGTTCTTTAATCAAACTGCACCAATACTGTGTTTGTACAATACTGTACACTTGTCCCATACTATATTTATCTTATGTTTAGTTTGTTCAGAGATCAACTACAAATAACCAAATACAACTTAATAAATAAATATGTACTATGTTAAGATTACTCCTTTAGGTATACAATATATTGCTTTTTTGACATATGCTGCATGCTTGTGTTTGTAACCTGCAGTGATAAAACATCTTCAGCTCCCTTAAGGTCAAGCATCCTTTGAAGGATTTTAGTCCTCAAGTCATAAATTTTAGTCTACCCATGAGCTAGAAATCTCTTTGGTGTTATGAATCTTCAGCTCTGTGGCCAGAGGAGATCCCTACTTTATTTTGAGATGCTTCTGTATTATTTATTTATGGTGTTGTTCCATGGATCTGTGTGAGAGCAAGAGGGAGTAGTGAAGTTAAATAGTGCACTGCATCTGGAGGTAGTGTAAAAACATACACATCAAAATACAGAGGGAGGGGGAGAGAGAGAGGGAGGAGAGAGAGAGAGAGAGGGGGGATGCAGAGTGCTTATTTCCAGTTGTCTGCCCTGGTATCTCAAATACCTTCTCATTTCTTTCCATCTACACTTTAATGCTGTAACATTTTTAGAACAACTTTCTTGAAATTATATTGCCTTATCAAAAGTATTTAAAATTTGATGAGATCTCAATGATACATTTAAATGCTACTACTGACAACAATCTGATTTAACAAATAATTTGATACAACACTTTTTTTAACTATATATTGCCTGTGCAAATGTCATTCTGTTCCTTTTTATTATAGTTTAATGGTTGATAAGTTTTATTAGGCATTGTACTAGACACAGATGCAGTGGTGGACAGTAACTAAGTAAATGTAATTTGTTACTGTACTTAAGTAGCTTTTCACGTATCTGCACTTTACTGAAGTATTTCCATTTGGAGAACTTGAACTGTACCTAAACATCGTTGCAGTTCAAGTACAAGTTTAAGTACAGTACTTCATGTGAACGACATTTCCTTAAGAGTGGCTTCTTAATAATGCACCCTGATAATGCAAAAATTATTAAAGAATAGTTGGAGTGTTTATGGTATTGATTTCACCTTCAAAACTAGCTTGCTGTACTTTATGATAGTTTTTTTTTATTATTCAGTCAGGATTATGGCCAATTAAATCAAGGGACATGCCACTTGCCAGTGGGCTAGCTAGATAATTTTTATCTAACCACCATTTAACTTAAATAAGGGACGGATATTATCAGACAGCGTTGGTGGTCCAAAAAAGTGTGTGCAGGTGTGTGTGTGCCCCTACAGAATTACAGGATGTAAAGCTGGGGATTACAGCGGGTATTTCCTCTCTGGCTCCCCATGGCCATGTTGCACAGCTCCACTCATTCTCCATCCCAATCTTCCTACAGGAAGAGGATTAACATGGCTTCCTGCATTCAGCACTATATCACCTCTCTGCACCCTGGTGCTCAGAATATATAAGTGCTTTCTGTCCATCAGCCTGTCTTCATCACTCCTTCATTCAGGTGCTGTCTCTTTTGCTCATTTTTACTTTGTATTTACATTTGTTACATATTATCCCAATGTTATATTTCATATCCATTTTAAGAACTGCTTGCTCTATAATTATTTAAATAAAACCCTGTACAATATGTAGACATGACAGAAACACAACAGCTTACCAAATGCCACAATAAGCCAAAAGACTAGTCCTTTTTAATGTTTTCTGGCTCTGACAGAGGCATTTAATAAAAATAGTAGAAACCAAATTCTGAAACCATTACAAAAGTCAGTTAAGCAGGTAATAAAAAAAATCTTTAGTCAATCCAGAACCCCAAATACAGATTCTAGAAATAATCAGCTCTCCTTGTGCCAAAATATTGGTTCCATTTATGTGCTTATTATCAAGCACTTGATGGGCTGCATCAGGTGTGGCATATATTAATATTTGTAATTTGATAAACTATGAATGCCTTGGCAAACATGATCTCTGCTGAGGTGTGTGGATTGGTTGCAGTTGTTAAAATACTGTTCCTTGTTTTAAATAAAAGTGTGACATAATTGAACAGAATTTCCAGTAGTGTCTCAAAAACAGCTAAAAATGTGTATACCATGCTTGTGTAATTGTCATACCTAATTTGTTTTTAAAATTATTGCTGTGTTGATTGGCATTGTTGCTGAAAGCATGGTTCCTTGTTGTGCACAAACATAGAAATTACATGGCTACCTGTTGCTTCACTGTTTGTTTATTGCAATTGAAGGGTTACACTTTTTTTTTCTCTCACAATCTTGTTTACCTTTCCAGTCAGTCACTCTCTATATCTATCTCTCTATGTCTGTTTCTTTGTTTCTTTGTTTTGTCTTTCTCACTCTCTTACTTATTCTCATGGCTTCGGTGTCTCACTGTTATCCACATGATCGCTTCAAGCTTTCTGTAGTCGCTTTGCAATTCTTTAACCTTGATGAAGCCATCGGGATGAGCTTGCGTGTTCTTGTCTGAGTTCCTTTGAAAGGGCAGATGCAGGTGTAAATGTGAGAAGTGCTTTCAACCGACCAGCGGAAAAACAGAAGTAAGGTGCAAACAGGTGTCTTTAGGCCAAAAGAGATTTTAAATATCTCTGAGAATCGTGCTCAGACAAGAAACATTGTCTTGTCTGCAATTACATTTTTCATCTCGAAGTGATCACTCTAAGCCTGCTTTTGTACTCAGATATTAACATACTAGCTTTTATTTCCAGGTTGCCGATTTTTTTTTTTTTTTTACAACTGACAAAGCACAGTTCTTTAAAATTATGGCTCAAAAAATCTAATTTCACCTGATTGTTTCTCTGGCCAAAGTAAATCAATAACAAATATATTTACACATAATGAAAGTTTAACTGTGAAACGGGCACATGAAAACCACAGGCTCTGAATACCGACCAAATGCTAGTTTAAACTATTTAAGCAAATTAACCAAAATCAGTTTTTGTGAGGTGCAGGATTCTAGTGTAGTTAAAAAAGGACAAGGGTATATGAAGCAGTGATGCAACAGTAATGCAAATAAATTATTTTTATATTGTACCTCTGTACATAATTCAATAAAAATATACAAATTATTTAAAAATGTTTAGAATTATAGATTTATTGTGTTTCATGATATTTTTTCTGGGATATGCAGGCACAAGGGAAATTGCTGGCTACAATACCGCGATGTTACCACCATCTTCGTAGATTAGATCAAATGTGCCTGTTTTTATGGATGCCTGTCATTTTCTTTCCAACACTATGCAGGAAAAACATTGGTTTTATCGAGGTCGAAAAACAGGGGAATAGATGACAGGAAGGCACTTGAGATTTGAATAATTTTTGGAGTCATTTTCCAGATCTGAATCTATGACAAAAACTGATGTAGTACCAAAATATGTGTTCTGACGTAAGCTGAATGAATGTCTGGGTATTTCTGCTGTCTATGTTTTACGTTCCATCAAAGTACAAAGAGATATTAGATTTTATCAAATAAGTTTCAACTTAAGTTTCAACAGAAGTCAACACTTACTGTATTAGCAAAAGTAGCAAACAAGAACATCATAGAACAGAGTCACAAGGCATGCATACTGTACTTCATGTCATATATGTGTGTGTGTGTGTGTGTGTGTGTGTGTGTGTGTGTGTGTCGGTAGTCATATTTGTAGGACATAATGATTGCTGGGAACTGGAGTTTCCAGCAGACTTAGATCAGAGAATGCATAAAGAGTTTTAGATGATTTGTGTCAGATAATTATTGTTTAAAATACGTCATAAAAAGAAAAAAGTAAACATACTGATATTCCTTGATTAATGTATTGAGGCCCCATATCAGACCCCAATGTCATTGTTACACTGTTTTCAATGTTGAGGCTAATATGGCCTGTAAGCTTCAGCATGTAATATGTCTCCCATGAAAAGACATTTAACAACACTGACATTGAAATATTTAGGAGCAACACATTATCTGCAGCTAGGCATTTTGGTTCACTAGACACTTTTTTCTCCACTTTGCTCTTTATGACCTACTGTACATGCTTTATGTGCTTGGGGCTTTTATGACTGCATTAAGCTTTCCCCAGTGCTCTTTGTGTTTGGCCTTACAAATTGTCTAAAGAGAAAAGGCATGGAATGAGACCCTACAATATTCTTCTGTGGCTTCTGCTATCTCTCTTTTTCTCTCTTACCCTTTCACTGTCACTAGCCTAGTGCTTTTCTCTCAGTGCATTACAAATGACTAAATTTTTCCAAAATGGCTGAAATTCACTTAACAAAATTATATAATATGGTCCAGCCTCAACATGGCTTTTGATGTGGAAAAAAACATTTAGACGTCTGTTTTGTATTTGAATATCGTTTTTTTTCATTTTTTTTTTTTTTTTTAACAACTAGGGCGATCCATTAGCAGAGTTGAATTTCATTGTCATTGTCCCAGTGATGTAAAAACAGAATAGTTTAAGAGATGGTATAAAAAGTTTTGAGATTAATGGTGCTAACTGGTGTTATTCTGACCACATTGAGGAAATCCAATGCAAATTGCAGGTGTTTAAAATGCTTTGAAAAGAAGACTTTCAGGACATATACCAGAAGTGGCAGGAACATTGGGGGGACTATTTTGAAAGTAATAGTGTGTAAACATGGATAAATAAGTACTTTTTTGTAAACAGAGCTAGTCCTGAAACTTTTTCATACCACCTCTTACAACTGTGTAGGTCAAATAGACCTTCTTATATTATTATGAAAGAACTTATAACAACAGGGTGCACTGTTAGAGCAAAATAATCAACCACAGGGTGGTGAGGATGGGTAATTACTGCCCCTGAGTATAGCAACAGCAAATGTACCAGTGATTACAATTAAAATTTATTAAAGAACTACATGAACAGTATTTAAAGTAGATATTGTACCCTGAATAAAATGGTAATGAATTATTTTATTTAGTAATTTACAGTATGTCATAGTAGCTATAAGTAGTTGTTCCCTAACTAACATTCTCTCTCTCTCTCTCTCTCTCTCTCTCTCTCTCTCTCTCTCTCTCTCTCTCTATCTCAAAGTTATAAAGTAAAAAAATACTATGTAAATTACTTCTTTCATAGAAAAAGCCTGACAAATTAATGATTATATACTTTTCTTTCTACAACAAAATACATTTGCCCAAAATAGAGTAAGCACTTTAATATAAATCTATGGTTTGAATTACAGCCAAATTACAAGACTGCTCTTAAAAATATTAATACATTCCTTTTGATTTAAGAACACTTGCAGGTATGCATGTTTTGTTTTTATTTATTCGTGCCAAAAGGAACATATTTACCTTTTAACGCTGCTCTCGAAGACTTAATCCCAAATGCAGAACAGAAGCAAGCGTAAATATAATTAATATAAATAATAGCAAGCACAAGTCTACTAAGACTATGTCACTTGTCAATGTTATATTGACAATTCAGGATAGAACATGGATAGAAGATACTTTCTTGTATAATGCAATAATGATGTTAAAATTACATCATGCAGAGCTCCATAGACAATTCTGACGACTAAAACAGACAAAAAATCTCAAATATTTTCTTGTGAGAACCTTCTATTGACAAATTTTAAACACATAAATATATTTTCCCTATGTAATTTTAATGCATGTTATTTTAGATTGATTTCACATTCCCTCATAACTATTTATTACAATTTATTTCAACATTTATAATAAAAGTCAATCAGTGTCAATATGGCAAAAATCGAATGTTAAAAAACCTAAAATTATGACTGGCATACGCTGGTTCTGCATTTGTTGTTGGGTCTTGTACACTTAATTTTTGATACTGATGTTAATTCTAAATCTCTTTTTGAAAAACTGTCCAATGAAGAAAAGACACTTACCAATTTAAACAAAGCAGTGCTCAATTTTGTTTTTAAATTTTTTAAACATACTTTGCATGAGTTTTTGATCAAAGGTCTGCCAATATCCCAAACACGCACTGTTAATTCTCCCCCAAAGATGATTAATCATTTTATTGGTATTACACAGTTGTTCATTTGTCTCGGCTCTTTGTCATTTCCTTTAAGCAATGTCCCTTAGCTGACTTTGTGCATAACATCCATTAAAAATGACACATGCTAATATTAATTGACTTTGTATTCAATTCATGGTTAGATTCATTATTTGTTAGTCTTTATCTCAAATGCATGTTTAAATTTAATATGCCATTTTTAATTATGCAAATATTCAATTATGTCTCTGTTTGCAATTATTTTCATAAAATATTTGTCAGCTTGTATTATTGTATTATATTAGCTTTAATAAATCGACTTGCATCGGAATTGTCAAAAAGTATTGAAATAGAGATGTCAAAGTATGATCTATATACAGTGTATCAGGTAAGTTTATATAGTAAATAGGTTCAAACATGAAATATTTTTTTCCTACAAGGTAAAGATCAGGCAAGCTTCTTTAAAAGGAAAAGCAGAAGAAAATCGATTGCATTTTAATCTACATGGTTCCACTGTAGACCTGTAGATACTGCCGTTTTAATGTTGTTAGAGTGACTATAGTTAAATGGAACATCAGTAAGTGACCCACATGGTCTTCAGGCTGAACCCAAACAGACTATTTAAAAAAAAAGAAAATTACAAAAATAAATCTAATTAATGTCGCTGAACCAGATTCACAAAAAAGGAAATTGATTAGCATTTATTTATTCATGTATTTTTCTCTTTGCCTTGGGTATAATATATTTGTTTACTTGAACAAATGTACAAACAAATGAAAACAAAACTAAAAATCCAAAAACAGAGACAAAGATTTAAAACATTAAAAACTATAGAACATAAACCTGCACAAAAACTTGTACTATATGAATATGAGCAAAACCAAAGTGAACAGACAGCAAACATGGCAGACAAAAAAATGTGTCCATGGGAAAGGAGGAATTAAACTTAGAGAACAGAGGATAGTGAAGAAAAGAATTTACTGCTATCACTGTTTTTCTGAAGATCTAAATGTAAAAATCTGAATTTGTATTGAAAAAATATATTATTCAATATGTTTGTGACAGGTGAATATTGTTAGAGTACATGATAAATAAAAACTAAATCATAAAATCACTCATTTACATTTAATATCATGTTACAGATATAAATACATGCCATGGAAAATGTGATAACTAGAATAATTGGGTGCAGTGTGTAGAGTCATGTCTAAGGACGTGTCTAATTTGTAGAACTTGTGAATGGTGTTTGTTTCTGTTTTTTCCTCTTTTACCAAATGACACGTGTGTAAATGGCAAGTCAAACTAATTATTGGATTTGGATTATATGATTCATGGTTATTTTTCCAAGTTCAAAGCTTCCATCCCCACCCACCTGGTTCAGTAACAAGAGTTAGAGGTAATTCAGTGATAACTACAGGGTGTTGAACAAGGAGGCCATACAACATATTTCTTTTTTCCTGTACTTAGCTCATCTCCATTATGAATTTCGAATGTAGAGTGATTTTTTTTTCCTTGAGCTGAAACTTATCCTTGCTGTCACATGCAGGGACTGTTGAAATATTCATGACCTGGTGCTCTAGGGAGACTGAGATTGAAGCTGCATGCGATGAAGAAACTAGCTTGTTGCTATGGCAATTAAACACTTGGTCATACGACTGGGCGAACCGTAGCTATCGGCTCAAGCAGGCAGCGTTTTGCTTTGTCAGCGTGTCATTACCATGGATAGAGGCATAGAGTGCTTGAGCTCTAGGGCTATGTTTACAGGGTGCCCGAGGCACCACGTTAGTGACATGAAGCACACTCTCTGGCTGCAATTTGATAGCAGTCTGAAACCCCCACAAAGTTAGTATAAGCAATTCATTGATTCGGCATGCTCAGGTACAATATTGATTGTTGTGCATTAATATAGGCAAACAGTGTATTTCTTTCTTTTAGAGAAAGGTTTTCACATTAGATAGAAGAGCATCTATCTATCTGTCTAATTAAGCATAGAGCTCTCTGCATAGCATTTTAATTGTAATTGACTATATATATATATATATATATATATATATATATATATATATATATATAGTGTATTTATCTAGCTATCTAGTATCTATCTATCTATCTATCTATCTATCTATCTATCTATCTATCTATCTATCTATCTATCTATCTATCTGTCTGTCTGTCTGTCTGTCTGTCTGTCTGTCTGTCTGTCTGTCTAACCATTGACTATGACTAGATGTCATGCTATACTGACAGCTCCATGCTTAGACATACCGACAAACAGACAGACAGACAGACCAATAAATAAACAAATAGATGGATAGATAGATACACTACCTGTCAAAAGTTTGGAGACATGCAGTCTTTTATTATTTTTGAGACACATGCATGTACCATTTGTTTATTTGCAACAAACGACGTAAAAGGCATAAACACAAGAATTGGACAGTGGAATAAAGTTTCAAATTTGACATGTTTGACTTTGGTAGAAGAACTTATGCAAGATGGAAAACAGGAGAAAAGATGTTTCCAGACTTCATCACACCCACAGTCAAACATTGAGGTGGAAGTTCATGATCTGGGGTGTTTTGGAGCAGGGAAGGTTGGAGACTTATTCTAGCTGAAAGAAATACTGACCCAACATGGCTTACATAATTCAGCACCATGCAATTCCATCTGGACTGTGGCTAATATGATCCAACTTCATACAAGGCAAAAACCTGAAGCATATGTCCAACTCTGTAAACGTTATTTAATAAGCAAACACTTCAATAAAATATTACCTATCATGATATGTCCTCGAATTTTTTAATAAAAATAAAGTGCATTAAAATGCAACATCAACATAATTAAATTATCGAGTTTGTTGCATATAAACAAAAGGAACATGCATGTGTCTCTTAAAATAAGTGTTAATTGAGAAGTGTTTCCAAACAAGTTAGGTAGGTAGCTAGATAAATAGATGTTTACAAATGTTCCACCAATGTGTAATTAATTTTAAATCCAGATTACTGACAAGCTGTATTTTTATGGATTTTTAAATGGATGCGTTGTATAAAACTACCATTAATCAAACATTTTGTGCCAGCCTTACCAAAAGAACAAGAACATACTTCTTTTTTTAATCATACTGATTGTGTTGGTGAGATTTAAATTATATCCGTGTCTACAACTGTTTTATTGCACAAGGACCACATTGTGAGTCAAATGCACATGCTCAGAATGCAAAACGCGCATTCTGATAGTAAAAGCAATCAAACAGAAAGGTTTACATGGCTATTATTCTTGTGTTTAATGGATTATTGAAGGGATTTTTTCACCTCGCTTGACTGCACTGGAATTCCATTTGGATTGGTCTTAATTGGTTTACTTTAGTCTTGTTGTGCTGTATATGTGAGCATTTCCGCATCTGATTGAGATATCACTGAGATTATCACTAAGTTACTGATATATGTAAACATGAAGTAAACAACTCAGTTGGAATAAAAAACATGTAAATACAAATTATACTTAGACTTAGACTTATACAATTATCTTAATCTTTGCAGGTAAAACATAGAGACTGATAGGTACCCTATGAGAAAAAGGGGAAATTTTTCTAACAATACAGGAGCAGATCAAAGTGGGCCTGAATATAACTGAACCACGAATATTTTGTCTTTTTCTCATACTTTTGTCTGGCTGGATATGTGCTCTCTTTTGGCTCATGTTAATATTCACATGCTGAATATTAACAATATCCCAGCAGGCCTGGTGATGTTGTTAATTTGCTGGGATGTGACTAGAGCTGACCTACACTCGAGACCCTGTCCCTAGACAACCTGCTCACATTCACACATACGCCGCCTATCAGGGGCAGAATGATTAAGGGGAGTAAGTCCTTGCATAAGATGTAGAAATGTCAAGAATACTCATGATAGGATGGCACACAAAAGAAGATTAACTTGGGACAGAGAGGCTTTATGGTATGTTAATCATGCCATTCTCCTTCCAGAGTCTGGTCAGAACCCCTTCCTAATGTTCAGAAGAAATAACTGCTTAGACTATGAGGAGGTGCACTACCTTTTTTTTTTTTCCTCCATTCGCATTTTCCAGCTTTTCTTCATTTATTTCTGTTTTTGTTACCTCCTTACACTTTTCCTTCTATTCATGTCTGGGAGCTCACATAAATGGTACTCATGATGAGGTACTTTATCTCTCCAGTTATTGAATGACAACTAGCAGTATTGGGTTGAAATTCAGCCAGCAACATTTCTTTGCATTGTAAATGTCTCTTTTCATTACTTGAGGCTGTTGTGTATACTTGTGACTGTCAGGATAAAGGTGCCTTGCAGAACATAAAAATTTCCCTTTAATTGACAGCACAAGTATTAAAGAGTGCCACACTTTTTTATGCCACTTTTTTAAGGACTAAAATGTTTTTAGATTTTTCGCAAACAGGTCCTAAGTCTTTACAGATGTGTGGACATGCTATACAATGTTTCTCTGACAAATAGCTCTATATCAGTTATATGGTTTGTGAAATATATTGCAAGCACTTAGGCAGAATGTTGTATTTTTGAAGCATCATGAGTTTCCACAATCATTTCCTGAAGGTCATGTTCCATCATTTTTTACGTCAGAACAGAACAAAATCGTGCGTGTGTGCATGCGTTCCAAGTAAAGACTTTAAATTTAGGATATGACTAAGAATTAATAAGACTCTTTAAAGCAAAGCAGACTTTTTAAACATACTTAAATTAAAGAGTCTCTTAGGAATGATCTGTCAAATACCCCTCAAAAAAGAAGACTTGCTTTTAACTAGCCCTGCAAGAATCAAGATGAATTGAATTTAATTGCACATTAAATTGGTGGTAATGGAAAAGGATTGATTGGTTTTTCTATTATAAAGTTTCAAATGTACTGGTGTAAAAGCCTTTGCCCTTTTATAATGGCCTTTTACAATTTTCATATTTTGAAAACCAAAAATTGGTCAAATAAGATGAGAGAACACTAAAATGTGCAGTTTGTTTATCATTTGAGGTGCATTGCCTGCATTGTGAAAGTTACAACTACAACTTATTTCAATACATGAGTTATATAGAAGATCCTTATAGGCAAACAAAAGGCAAAATCTGTCTGTCAGTAAGATTAATATCAAGAAAATATTGCATCTTCAGTCTCTCTTTCTTTCTCTCTCACTCACGCTCACTCTCTCTCAATCTCTTGCTCTCTCTCTCCCTCTCCCTCTACCAGTAGAGGGGCATAATAACAGGTGGAAATGCTCCTTTTAGACCATGATCCATTTCAGGCCATGTTCCCATCATGATCATTACATGTGCTAAAGCGTGCGTGTTCGGGCCCAGTGCTCACAGGCGTGATTGGAAGTGCTTTTTTTTTTTTGCCCTCACTATGTAATCCCGGTCTATGTATTATGCAAATATATCTAGCAGACTGCTTGATGATCCCTTTAATGACATGTAGTGATAGTTTTTGGAATAACAAAAAGATTTGTTGCATATTGTTTGTCATCAACTGACAGTAGAACACTGTTTAAAAGTCATTTAAACACCATTTTTCGCACATTCTTTAAAAGCTTACTAAACACATAAATCAAATTAGTTTTTATGTTGACTTAAGATGTGTTTTGTTCATTTTTCTAATGTGTGTCTGTGTGCGCATGGGTTGCGTAACTGCGCATGTGTGGCTGTCATCATATCCTTCACAACATGCCTCAGTTTGTTTTCTGTCATAAAAGGAGCTCTGTACTTTATTACAAGTTCTGAAAGCAGATGTGAAGAGAGACGACAGTTCTTTGTGTTGGCTGTGAGAAGGGAAATCATTTGCCGCTACCCAGTGTAATTCCTAGCAACAGAGCAGCTTGTTTGATGTGCAAAATATAAAAAGAGAAACACACTTAGGCTGTATTGCTTTACTGATGTTTTCATTTGTTTCTTTTTTAATGCAAACAAATATATAAATTTTTTACCTTATCTGATTGTGAAGAAAGCAAAGCATGGTGGCAAATTAATTGCAAGGACAGCACACATTTTCTTTGACTAGTTATACGATTTAACCAACTTTTTCGCGCTTAACTTTCCATTAAATTTCTCAATTTTTTTGATTCTCTGTGATTCAGGTGTTATTAACAGTTGTTGCCAACCCTGTTCTGACAGTGTGCTGCGTTTTTGGTACATTTGTTATGAAAAGGGACTAGTGTTGGTGACAGATGGTGAATTATTAGAGTCTATAGTTTTCAATGCATGTTCAGTGACAAAAAGCCTAATTCAGGTTAATTCTTATTTTAGATAATGTTAATGCAATGCACTAAACGTAAAGTGGGTTGGACATTTATTTCTATTTTTATTTAAGCACATTGCAAAATCCACAAGATATATATTTTTATAATTAATTATTACCTCATTAACATGTCAAATGTTTACGCTTGCTAATTTGACAAAATTGCATCACTAGCACATTTTGTATTTTAGTAGGTTTTTTTTTAAGTGTTTTTGTTAATTGTTTTTTTGCCCCTAGTGGTGGACTAGGGACTATCTCTGTTTGTTTGTTTATTAATGATTGTTATTTATAAATTATTGTTAATTAATTTGTTGTTGTTTATTAAATGTAAACTTGAATCATAGTCAAATACAAGACCATTTTTTCTTCTTTGTTGTTTATGTATTTCAAATTCATCCAGTGAGCAAGATTTTGGCCAGTCCAAAAAAGCATGTTTATGTTTTTACACCACTGATTACAGGACTTTAATCGGTTGCTGAATAAAACCGCTTACTTATGTAACCAGGGTTCTGATAAGGAGCTTTAAAATGTATCACATAGATTTGTACTCCAAAATCGAATCATATATACATATCATAGTAGTCCACTTTGCCTGGACTACTGTGTGTCTAGATCAGAGAGGCAAAAAGTTAATTCTGAAGATTTATTGCCATAATATTACATTCAACAAAAGTAAAAGAAATCACCATTAAGAATTATCCATATGGTAAGGTAAATTAATAAAAATATATACAAAATACATGCCAATCCTATTTTTTCTTTTCCATAATAAATGACAAGAAGCAATCATTTTTTATTTTAGAATCATGGAGCTTTTGATTAGAAATAAAAAAGATGATAAATAAAAATATACAAAGTGACTGTTTGCACCCTAAAGGACAAAATTTCCAATACAATTTGAATGTAGATTAAAAACACACTGATAAAACACTGCAGGTTTTTTATGATGGAAAAAATTCAATCATAATTAATCGTATCAGATCTTTATTATAGGATATAGCAGGCATTTTTGTCACTTTGGCCCATACAGATAAGAGAGCCATTGGTATTTTATTAAGTCGTATTTCAGTGGTAAAAATAAATACATAACTGTAAAAGCTAGAATATAAAAAACTTTCTTTCGGCTTCTCCCGTTAGGGGTCACCACAGCGGACCATCCGCATGTTTGATTTGGCACATGTTTTTACGCTGGATGCCCTTCCTAACGCAACCCTCCCCATTTATCCGGGCTTAGGACTGGCACTAAGGCTTGTGCAACCCTAATGGCTGGGGTTGATATATGATTATAGTTTTTAAAGTCGACGCTTACATTCCCAAAGAAAAAAGTCAGATCTGCTGAAGTGTTTTAGTACAGTTTTGTATAACTTAATATTAAATTATGAAAGAAGAATAATAATTAAACTCTAGGTTTAAATGGGTTTTACTTTGAATAGTAAACTGTATACAGCTTACATTTTTTTGTGTGTGTTTTTTTTAAGCTGGCAACATGGGACCCTGTCCATGGACTAAATGGAACCTTGTCTGACCGGAAACTGGAGAACAACATGCGTGGAGTGGTGCTACGTGTTGTTACGGTCCTGGTAAGAGTATCTTTTTAACATTATTGTAGAAGTTTATCTGCATAAATAACATAGAACTACTACTAGATACAACTATGTTTTGTTTATATTGTCATCTGATGTCACTGGGTAAAATCCGAAATTTGTTGTGGTTGTTTTCTCATTAATAGTAGCAGAGAGACCTCTCCAAGTCCATGAAGTCTCTTGTACCTTTATTGAAAGGCAGTTTGGTAGGCTTGAGCGTGGGATTTGAGGATTAGGAGCTAGCTGCATATTGAGATTTCAGTACTTCTATATTGCCTCCAGCACAGATTTGAGTGAGTCCCTGGAGTTTGTTAAAGATTTAGTTGTCTGAATTCTTCATATCCCCGCTTTGAAGTCAGTACATGAAGAAAGATATGCAGTCTCTAGCCTATGTCTCACTCTTTCTCTAGGCTTCTATTACTGCTTTTTGTAATATGCCTGCTAAAATATTAATGATATGTCAGTCTGACAAAATGCAGAGTGCCTATGTGGGAAAAGGCACCGAAAACACAGTAAGTGATTGTTTCCAATTGATGACTTCCTACCAAGTGTAATTGACCTAAACAAATAAACACAAATGACACAGACATGCACTGTCAGAAAATCCTCAGGACAGAAAGTTACTAATTATGTTAAAAGTGGTAGAAGTTAAGCCATTTATAAGTTCAAGTTTTTAAAGTTTTTTTCCCTCAAAAGTTTTTGAACACGTTGAGCGCGAGCAGAGCAAAGCCAAACCGAGAACCAGAGCACGATGAGTCTGAGCAGTGCCGAGATCCATACCGCAGATCTGAGAGTCTGTAACACGCGTGGTCGGGAGGCTGGAGGTGAGAATAGTCAGGCGGAAACACGTTGGTTACTAAGGGTGAAATGTTTCAGTGGAAAATGCTGGAGAGTACTCAGCCTTGAAGACAATCTGCCACTGATTGGAGGTTTCTGGCATCCTTATATGTGTTTGCAAGATGGATGCCATTTCCGTAGCAGGTTGCAAGGGGGCGGTTCCTTGGTGGTGGAGGTGGCAATGCCGGAAGTGCTAAAGCGGGCTGACAGAATGTTCGCTTCTCCAAACTTTCAGCTGAAATACTTTGCCATGCCTCTTATAAAACTTGCCAAAGATGTTCTTTGCTATATTTCTGATCTGACCTTGTGATCCAGTTCATCAAGAGCGTTTGAGTAGGATTTAGGTCTGGTGACTGGGCAGGCCATTCCATGATAGATAACACTCCAGCCGACTGTTTGCTCTATAAATAAAGAGTAGTCCAATTAGCCACAGTAGATGGATTTGCAAGGTGTTAAAGTATGGCATGGTAGCCATGATGCTTCAGTATTCCTTTCATCCGGAATAAGCCTCCAACCTTCCCTGATCCAAAATAACCCGAAACCTTTAAGCTTTTACCTCAATGTATGACTGGTTTTGAGGCAGTCTAAAAACATCTTTTGGTGTTCTCTGTCTTACATAATTCTTGTGTTAGAGCCAAAATTGTAAATTTTTGACTCAATCAGTCTATAGAACTCTCTTCCAGGTATTTAGTGTCTAATTTTTGTATTTTTTCCTTTCACCTAGTTTGCCGAATATAGGCAAAAGGAACATGCAGTTGTTTCAAAAGGGATGTTTCAAAAAGTTTTTTGTTTCTATAGCATTTTTAGCAATATTCTTTACACAAGGTAGCTTAACAGAAATATATACAAATTCAGGATGTAAATGTAAAAATATTTAACTTCCCGTAATGAACCAAGTGGCAAACAAAATGATGTGAGGAATTTTTTTTTATACATTTTCTTTATACTTTTACATGTTTACACTGTTAAACTGAACAAGCTTGCAGTAGTTAACTGTGCTTCCTGCTCACCTCATTTGATATATATATATATATATATATATATATATATATATATATATATATATATATATATATATATATATATATATACAGTACAGACCAAAAGTTTGGACACACCTGCTTATTCAAAAAGTGTTCTTTATTTTCATGACTATGAAAATTGTAGAGTCACACTGAAGGCATCAAAACTATGAATTAACACGTGGAATTATATACATAACAAAAAAGTGAACTGAAAATATGTCATATTGAAGGTTCTTTAAAGTAGGCATCAAGAGAATGCTGAGGTGTGCAAAGCAGTAATCTAAGCAAAAGGTGGCTACTTAGAAGAACCTACATTATGACATATTTTCAGTTGTTTCACACTTTATGTATATAATTCCACATGTGTTAATTCATAGTTTTGATGCCTTCAGTGTGACTCACAATTTTATAGTCATGAAAATAAAGAAAACTCTTTGAATGAGAAGGTGTGTCCAAACTTTGGTCTGTACTATATATCATAATATCATATATGATGGTATACTTATTGTCACAAAATAACAACAAGAAGTATATATATATATATATATATATATATATATATATATATATATATATATATATATATATATATATATATATATATATATATATACTTGTTGTTGTTATTTTGTGGACAATAAATATATCATCATAAAACCCAGCCATTATGGTTGCACAAGCCAGTGCACTTTTAGTGCCGGTCCCAAGCCCGGATAAATGGGGAGGGTTGTGTTAGGAAGGGCATCCAGCGTAAAACGTACCAAATTGAACATGCGGATTACGAATAAGAATTTCATACCGGAACGGTCGAGTCCCGGGTTACCAATGACCGCCACGTGGAAGGGCAGATGGTGGTAGATATTGCTAAAAGGATAGAAATGGCAGTGGTGAACATTTATTTTATGAAGAAGGGCGAGCATAGGGTGACGTATAAGAGTGGAGGAAGGTGCATACAGGTGACTATGTTCTATGTAGGAGATGCAACCTGAAAGAGATTGGAGACTGTAAGGTGTTGGCAGGGGACAGTGTAGCTAGGCAGCAATGAATGGTGGTCTGTAGGATGGTTTTGGCATATGAGGAGCTGTATGAGAAGTTGGACACTAAGGAGGGAGAAAAGGATTTATACAGATTGGCCAGGCAGAGAGGCCGAGCTGAAAAGGATGTGCTGCAAGTTAGAGCAATAAAGGGTGGAGATGGAAATGTGTTGACTAATGAGGAGAGTGTGTTGAGAAGATGGATGGAGTATTTTGAGCAGCTGATGAACGAGGAAAATGAGAAAAAAAGAAGGTTGGATGGTGTAGAGATGGTAAACTAGGAAGAGGATAGGATCAGTAAGGAGGAGTTGAGAGCAGCTATTAAGAGGATGAAGAGTGGAAAGTCAGTAGAACCAGATGACATACCCATAAAAGCATGGAGATGTTTAGGAGAGATGAAAGTGGAGGTTTTAACCAGATTGATTAACAATCTGGTAAAATATTTTGAAGGTGAGAGGCTGCCTGAAGAATGGAGAAGGAGTGTGCTGGTACTGGTTTTTAAGAATAAGGGAGATGTGCAGACCTGCAGTAACTACAGGAGAATTAAGCTGATCAGTCACACCATGAAGTTATGGGAAAAGTAGTGGAAGCCAGGCTGAGAGAAGAGGTGACCATCTGTGAGCAACAGTATGGTTTTATGCCGAGGAAGAGCACCACAGACGACTTATTTGCTTTGAAAATGTTGATGGAGTAGTATAAAGAAGGTCAGAAGGAGTTGCATTGTGTGTTTGTGGATTTTGAGAAAGCGTACGACAGGGTGCAAAGAGAGGAGTTGTGGTATTGTATGAGGAAGTCAGGTGTGTCAGAGAAGTATGTGAGGGTGGTGCAGGACATGTATGAGGACAGTGTGACAGCAGTGAAGTGTGCAGTAGGAACAACAGACTGGTTCAAGGTGAAGGTTGGACTGCATCAAGGATCGGCGCTGAGCCCTTTCTTGTTTGCAGTGGTGATGGACAGGTTGACAGACGAGGTCAGACAGGAGTCTCCATGGACTATGATGTTTGCGGATGATATTGTGATTTGTGGTGAGAGTAGGGAGCAGGTGGAGAAGAGCCTGGAGAGGTGGAGGTATGCGCTGGAGAGAAGGGGAATGAAAGTCAGTAGGAGTAAGTCAGTGGAGCTGAAGGTAGCAGAGCTGAAGATGTTGAGGTTTTCGTTGGGAGTGACGAGGATGGACAGGATTAAAAATTAGTTTATTAGAGGGACAGCTCATGTAGGACGTTTTGGAGACAAGGTGAGGGAGGTGAGATTGAGATGATTTGGACATGTGCTGAGGAGGGACATGGGGTATATCGGTAAGAGAATGCTGCGGATGGAGCTACCAGAAATGAGAAAAAGAGGAAGACCAAGGAGGAGGTTTGTAGACATGGTGAAGGAAGACATGCAGGTAGTTGGTGTGACAGAGGCAGATGTAGAGGACAGGGGGGTGTGGAGACGGATGATCCGCTGTGGCGACCGCTAATAGGAGAAGCTGAAAGAAGAAGAAGAAGAAGAAGAAGAAGAAGAAGAAATGTATCATCATAAATCTAACATTGTATTTTAGAAATCATGAAAGTATTTTTTCCAGTAGTGAATTGTGATATAATACTTTAATCAGATGTTGTATTGACTATCACAAGTTATTATGTTATTATACTTTTACATTGATGGAATGTAGTGCATGCTGCCACCAAGCGATAATTAAACTAACTGAAATCTGTTACTTTAAAATGTATGCTTCTTAAACGACTTTAGGGCTTTTTCATACTCTAGTTTGTTATTTGTGAGAAAACAAAACGCTGCTATGATTATATCAGAATCTTACTGAACCTTCTGTTCCCCTGGTAAAAAAATAAATAAATAAATAAATAAAAAAACATAATCTGCTTGTTTCACATGTATGGGGTACTAAATTGCCAACCACTATAACATTATATTAACAATAGATTATTAGTATTTTATATATTAGCATCATATAAGTGCGTGCGTGCGCGGATGTGTGTGTGTGGGTGCGATAAAATTGTGCATGTTTAAAATAAAAAAGCATACACTGCTCTTCCTAATTATTGTATATTAAGTGTGTCATATTGTGTTATATTTGCCACCATTTATAAGGTGTTCTGTATCCATGTTTTTCATCCAGAATTCTTTAGATTTTTTTAAATACTGAATTTGATTTAAGTCACTAATAGTTTCAAAAATTATGTTTCATTCAGTTCATTCATACAGCCTTAATTCTTCTTTCATTTCAATCATACAGCCTTTTCTATTCCTTCTTTAGTACAAAAAAAACTTAAGGTTCCCTTTCAGGAACTCGAGCTGGGTTGATTCCAAAACGGTTTGGGAACGCGCCCGAGTGCACGCTCTGAAATAATGTGTGTAATGAGTCAAAAATTGGACGCTGGCTGTCATCGATGGGGTGATGTCATGACCAGGAAGTATTAAATGCATATGGAGTGAGGCAGCATCAGCTTCTGTTTGTTCATAAAGCGCTCTAGGTGTTGTGTTGTCTGTCATATCGTTTAAAAAAAAAAGAAAATGAAAGCAAGTGAAGTACACTTTCCGGCTGTGCCCCCGATATATTACAGAGGGATATTCACAGCTTTCTCTCTGCGATACCAGATTCAAGGAGCTTATGGAGGTTGTAACACGTGCCATTGCCAAGCTCGATATAACTTGGCCGGCTCATGAGCAGAAAGTGCTTTCATCCAGTAAATTAGATGAGCACTTTCTGACACCAGTGTCACAACCTCCGCATCGGGGTCTTCCTTTCTCCAGGGTGTCCAGGTCATGGGTTAAGCCTTTTTCGGCCCCAGTTTCATTGTGTATTCCCACATAATGGGGTGGAAAGAACATGGGTTTGAGGCAATGCCACAGGTTGTAGAGATGCTTGCGAGCTACCTCTCTCCCTGGATCGCCTCCTTCTTTAAGACCTCGACACTACCCACAAAGCCCATACGCAATACATTGGTGCTTGTGGGTAAAGCTTATGCTTCGGAAGGTCAAGCTGCTTTGTATTGGCATATCAGGCTGACCTGCTGCATGAGTTAGAGCTGAGAGATGCCCCAGGCAGCCATTTTGACGAGCTTTACCAGATAACTGATCTTGCTCTTAGAGAGATTAAAGAGACCGCTAGGGCCATTGGCCGATCTATGGCTGCCCTGGTATCCACACAAAGGCACCTGTGGCTCACTCTGTCAGAGATGTCTGAGAGAGACAAGGCTGTACTGCTGGATGCCCCACTAACCTCTTCTTCTTCCAGCGGTACCTCCCATGCCGCTCAAATGGGGCTGCTTGGCGGGCGCAGCCCCAACCGCAGCCCTCCACCTCCCATACGGGTGGAAGGTACAAAGACTTCAGGGTTCTTGGTGCTTCAGGGCACAGCCAGCTCCAGCAAACTCTCTCTTTGGTCTCCACCCGGCATCGTTGTGGTCCAGGAGATCTCGCCGCTTTCCTCAAAGCCCTTAGAGTCGTTTTAGGACACTGCCCTGGATCTAGGCACACCAGAGGTCAGATACCCAAGTTTACTTGATTCAGTTTGGGTCTCCTCCCTGTTTTCATGGGATCTGGTCATGGAACAGAAAGTAAACACTCTCCTAAGGAAGGAGGCCATCAAGGTGGTCCCTCCATCAGAATGAGAGTCCAGGTTCTACAGCTGGTACTTCATAGTTTTCAAAAAGGACGAAGGGTTGCGCCCTATCTTAGATCTACGTCAGCTCTCTCATAACACTCAGGTTCAAGATGCTGATCCTCAAGCAGGTTGTGCTTCAAATCAGATCCAAAGACTGGTTTGTCACGGTAGATCTAAAGGATGTGTACTTTCATGTATCCATCCTACCTCTCACAGGAAGTTCTTGAGGTCCTCTCGCCCGTACCGTCACAAAATGTGTGGATGCGGCTCTGGTTTACATGAGGTCCCAGGGCATCTGCATCCTCAATTACATCGACGATTGGTTGATCTTAGCTCGATCAGAGCAGTTGGCGGTCTGCTATTAAGATGTTCTTCTCGCCCACATGAAGGTGTTGGGGCTTCAGGCTGAACACTGGGAGGAGTGTGCTTTGATCATTACAGAGAACCACCTATCTCATTGTCATATAGGATTCGACTACTTTGCACGTGCAGCTTTCCCCTGCCTGCATTGTGGCCTTCCTTATGGCTGTCAGGAAGGTCAGAGAAGGGCAGCCTCTCGCTGTCAAACAGTTCCAAAAACTGCTGGGGCTTATGGCAGCTGCATTCAGTTTTATTCCACTTGGCTTGCTGTACATGAGACCCCTTCAGTGGTGGCTAAGGACCAGTGGGTTCTCATGGAGGGGCAAAACCTTCCGCACCATCAAGGTCACGCGGCGATGCCTACGTGCCTTCGATTTTTTGAGAGATCCAGGGTTCGTGTCTCTAGGCCCCGTGCTGGGAGTCCCCAGTCATCGCAAAACGCTAACAATGGATGTGTCCCTCATGGGGTGGGGAGCAATCATGAGTAGTCGCTCTACCCCAAAGTCTGTAGGAAGGGCCCCATCTACTTTGGCACATCAACTGCCTAGAGATGCTGGCCGTGCTTCTAGCTTTGAAGCATTTCCTCTCACACCTCAGAGGTCACCACGTTCATCGCCATATGGACAACACTGCAGTGGTCTCCTACAACAACCATCAAAGAGGTTTGCGTTCACGAACCCTGTGCAGGATGGCGGACCAGATCCTGCTCTCTTTCTGTACCCCCATATGGGTTACATCTTCAAGGTTACAGGCATTCTATTCTTCTCCGTTCCAGGCCCCAGACCAGAAAAAAATGAACCAGCTCTGTTTGGTGCACACACTGGACACCTACGTCCACAGTATGAGTCCTTGGAGGAAGACTGATCAGCTAATAAACAGACTCTGAGCAGGTGGATTGTTGATGCCATTACATCATCTTATGATGACTTTAGACCTTTAGAATGATGTATATTTAGCCATGGTTACTCTTCTCCCTTTAATCTATTGCTAAACATTAACACCTGAGAACAATGGGATATTGTCGCACGGGCAAGGCGCTGACGACTAAGGGGTTTAAAGAAAAATTTCTTCTTAGAATATGCTTTATCCAAGAAACAAAAAACCTACAGCTGAGCATTCTTGCAGTAGAGCATTGCACTTCCTGAAATCAGCTGTCCAATTAACTATTAGCTTGTGAGCCATGGATGCCTGTGATATTGTCTTGGCACTATTAGCTGACTAGCCTCTAATGATCTGAACAGGCTTCTGAGGTCTGTTTTTTTAAGCGTGTCAGAGATGAATTTGGCTCCAAGGCCATTAAATGATTTGTAAACAAGTAGCAGTACTTTATAATCAATTCTGTAATGAGCTGGAAGTCACTGTAAGGATCTGAGCATCAGATGTGTGATGTGCTGGTCTGTTTTTGTTCTGGTATGCATTTTAGGCTGCATTAATGTTTTTTTTTTAATGATGGTCCCCTATTCAGTTTGTTTAGAAAATAAATCTGCATTTACTTATGCTTTGTGAAAGGCTGATTTAGTTACTGCTTTAATATAAGTTCTAAATTAAGATCCAACTTTTATGTGAGAATTATGCTAAGATGTCTGACAAGGTCTTTTGTCTTTAGGATCTAGAGCTTAACGAGCCATACTGATTGATTGATGTGCATATAGCAGATCAGAAATTGTAGTATTAAGACAGAGTACATGTGTTTGAATTAGAGGGACGGCAGTGAAGTGGTGTGGTTGCAGGGAGAAGAGGTGGAGAAGGCGGAGGAGTTCAGGTACCTGGTGTCAACAGTGCAAAGTAATGGAGAGTGTATTAGAGAAGTGAGGAAAAGAGTGCAGGCAGGGTGGAGTGGTTGGTTAAGAGTGGCAGGAGTGATTTCTTTTAGAAGGGTATCTTCAAGAGTGAAAGGGAAAGTTTATAGGACTGTGGTGAGACCTGCAATGTTGTATGTATTTAGAGATAGTGGCATAGACTAAAAGACAGGAGGTAGAGCTGGATGATGATGGACAAGATTAGAAATGAGTTTATTAGAGGGACAGCGCATGTAGGACATTTCTGAGACGAGGTGAGGGAGGCGAGATTGAGATGGTTTGGACATGTGCAGAGGAGGGACATGCCATTTATCAGTAGGAGAATGCTGAGGATGGAGCCACCAAGAGGGAGGAAAAGAGAAGGTTTATGGATGTGGTGAGGGAGGACATGCAGGTGGTTGGGTTGAAAGAGGCAGATGTAGAGAACAGAGGGGTATGAAGATGGATGATCCGCTGTGGCCCCTAATGGGAAAAGCCAAATATAAAGAAGTCATGAAAAATGTTTGAGTTGAAACAACCCAATAAAGTATACTTCTTAAATCCAATATTAACTATTTATATATGAATACAAATTAAATAATGGTACCACTCTTCAACGTCTATAAAAGGACATTAAAGGAGATAGCATCCTAATCAGAGAGAGATGTTTATTTCAAGGACAGTTTTTTATATATAAAGTTAAAGCAAATTAAGTTCATCCATTACATTAATTAAATTAAAGAAAGCTGTGAACATAGCAGATGTGTGCTTGGTGAGATTATTCTTCAATCTTTGGCAACAGCAAAGAAAACTTATTGAAGAAAATCATTGTCATTATTGTCATACTTTGCCAATTCAGAATAATAAACTAAAATACAATAAAATCCTTTACATCCTGCACAAACATAATGATTTCATTACCTTAAGCATTTCTTTTGGCGAACTATAGTTGTGTGTACAATTAAGATTTGACAGCAAAGAAAAAAAGAAGTGGAATTTTCTTTAGTCCACATTATCTCTCAAATGATTTTTTTCAGCTGATAGGGAAATGCATGTGTTTAAAACCATTTGTATAGATGCCATTAAAAACATCTGTTTAGAAAAATATGGCACCCTAGGAAGCGTGAACTACACAAAGACGTTTTGCATAATCTGATTTGGACTTAAGTCACAGGCTTTGAATACCGCCCAAATTAAACTTTTTCTCTTTCATTTCTTATGCCAGATAAAATCTCTGTTTTATCTTTACATAATGGGAAAGACACTTGACACATTCAGTCACTTGTTGTATAGCATTGTAGTAGTAGTAGCCTGTGGTTTTGTAGACATTAGATGGAAAACTAGGTATGTGTTGTCTTCATTAGGGAATATTGTAGACTTAACCAGTTTTTCAGTTTGTCTATAAATAGAAAAGAGTATAAGAATTAACACACACTGTCAAGAACACTAATTTTTTTTATAATATATCAAAAAGTAAGCTTTCAATGGGCAGATTTATTGCTTTAATGAGGCCAGAAAACAGACTGGAAATTGTCATACTGTAGTTATCCCCAAAAACCTGTGATTTAAAAATGTTTTCCTATTTATTTGTAATTTGTTACAGTTTTAAAAAGTAAGTGGTTTGCTACTGCTTTATCCCAAAATAATATACATATATTAATGTTGAAATAATATTATAGAATTAATTTTATCAGAGTGATACTTATTATAGAGCGAAGCATTGGAAAGTAAAACTGAAATGAAAAGTCCCAACGAAACACGTTTTTAAATAAAAAAAGTAACACTGTTCACTGGTTCAACTATAATGAGGCCTAAAATTAAGGTCCTATATTACTGTGAATTGAGGTGTGAAGTTCAAACCTTGAGTTCTGTTCAAACACTCATAATTAATAACACTAAGTTATTTAAAGCTTACTCTTGCACTATCCAGCTGTTGACCTATTGCCTTCCCATAGAGACCAATGAACTCATGAAATATTTAAGTGGAAAATTACCCTTTCCAATTATAATTCTTTATTAAAAACACCTCCTATGATTCAGGGAATAAGGAGAAAGAAAACAAATGTTTGATGAGTTCCCAAGTTCCCTGCAATAAAACAATATGTGTTTAAAAAAGAAGGGAGTTTGCCCTCATGGGAAATTTTGTCTTTTATAAATTTAAGCTTGACATAAATGGAAAAAAAAAACATTTACTCTTGGTGGCAGACAGATTAGTCACAGAGGTCTTGGAGGTTCATGAGTTCACTGGATGTAACTGAGTGCCCCAGTGACTATGGTGTCAGGATTTATAGCCATGCTAACATGTAGTTTCTGATAGGCAACTGAGTCGAGGGTGTGGAGCTGCTCAAGACATTGGCAGACTGGCAGGGAAACACTGCTACTGCCATGGAGCTTGTCAGCATCCCGCTACCCCAGTGCTATTCTTGTCTGCATCACTGTCACTGTGGGTAAAAGCAGTGTGCCAGAGAGAGAAAGAAAGAGAGAGAGGGAGAGAGAGAGAGAGAGAGAGAGAGAGAGAGAGAGAGAGAGAGAGAGAGAGAGCGATGCAAAAGATCCTAAAAGAAACAGATCCCAGGGATAAGCCTGATTTAGGAGGAAATGCATTGCTATACACTTTCAACGTCATCCATATGTGAGGAAACACTGGAGAGTAGAAGAAAAAATGATAGAGACATACAGTAGATACAGTACTTACAATTATATTTCCAAGCTTTCTCCTGTTTTGCTGTACAATATGGTAATTATGTATATACTGTTTAACTTTGATCTAATTTTTTCCTGTGACAAATTTCAATCTCAAACAATTCAATGTGTATATTAATGTAAGACATTTCCAACAAGAAGGGATTTAATGCAAGCTTCCTCCCACTGGTGAATTCCACATGTTAACCTTAGATGAAGGATAGATGATGCTAGAGTAAAACCAAATGACATACTTTGAAATGGCCCAAAGTTTCAATGGAAGTGATAGTAACATACGTCAGCATCTCCTCTGAGGAACTCTGATAGATGGCGCCTTTTGGCTGCTGTGAACCTTGGCATGCATGTCCACATTCCCACTAATAGCTTATTGAGCGAGGTGGGCCTGGTGTGGATTAGAAAGCACTGGCTTAATGTGCAGCCAGCATACAGTCAATAATGCCTTCTCTGAAATAAATCTGCCTGACATTCCCAGAAACTCTCCATTCATCGATAGGGAATTATTAAAGCCAATATGAAAAATAAGCAGTGAAGTATTGCTTTTACTGGCGCAGTCACTGCCGACCACACAGCAGTGGTGAGTACAAGGCGTTGGGTGATAGGAGCTGTCATGTAAAAGAGGGTCGGGGAACATTGTGTGCTGTCAGTGATGCTTTAAGTAATTTGTTAGTGAGAAGCATTATATTTAAGATCGATTTTTGTGGCACTGAGATTAAAATTAGAGAACATAGTTATGCCTTAAAGGTGTGGGTAATAGCAAATGTGTAAAAAATTTGCAGTGGTGAGTAGTCTCGGGGTACTCAAGTGTAATGCTTTATATACCTCCAGTGTATCATGGTTAGTGATTATAAATATTTTAGTGACTTGATAGCAAATGTATATGGAATTTGTTTTCCGATGGAATTTCACTTTTTTTTACCGATTGGAGGTTCAAATCCCATCTCTGTTCAGTATGTGTGGTATTTTGTTGTTCTCCTCATACTTCCAGGGGTTTCTTCTCTCCCTCAGTCAAAAAACATGTTGTAGACTGTTTAGCATTTCCAATTAGCCTGTGGTATTTTTGTGTGTGTTATGTGTGCTATGGGTTGGCACCCTGTCCTGGATGTCCCCTGCCTTGTAAGGTTTCGGATAGGCTCGAAGCTCTTATGCAACCCATTGTTGTATATGTGTTTTTAAAATATGGAGGATTGGATGCATGGGTTTTTGGCATGTGTCTATTTGTTTAAAACTCTTTTGTAATTCATTGCAAGATGTGCCTGTTAGAACATCTAAAATCATTTTTACCACTTGTAGAACAAGTTGAGAGAAAATAGATGAGCTTATTGTGTCCCTTTTTGGAATTTGATTAATTTTGATATTAAGATATCTTAGTATTGTGTTAGAATAGACGTATTGTGATTATGGGTGTAACAAATAAGCATATTCTATATAGATTATTTGGCACAAGAGTCTTGATTTAATACATC
The DNA here is from genome assembly GCF_014805685.1 of Silurus meridionalis. Lineage (NCBI taxonomy): Eukaryota > Metazoa > Chordata > Actinopteri > Siluriformes > Siluridae > Silurus > Silurus meridionalis. Next base: position 15,102,860 of record NC_060900.1, read on the forward strand.
TACATATCAACAGGCTTCATAAAAGGTAGGTTATTTGTCATAAAGTACTGTTTACATTATGTAAGGTGCAACAAACATTTAACTTAATCAAGCCCACATTTACTATCCTGAAAAAGTACATGTATATACTAAATATATATAAAACACTACAGCTAATACCACAGACATGTCCACACATCTGTACCAACATCACCCTTTTCTGCCAAAAGAAAATACAGAGCCACCCACCTACCCACACACAAACAAATACACACAAGTCAAGTTGGTTTTTACTTCCATTCCTCAGTGCAGCTTATAGACATCGGAATGAAATGTCATTTCTCCAAGACATACAGTAGCAGTGCAGTCACACAGTACACTGGACTACATAAAGTGCACATACCTGCCAGTGAGAGACAAGTGCAACATATGGAATAAATACTCAGGACAGTAAGTACACAGGACAGTGCCTATCAAATAAACAGGACAACAGGACAGTGTTGCTTGATAGGACTAGTCCAAACAATTGTCTGGAAAGACTGAAGAGCTTGCTGCAGCAATATCAAGTCAGAGGTAGAAGTAAGTTAAAATGAAGGGTTTCATGACAGTTAAAAGTGTCACATAGCAGATGTGCAGTCAAGATTGTACAGTGGTAAATGCTGGGATGGTTTTAATGAAATCAGGTGAGTGCTGAGAGGCTGTAGTGTGTTGTGTATCGTCACTGCTTCAGGCAAGAAGCTGTTGTGGAGTCTGGTTCTTATACATCAGTGGTGAGTAGAGAGTTCATGTGGTCAGAGATGCTGTGCAGTTCCAGTATCAGGCAGTGAGACATTTCTCTGCTTATTTACTCACTGAGTCAATCACAGCGAAAAATAAATTCAACAGAGTGATTGGAAAATTTTAGTTGCAGATACAGTATGAGATTCAAAAACACACCTATGGCTATTGACAGCTGCTTGTATTGTATGAAACTTGACTGTTGTGCACATTATTAACTAGTAACACCGACCAGGCATAATATTATTACCATATAACATTATGACCAGTGCGTGAATAACACTAAGTATCTCTTCATCATGGTACCTGTTAGTGGGCGGGGCAGAGATGGCAAATGTACACACATCCTTCACTCAAGTAGAAGTAAAAACTATTGATCATGTCACCAAATAGATTTAAAAGCCTGGTTTGAAATTGTTAGAAGTAAAAGGTACAGATTTTTGTGTAAAAATGTAATAAGTAAAAGTAAATAGTTGTCAAAAGAATAAATAGTGAATAGTGCTGACAACAGAAAAATCTACTTACAGTTAGTACAGTAACAACGTATTTGTACTTTATTACTTTCCATCTCTTGGGGTGGGATATATTAGGCAGCAAGTGAACATTTTGTCCTCAAAGTTGATGTGTTAAAACTGGATCAGAGTATCTTCAAAAAAGCAGCTCTTGTGGGATGTTTGTGGTCTGCAGTGGTCAATGGTTATCAAAGGTGGTCCAAGGAAGGAACAGTGGTGAACCGGCCACAGGGTCATGGGTGGCCAATGATCATTTATGCACGTGGGGGCCGAAGGTATTAATGCTCGACAGGCCAGGATTGTTTTGGTTGCAAAAGTGGGAACAACACAACATTAGGCAGGTGGTCATAATGCTATTCTTGATCGGTGGTCATAATGTTATGCCTGGTCGGTGTATTTCTTACTAGACATTATATCCAAAATCTTATCCAATAAACAAAAAAAACAAGCAGTAACCAGTGTGAAAAGTGAGTACACAATAAAAATAAAAGAGTGTACTGGTGGACTGAATGTTTTTATATAATAAAACATGCAATAATTTCACTGCTAAACAAATACATAGTAATTATTTGTTGCATAATAGATATATTAAATTAATGTTTGCTCCCAAATAGATATTAGCAAATTGAATTTCATACTTGGTAATTGCAGACTAATTTTAATTATGACTTCAGTGGATGCCAAAGGTTTGATTAAGATAATGTATTTTATTTATTTGTTCGTTTGATGCAAAAGTGAGAGTGGTTTTAATGAAACTGAAGAAAAATTAGGACCTAGGTCTGAAAGGACTTATAGTTTATTGCAGTTGCATGTCTATCTAAATAAAGTAGGTAATTAAGTGTTGTTCATCCTTTAAATGCAGTTGTTTCCTAACATAAAGTTTTTATTTGCTTCCTGTTGTTGCTTCAGTCTTTTGCTTTTTAATCCATTTTCACCAGACTGAATACTTATAGGTATCAATCTGGAACATTATATATATATAGATTATGATTTAATAGATTGAATGATAGGAAATAATGTCTTATAAGCGCTTACGTACATTTTGAATGTCTTCGAGGGTGTTTTTGAGAGCAGACTTGTCATATGAACACTTGACAATAGATTTAAGATTATAAAAGTTGCAAAGTTGATTAAACTTCTGTCTGTAAGCTGCAATAGGCTGTCACTTCTTTACCTCCTAACCTGTGTGATCCCTCATACTTTTTTTTTTTCATTCTTGTCTTCTGCAGCACTAGCCACTCAAATGCCTTTGTCTTTAATGCAAATGAAGTGATCAGAAGCCAAATTGAAGATTACTTTATCTCTTGGTTTAAGTCTTAAACTCTAAGGAAGAGTGCCGTCTCTTACAGAAGCCATCATTAAGCAAGTGCACTCTGCAGGAACATAAAAACCAAATAATTTTTCATGGGGAAAAATAAAACCTATTTCTGATTGTTTGAGTTGGAATAAAAATGCTTTTGCCCTGGCTCTGTCATCCACTTCATCTGACAAGCTTTTGCATTAATTAAGCTGAAGTGGTATCTTTACTGGAGTATATTTTAAAGGCATAAAATAGAAAGTTGATAAAGGCTAATTGTTTCTGACTGAACACATCACAGTTTTCACATCACATCATGACCCTTTTTCAAATTAATTAATGTATTCATTTTTAATAAAAATAAGAAAGGATTTTCTCTTTGTTTCTTTTTTTTAGTTACACTATGTATTTGCATACAAAATATTTAGATACTGTAGTTATAGCTGTCAAATGTAAAAAAAAATAATAATAAGTACTGATCTCAACTACACTACCTGGATGAAATTAACAAAAGGAATATCTGACATTTGCAGTACTACAAAGTTGGAGGAACACAATTGTACAGGATTTGAATATGGTAGCATTACATTTTACCTTCACTGGAACTAGGAGACCCAAGCTTTTTCCAGAATGACAATGCTTAATGAAGATAATGCTTGCGGAAGTTTTTGAGTGGCCTGCTATAGAGTGCTGACCTCAACCCTTTTAAATATATTTGGCATTAGGTGGAACTCTGACTGTACCTCATCCCTTTGTCCTATTACACTAGTATCTGACTTTAATAAAGCTCATGTGGCTGATTGAGCACAAATCCCTACAACCCCCTAATGGTAATGTACATCATGTGCCAGAGAACTTCACTACTTTTCACTTTTTTTCCAACAAGTTGTGGGATCAGTTTTCCCCTGACACACATTTTTTAATAGCCACATCTGTACACATCTGTTTCTGGACATGAATTTTTTGTTTAACAGCAAAAGGGGACCAAATGTGGAATAGGATGTTTACAAAGTGCATTCACATCTTATGGTGAGGTGTCCAGAATATTATACAATAAGATTTAGCATATACTATGCTAAAAAACATGAGGTGAACAATAAAGGGTTGAGACTAGTATCTCTGAAGTCAAAAGAGAAATATAGTCAGCTTAACAAACTTTTCCCTTCAGATTTTTTTTTTTATCCCTTTTTTGTTCTTTTTTTAATTGCATGACCTTTAGAATTCCTCCAGAGCCATCACACAAGACTGTGACAATTTTCAGAAGCTCTTTTAAAAACTCAGTCAGGTTTGGGGGACCTGATTTTATTCAAATCACATATCTTTGGTTCTCTGGTCAGAGACAGTGTAGCTCCATCTGTCTAGCTGGATCAATCAGTGCAAATGGTCTCTAAGAAAGAAGCTACAGACACACATAAAGTGACTTGCAATGACAAAGCAACAGGAGTCAGTTCAATCCTAATAAGAGCTGGCAACGTCTATTGCCATGAGGATGTGTGTTCAGATGTAGGAATGTCCAGATGTTAGCATTGTAGTGCTTGTGTTTGTGATCTGTCACCTGATGGTCAAAAGTTACATTTTTAGAAAAAGGTTATTTTGACAACTAGTAGTAGGGACACCTACTGGTGACTTCATAGTACAGCAATTAGTAACCTGTGACTGTAGCATTACTCACAACCTTTTCGATGGAACCTTACGACCTTTTCAATGATTCACACATTTATTACACTTTTTTTTTGCTGCATCTGTTTCCAATCACCAGGGTCATGCAAATCTTCAAATAGCTGTGTGGGCTGTTTTAAACATTGGTTTTCAACCAGTGCTTATAAATTAATGAAAATAAAAAGATGATGAAAGAAGCTTCAAAAACTAGTTACTTTCATTTCTGCTGGTCCAGCATCATCCACTAGCCTTGCAATGCCGAACTCAGCATGATTTCCAAAGAGTCTTACAACGATTACATGATCATTACATAGACAACTGCACATATTGTATCAGCATTTTTACATAAACAATCTCTACTTTACAGTTTCCAATTGTTTATAAAATTCTTTCTATACTTTAAGCATTTTCTTTAAAAAAATTTTCACTATTAAATTATGGTTATATGTAAATTCTTTCATTAATTTTTTTTTTTTTTTCATGTCTTACTCTATGTGATGTGTGTGTGACCAATAACATTTTAATTTGATTAACCTTTTTCTGGCTATAGGGCAATGGTGGATTATTAGGTCCTTTGTTTTAGTCACACACTTGTCTATTGTGCCAACTGTGCAATGACAATGTGTTTGTTATACACTGGACTCTATTCACACCTGAACCTTATGATAAGTATACCCAGGACTCATGGTAATGGGCGGGTGTGAACAGGGCCACAGAGACTGCTAGACTGATCTTCCAGTTTGAATCAGTGCTTACACAACTTATTCTTATTGTTGTAATTCATTAACTGGAGTGACACCAGTCGGAATGTACCCCTCATTTAAGCTTTTATTGTATTTATTTTTTTTGATCTGACAATAGATGCATTTTCTATTGCATGGATAAATAAATTCAGAATGCCAAGTGATGGTGATATGTAAAAACTGGAGCTGCTGTGGTTATGATAACTGGTACAAAAACATATACTTCAATTAAAATTAAACTTGTCATTAAAAGGGTTTTTTACATCCTGCGCACATTTCTGCTTATTACACTTTTGAGAATTTCTATCAATTCCCCTAGCTTTATTGTGTCCAGAGATTTACCCCAGCACAACAAAAGTAGAAGAGTTTTTTTCTATTTCATTACTGCTTATTGAAAGTGACAAAGCAGTAATGCCCTTGTGACACTGCACATAATGATGTCCGAGTTCATGAAGCCGCATTAACATGAAGTGACATTAAAGCTTTATTACATACTTCATCATTAAATCAGGTAGCAAATGAAAAAGTTTTTTTTAATTTTTTTATTTTACAATAAGCTATTTTTTTTTGTTTGTTTTGAATGGTTTTTCAGCTTTGCATTGCTTTTTCATGTTGTATTTATTTCTTGTGTGTGTGTGTGTGTGTGTGTGTGTGTGTGTGTGTGTGTGTGTGTGTGTGTGTGTGTGTGTGTGTGTTTTTGACAGTATCCATTATCCCTTGTTCTCACAGCAAGCCTGATTCTCACCGGACAGCTGGGAAAATGGTTTTATCAACTCATTATGAAGACAGACACTTATGCATTTTGACTTATAGATGAATAAGTGTGGGTGTTCCTAATGTATATTAGACCAGTATCAGACTAAATGCACATCAGTACATGATTAGATGAGACTATTTAAGGTTAGGCCGACAAGGCCTAAGGTTTTTCCCCCTTCATTTGGTCATTTGCCAATTCCACAGCTCTCCTAAGGTCCTGTTACAGCAAGTCAAGTCAAGTCAAGCAGGCTTTATTGTTGTTTCAGTAGGTTTGAGATCGGGACTTTGACTGGGCCATTACAACACCTTTTCCTGCTAACCATTTAAAACAAACCACAATTGTTTTGTCTATTTCTATCTGTACTGTCATGAACTTTCACATAAAACATACTTTAACATTAAATGAAGCCTGTAGACTCTGTAACTCTTTTATTTATTTGTTTATTTATTTATTTATTTTTATATGAGAATTGCACTTGATAATATTTGCAACTGTCTTGAATGTTTTCCACATTTGGATAATGTTAGTCACTGTACAATGATAGACTTTAAAGGGTTTTATCATAAAATGATAAAATGGCCCTTTAACCCTTTAATGGGTGGCAACAATTGCTTATCCAGTGTTATTGCTGACGTCTTTTTTCCTTGGTGTTGTGTTAATACACACTTGAATGCTTCAAATCAGCAAACTTATAAAACTTGGGCTTTTATACATGTGGTCACACTTGATGATGATCAATTAATCAATGCCATTAAATTAGCATCACATGGCTGCTCATAATCCTGCTTTGCGTATATACTATGAATGGATTTTGTAAAATTAATAATTACACCATGTAATAATGTCTTGTATTGTCATTAATATTAGGTTGTATATTTACCTAATTTTGAGACCAGCTAATATCCTAAAATGTAAAACCATAATATGTAGGGTGTATTTTTTGATATGATTGTATATTTTTCAATATTCATGTTTTTGTTATTTCTTTAAACACAATTTTAGAGAGAAGAATCTCATTTGTATGCAATGTCTATACATTTAAACAACAGAAAAATAGTGATTAGAAAAAGTTAAGTAAAACATGACTGATGCAGAACGAATCTAAAGAAGAGCATGATGAAATACGCTATAAAGACACCCTTATTTTGCAAGGGAGATAAATATAAATCTAAAGCAAGAAACTAATAAACATAATACGGAAGATAAGGAGTATAGATTTAATATGAGATCTTAAGCAGAGAAACCAAGGCATAAATAGGTTTCAGAGTAAACATACCGACAGAGCCAGATACTAGATAAGGCAATATAGACAGGTTAAAAAATGATGCAAGGCTAGAATGGTATAATACATTTATGTAGTATTTACAAGGGTCAGTTCATTAAATAACAGTCAAGTCAAGTCAGGTTTATTTGTATAGCGCTTTTCACAACAGACATTGTCTCAAAGCAGCTTTACACAAATCAACAGTTAAGGTGAATGGTGTGAATTTGTCCCTGATGAGCAAGCTGTGGCGACTGTGGCAAGAAAAAACTCCCTTAGATGTTATGAGGAAGAAACCTTGAGAGGAACCAGACTCAAAAGGGGAACCCATCCTCATTTGGGTGACATCAAGAGTTTGATCATAAATCTTTCAACAATACAGAACACTGGAGAGTGAGAACTAACATGATTACTAGAGTATAAGATTATAAGTGATGTTCTTTCTGCAGTCTTATACAGTCTATATGGTTAGTAGCTCCTAGTTTTATGAGCTCAGCATTTGTGATCATCACAGATCCAGCATCAGCTTCTCCATGCCAGAGCCTTTAAACACTTCAGGAGGTCCAATGTCAAACTCCACACATGTAGCGGGATCCAAATGGCACTGGTACGTCTCTAGATGGTTCGGGATGTTTGCGAGTTCGGCATCTACTTCAAAGGTCCGTAATCATCAAGATGGTGGGAGGTGACTGGAGCTGGCCAAACCTCAGGGTGTCTCGGGATGGGGAGAGAAAGAGAAGCAGTGGAGAGGAATTAGCGTAGCTGCTGTTCATGATATTAACAGCACAAGTTGATAATGTGCATGTGATCAGATGTTCTGGAGCACAAGGTTATGATATGTGATGTGTGTTATGTATAGGCTTTGCTAAAAAGATATGTTTTTAATCTTTAAACAGTGTGTTGGACATTTAATGAATTTTACAATGTCCTTTTTTTTATCTTGCAGGAGGAACCATTTGTCATGGTGTCTGAGAATGTGTTGGGAAAGCCCAAAAACTATCAGGGATTCGCCATCGATGTTTTGGATGCTCTGTCTAATTACCTCGGCTTCAAGTACGAGATCTATTTGGCTCCTGATCACAAATACGGCAGCCAACAAGCTGATGGAAGCTGGAATGGTCTAATTGGAGAACTGGTGTTCAAGGTGAGATGCTGCTAAAAAAAATCAATCCAACAGGTAGAAAACACTAAAGAAAAATCAAAGCCGAAGTCACCCTGTAGGTGTAATACAGTATCTTACTTGTTCTGTGATTTCTGTGTTGAGTCTCCATAAAAAAAAAGGAGGGGGAGGGGGCACAGTTTCCATACATGCGGATAAACCTGGAGGGGAAATGTTTTCTACAGTCTAGTAAACAAAAAAGGTAGAAATATTTTAGCAGTCAGGGGTCATCTAAACATTTTCAGGGCCATTACGCAGCATCATATGATACTTTCTATTCTGAGCTTTTGACAGTATCTCTTCAGCACCATTCTCCACTCTGCCCTGTCCCTAAGGCAAGTCCGCTTCTCAACTGGACAGCCAGAAAATAACACTGCTGTTTATCAAAATTTTAGCAAGATAAAAACAGTGAGCACATAGTTTTTTTGGCAGCTTGAAATCTCAGATTCAGTTCAGTCGTAGCATTTTTTTATGTTTCTTTTTCCTAACTGAAACTAGTAATTGTCAGGGACGGTAAATGGAAGAACCCAAATGCAGGATGTAAATGCAATAAAGCAATAAAGGCAGTGCAAAAACAGAAAACCAAAAGGCAGTCCAGAATCCAAACCAGTAACTGAAGAGGCAGAGCAGAAAAGGGTTCAGAACCAGGATCAGGAACAAGAACAAGAAGCTTGGCAAGAATAATCTCAGGAACATGAAAAGCCAGAGAGATAATCTGGCATCGAGTAAATGTCTTTGTTGTGGTTAAATACCGGGTTGGGAACCGCTGTAAAAACTGCAAGATGGCCGCCAACCTGGAAGTTCCTGACAGTAATACACCATCCAGAGTGAATTTGCACACCTTTCACCTTGTGTTTCTGTAATAGAGTCAGGATTCCACTGAGATGTTGACCAAGATAAAGTAGTAAATTTATTTGTTGTTATTATTCAGGAGGTGCTACATAAAAATTGACCTGTGCTGCTTCTTCCATTTTATAAAACGGTTGAGAATATAAAATTGTTATACTGTATAACATAATGCAACTAATTATGCTACGTGGGCACCGAAATCTAACTTAAACCTCAACAGCTAAAAGGAAAACTGTTTTATGTTTTTTTTTTTTCATTAATGAATACATTTTTAAATTACATTTAGAAAATTGGGTTTAGGTGCACCCATGGCATTAATTAGCTTCATGAATAAGTTTTTTGTTATTTTCTTTCCTTGTAAGGATATCTTTTCTTTGTGGAGACCAAATTATGATATTATTTAGATATTTGTTTTCCTCTGAGAACAATATTTTAGTATTTCTTTATTCTTGGCAATCTATGAACAGCTTTAATATGCTGCAAAAATGACCATTTCTGGCTGTTTAAGCATTTCGCTCTTCTATCAGACCGTGAAATTGGCATGTTTAGTCAGCTGTGATTTAATTGTTGGTAGAAGGATAAAAATTATCAGCTTGCACTGTTTACCTTAAGTGAGTACCCTTTCTGTTTTTGTTTGTTTGTGTTTTTTTTCCCCTCTAAAATAAGTTTGAGAAAGCAGTTTGTGTTCATGTTATGTCTGGGCCAATTTGCAAAATCATTATGAAGCCTGGACCAGATGTGTTCAGATGTGCTTAGTGAGCACAGAAGAAGCGTGAGCAGCATTCCAGTCTTGCATGCAGTGTGATAAAATGGTGAATCATGATGACAGATGCCACACAGGAAGTGTTTCTGTAAAAGTAAAAGTTTTGTAAATCTGTAGTTTAGGAAACTAGTAAAATCACTAGTAAAATCTTTGGAAATAGGGTTTTTGTACATAATTTGTACATTTGTTTACCATGCAGCAATGACTAACTTTTTATGAATTTGCAAAATCAAGTATACTAAATTAATTAAAGCCTATGTTTACCTAACTAACTAATCAAAAAGCCAGTATTTTTTTCTGTGATTGGCTCACATTTAATCCTTACAAAATGTTATAGTAAATTGATTGAGCCAGCGTCTCTGGTGCTGTGAGCTGGTATGATTAAAGCCACAGGATGTGAATGGCACTACAACCCTTTGCATACACTGAGGTCATCCAGCTCTTCCTGTCCTCTCACAGTGACTATTCTGGCTAATGAGAGTCAGCCAGGTGATGCTCAACATCGGCCTAGTGATAATGAAAATGGACACTCACACATGCACTGGTGGCTAATGATTCTTGACAGAGCCTCTTACCAGCCCCTATAGGCTTCTCTCTTCCATGCTAGACAACACAGAATATTTGTGAACTAGAGAAAAAGTAAAAAAAAAAAAATGAAATTGGATGCTGACTTGCCTCTAAACACTGTAGATGCAATTTCCATTCAGCAGCAGCCAATATAGCCTCGAGCTAAAATATAGGCATGCTTGGTTGTTTGTTTACTTTTCAATCTGATATTGAGTTATTTATTGTGGTAAAGAAAAAATATGTCCTATGCCTTGGCACTTCTTTTGATGTGACATGGGGAAAATTGAAATGATTATAACCATAACACTGAACAGTATGTAATTTTTGAGTGTTTTATATACAGTGTATGAATGGCCATTCTCTCTCTGTCTCTCTCTTTTTCTTTCTCTTAATATTTTTATAGATTTTTTTTCATATTATTTTGTATTGCGATTTAATAGATCAATAAAAAAATCAATAATATCTGCATAGACAAAAATATCTAAAAGTGCATAGATACCTTGACCTTTACATGAAGAGTCTGGAGATATGTGTACTATATATACTTACGTATATTTTTGTATGTGTATATTTATGTATTCCTGCTTTGTGTGCATTAGCTGGAGTGTGTTTATGTTCCTTTAGAGAGCAGACGTGGGGATCTCAGCACTTACCATCACACCTGAGCGAGAGAGCGTAGTGGACTTCACCACGCGCTACATGGACTACTCAGTGGGTGTGCTGCTGAAGAAAGCTGAGCGCACAATGGACATGTTTGCCTGCCTGGCGCCTTTTGACCTGTCGCTGTGGGCGTGCATTGCTGGCACCGTGCTCCTTGTCGGCACGCTAGTGTACCTGCTCAACTGGCTCAACCCACCACGGCTACCCATGGGCTCTGTGTCCTCTACCACGCTTTATAACTCCATGTGGTTCGTCTATGGCTCCTTCGTGCAGCAGGGTGAGTGGGATGGTTTCTTCTGCTTAGTGCTTGCATATGGTTTAATAGGTGGGTGGTTTTGTTTTGGATCAGTACCTCTGATTTTACTTCTAATGCCTGATGGCCTACAATCATTTATTAGTCAAAATATTTCTGCTCAGAACAAATAAATAGCAGATAGTCACTAAATGTCAGTGTTATATGATCAATTTTATTTAAATAATAAATTTAATAAGCTATTATTAACATATTTCTAACAAGGTCACATGCAAAATGGCAAAACTTTCCCTAATGTTCACAAATCCATTATATACAAGACTTTTCTGCTCATATTCTAAAAGAAATATCCTCAGGTCATTTGAGAAACTGTATGAAAGGCACATGGAAATACATTTATTTCCCCCCTGAAATATGCTAGCTGAGATGATTGGAATGTATTGATGGATTGTCAGCCCACCTTTTTAATGGATACTATCTAATACTTGGGTTTATTTAATAAATGCAACCTACAGAAATAAGGAAAGAGGAAGTATACTACAAAGAGGAAATATTTGTTGTGAAAAATTATACTGTAGGAAATGCCTTCTAATGAGGAAGAAAGGAAGAAAAATAAGCCAGAGGCTGGTGTACTACCTAAGCACAGGAGAAACAGCATAAACAGCTAGTTTTATTGTTGCATCTAATTATACATTAAACTTCTTTTTTTAGATGTCGAGCATCAGGAGGCTTTATTTTGCAAAACAAACATGGACAGTTACTCTGTAAATCATTAAATTGTCAGATTCCATCAACTAATGATGATAATGACATATGCTAATTACTCTCTTATATCTGTAGATACCAGCCCTCCACTTGTTTTCATCTTTTTTAAATAGCAGTCGGATCGACAAATGGAGTTCATTAATGCATCCGTGAACTTGAGTCCAAACAATGATGCAATTTGCTCAGGCTTTGAGAAACTTCTAAATAGAAGTGATTACATCCAATTTAATATGATGACACAAGATCGGTTAATGCTCACACATCCGTGAAACTATGTGCACACTTACATAACCACAAGTGCACATATAGAAGGGTTTATAGTATTTTCAGCGATTCATTATCTCCTTTATCTTTTCACCCCAAGTCCTAGGAGGAAAGAGAATTGATTTTAAATTTGTAAGTGCTCAAAAACAGTTAAGATGTAAAGTGTCGATGTGATTTTGGAGATGCTGTTGCTTGTTAGTTTGCAGCAAACGTTAGAAATTGAGTGTTAATGTATTCATAGCTTGTGACTCTATCTCTCTATCTAATTCTTTTTTCTTTTTTTTTATCATTTTGTTAATGGAGCTCTGGACAAATAAAGCTTCTTACTCAGAAATGAGCATGGGGAGCAAATTTCGTGGCTGGAATGATGTGGAAAGTGATGACTCACTTTTACTTTAACTACATCACACATTCTAATTTCTTTAGTTTCATAAACAATAATTTTACCAGATCAATGCTTGAGTGACATTCGAAATGTCCACTTCTTTGTTAAACATGCTTGTATTGATTACATTTTCTAGCGTTACTTTAAATTTGGTACATATATGACTACATGAAATCCAGCATATAGTGTTAAATCAGGGGTCTCCAATCTTGACCACAAAGTGACTGCAGGTTTTCATTCACACCAGACTGGAGTCATGCCTGCTTCCTCTTGTTTAATCAGTTCAAAAAGGGCTCCAATCCACTATCAACTGTGCCTCCAATTTGACTGGAAAGAAAGCCTGCAGCTACGTTGACTCTTGGTGGAAAAGATTGTAGACCCTTGTTTTACACATTAGACAAAATCCTTGATTTTTTATTTATTCTGGCTCGCAGGCAAATCTATTATTTATGTACATACATAGCAAACATCCCCACATGCAGACATCATGTCCATACAGACACAAATGCAAACATCAGAAGATTGTGTTTCATGGTGTATTTCTTTTAAACAATGGAAATAACATTTCTGGAGCTTTGAACATCTTAATCATACTCATGCCTTCTATAATTACTTTCTCATTCAGGGCTTTTGGATGATCTGCATGTTCAATTGTTAGTCTACAATTCATTCATGTTTCCAGGGTAAACTAAAGATGCAGTGTTCTCAGGTGCAATCAGATTGCAAATCATATTTTATTAATTACGGTTATATACACCTAATTTAATTTGGGTAAATATTAATATGAAAAATATTTCAAATCTTCACCTGTTCACACACATTAACCTCTTGTATCAAAAACGGTTTTAATCTTTTGTATTGCACTTAATGTTTTTTTTTTTTTTTTACAACATCAATAAACACCAATTTTGTTGGTGGCTAATTGGCGCATTAGCTTCAAGGCAGAGTGGAGCTCATTTAAAGATGTGACGGACAAAAGGGTGCAAAACATTATATGAGTGAAAAATATGAGGGATGACTGTGTCAAAAATGAAGCCAGTTTTAATGGAAGCAACGGCAAAGGTGATGGTGAAAGTTGCTTTAAAAAGCTTTTTATACAAACTCGCATGCAAATAACGAACACAGGAAGCCATTTGTGCAAAATAATTACGATAATCGTATAACCTGTGTCTAAATGCTGCTTGTCCCTCAACCTTTCTGTCATGACAAACTGCAGATTTGTAGTGGATTTATTAATTTGGAGCGACTAGAACACATGCTCATGTTAAAAGTGAATACAGTTGTTGTTGTTGTTGTTGTTGTTGTTGTTATTATTATTATTATTATTATTATTATTATTATTACTATTATTATGTTACTTTTATTCATTGACTTAATGTTGCAGTGATGCTGAAGCAGTTACGTTGTTTGGTTTTTTTTGGTAATGAATTGTTTAATGCTGTGTATATGTGTAGCATTTTCACAGTACAGCTCAAAGCCCAGATTGATATATTTATATTTTTTAAATATATTACACACATACACACACATACACACACAAACAAACACACGCACACATTTTTTTAGCACTTTTTCTGTTAGTTTTCTTTAAAATTATGTTGGATGAATCTTATTAGCAGATTCTCATATGCCAACATACCATTCATTTTCTATTCATTTTAACATATTGAAGCATTTGGACAGAAGACAATCTGTCCTATATATATGAAATTTAGTTGTATATTTAATGGCACTATAGTGAAAGAGAGACTGTGTGTGTGTGTGTGTGTGTGTGTGTGTGTGTGTGTGTGTGTGTGTGTGTGTGTGTGAGAGAGAGAGAGAGAGAGAGAGAGAGGTAGATTGGAGGGTAATTAAGACTGTCGGTGGAAAATAATAAGTGCTTAAGAGCATGAAGGTCAGACTGGTACATTGCTTATATTCGTTTGGTGAAACACTTGTGACACACACACACACACACACACACAGCCGAGGGTGCACACCTATACGCACTCTTACGTCTGCGTATTATGTTTTGCTTTTACATCTGCATCCATTTCAAGTACCCATAGAACATGCTGGCCCTCATTTACTACGATCCCACAGAAAGAGTGCCAATTTACATTTACAATTAGATCAATAGTGCATGCAGTTAGTAAGGGTGTTGTGGGTGATTTACAACAAAGAAATCTGAGCGAAGAATGAGCCAGTATTCCCTTTTCACTTTTGAAATTTTAGGCTTTGGCATGTATTATTTTTCAGATTTTAACAGCAGGGTGGAACTTATGCACACATTATTCTATATGTGTTACATTAACACAATCAACAATGGCCACTATATTGCAACTTGCACCTTTTTACTAATTTGGGAAAAATTATCATCGGCACTGACTCACTTACATTATTATTTGCCTTACTTTACATACACTGCACAAACTGTGTATTTAGTGTCTTTATCTTTATTTATTATTTTATTAAATTTTTTTTATATTTTTTTATAGTTACTAATTTTTATAGCCCCAACACACAACGACAAATTCCTTGCACATGCAACCAATGATACTCGGAAATAAAGATGATTCAAATTCAAAACTGCATATTCATGTGCAACATGTTCATAAATTCTTTAATATACACTATTAATGCAGAAGTAAGGGTGCATTATTATTTGGCTAAAAACATCACATACTTTTGTTGAATGTTCTGTTTATTTTGGAATACCGAGGCTGTAAAGCACTCCACATGGAAGAATGGTGAGGATCAGAATGTTATGTTTGAAAGATTATTCCTTAGTATGCAGGAGAGGGGGACCTCTGCTGACATGGAGGTGGAATATTCTGGGTATGTTGAATAGGCATGATTTTCGTCAATGGTATTATTATTGAATCTGAGTATCTTCAAAATAGAGGAAACATGCTTTTGTTAAAATAAAGTGCCACTTATTATATTTTTAAGCAGATGCTTTATTTTTTAAGCCATGAAATTGTTAAACGATTTCAGGTTTTGTTAATGAAATTGTCTTTGAATTGCCCCCAACCAATGTGTTATTCTGTGTGTTTTGAATACTCTATAAAGTGTTAATAAATTAGCTTGCATGTTTCTTTCAGGTGTAGTTTGCTCATACTTCACACACAAACTAGGGCCTCTCTCTAATAGTTATTACATTTTTTGTCTATTTCTGTTTCTCTATTTCCCTACATTCACACGCAAAACATGAACACATTAAGTGCAGATCCACAGGGCTCTGTAAGTCCTTTCATCTTCACTTTCCAGTACTACACTCCTCCATTTCTTTCTTTCATCCTGCTCTTCACTGTGCTTTCTATCATTCATTTCTTCCTCTACCTCATTTGGAAAAAAGCATAAAATCCTCCTCCACCTTTGACAATGTAGATGTCTGTCTTACTCTTATTTTCTTCTACCATTATTCTGCACACTTGATGGCAAGACATTATTAATGGTTCTGAAGAAGGCTTTTTTAGTCCGACATTTAAAGCAAAATTGAAAAGAGAGTCCAAATATGGTGATATTTTTCTTTCTGGCCCTTCCCCTTATCTCTGACAGACAGAGACCCTAGTATAGAGGATTGTCAGTGAGAATTTCCTCTGTGCGCTGTAAGCTGTAATCTGTAATCTGTTCAGCCACGGGCCCAACACAACAGCACCCACCCTGAGGCTTGAACAATAGAAATGGCAAAGTTTGGACTGCAAGAACTGCCATTATTTTTAGCCTAGTCTTATTTATTGTTTTTGCTCAGACTAACTCCTAAGACACGGTCCCAGCTTCCCATCATTCACTGCAAGGTTACCTACACAGGTGCTGGATACGGAATATGAGAAAGGTGGCTGCAGACTGGAACAAGCTGATTCCAATTCAGGAACTCGAGCTGCGTCAACAAAGCTTTGAGAAGGCTTCAGCTTTGTCCAAGCTCTAAAGCACGTGTGTAATCTGTCCAATGGAATGCCACCGGCAGGGTAGACATTAAAAAAATCACATGTGGTAAAACCGGCGCTAGCTTCTGTTTGTTCATGAAGTATGTGTGTGGCTTATTGGTAAGTGGTAATGTCTGAAAAATGTTTAGAATGAAAGCAAGCAGAAAAAAAAACACCTACTGTGTTTCTCCCTGCCCCCGCTATATTATGGGGAATACACACTCACACAATCTTTGAGGAGTGTGCACCAACTCCTCATGGTTCTGGCCCTACTCTCGCTGAGGCAGAACAGCATGCTAGTTCCTGGGGCTCACAGATAGACCTGGCAGAAGGTCTGGAGACGGGCTTGTCCCTTTCTCCTTCCTCACCTGCCTGGTCCGGCACTCGTTCACAAGCTTGGAAAGCACGCCTTTCAGCGTTTTTTTTTTTCACTTGTGACGAAAGCATTCAGGTTCAATCAAACCCATATGTAATGAATAGCTATTGGAGGTTGTCACCCGTGCTGTAGTCAAGCTGGATATAGATTGGCCAGCCGATGAGCAGAAAGTATGCCCATCCAGCAAGCTTGAAAGTGCTTTTTGCTACTTGCGTCTTAACCTTCATGTCGGGGTCTGCCCTTCTTTCCGGATCTGCACACTTAGGTGTCCAGGTCCTAGGCTAAGCCATTCTCAGCTCGACTCCAGTTCTCGGGTTTCTCTATACTCAAGCATTGTTGGACTGAAAGAGTGTGGTTATGGGTCGGTGCCCCGGCTTGAAGAGACGCTGACCAGCTATCTCTCCCCGGGTGTTTTATCATCCCTTAAGACCCGGACGCTGCTCACCAAGCCCCTTCGGAATACGATATGTATGCGGTCAACGATAGATTTCAGGAGGCCAAGTAACCGTCGTTCCAGCAGTTCCTCTTACATTGGTTTGCAGAAGAAGTTCCTGAGGTTCGCTTTTTGGCGCCGAAGCTTACCATATTGGTCCTTCCGCTCAGACTTGCCCTCTCACCCCACACCTTCACGAAGTGTGTGTCCTAAACTATATTGACGATTGGGTGATCCTAGCTTAATCAGAGCACTTTTGTTCTGGCATTGAGATGTCGTTCTCACTCACATAAAGAAATTAGGGTTATGGCTGAACGCCAAAATTAGTGTGCTTTCTCCACTGCAGAGAACCACTTACTTAGGCATTGTGTGAGATTTGACCCTTATGCGTGCGCAGCTGTCTCCTGCCCGCATTGCGTTTATCCTAACGTCTGTCAGAAGGGTGAAACAAGGCCAGTTGTTCACTGTCAAGCAGTTTCAGAGACATCAGCATCCAATGTGGTTCCACTTGGCCTTGAGCACATTAGACCCCTTGAGTGGTGGCTCAGGACCCAAAGGTTCTCTTGGAATCCTTAGATGTGTGGAAAGATCCCATGTTCCTGTCTCAGCGCGCAGTGCTGGGAGTTCCCAGGCATTGCATAATGCTAACAGATGCTTTTCTTACAGGCTTTTGAAGAAGGCCCCACCCACATCCCAGATGTTGGCCATGCTTCTAGCTCTGAAGCACTTCCCTCTGGATCTAAAAGGCCATCATGTGTTGGTTCATTCGGACAACACCTCTGTGATCTCTTATATCATCCACTAGGGGGCCTGCACTTGCACCTACTGTACAAGTAGGAACCTCACATTCTCCTGTGGGCCCAGGGGAAGCTGCTCTCCTTGAGGGCAGCATTTATCCCAGGCTATCTAAACGAGGGAACAGACACACTCTCGAGGCAAGGGCTGAGGCCCGGGGAATGGCAACTCCACCCCAAGTGGTAAAGCAGATCTGGTAGAAAATTTTACAGAGTTTAAGTGGACCTGTTTGCATGTCAAGAGAAGTCACACTGTCCTCTCTGGTTCTCTCTTACTTTCTTAGCCCCTCTAGGGCTGGATGCCATACCCCAGGCATGGCCAAGGCTGCAACTGTATGCTTTCCCTCCTGTCGCATTGCTTCTGGGAGTTCTGAAGAGAGTCCGTCTCCTCCTGGTGGCCCCACGGTGGCCGGGCAGACAATGGATTGCGGACCTAGTAGCCTTTCTTGTACATTCTCCTTGGAAGATTCCTTTCAGGATCTTTAGGCCCTTTCTGTAGCCCCCTTATTTCTGGATTTCACTCCAGGCATTGCCAGTGCCTTTCTTTACCCTAAAAAGGGGTATGTCCCCAAAGTTCCCTCGGTTGTCCCACGACTTGTTATGCTTCAGGCATTCCTTCGTCGAAGCAACTGTTCACCTGCGACATCCCTCTGAGGAGAGGTCTCCCTGCGAACAAGCAGATGCTCCACAGATGAATTGTGGATGCTATTTCATTCTCCTACGAGTCCTCTGGCTGGGATCAGAGCGCACTTGACCAGGAGTGTGGCAGCCTCTAAGGCTTAATCCTCTGGAGTTCCTTTCTAAGACATTTGCAACGCTGCAGGCTGGTCCACCCTGCTGACCTTTGTCAGGTTTTATAACTCATTGCTACTTCTGGCCCCTCTGTCCTTCAACCTAGCTGTGCTCTTCCACACTAGGCAGGGACTGGTCTGTCTGGTGGTATTGGACACTAATTCTCAAAGCATTGTTGATGCAGCACGAGTTCTTGAAAGGGAACGTCTCCGGGTTACATATGTAACCATGGTTCCCTAAGGTAATGAGATGCTGCGTCTCCAGGCCACACTACAGCCATCCTTGTAGCACTTCCTTCCCTTGTAGAAGCTAGCGCCAGACTCACTTAATGTGCTGTTTATAGCTTCCTGGTCATGACATCACCGTGCCGGTGACGTCCCGCATTCCATTTAACTAAATACACACGTGATTCAGAGTGTGAACAACACAGAAGCGTTTGCAAAGCGTCGTTGACACAGAGTCTCGTTTCCTCAGAGAACCATGGTAACCTGGGTAACGTCGATTTCATTAGTCACAGCATGTGCTGCAAAAATAAGGCTGGAAGTTGTTTTATTAAATAGAAGAGTGTTCAATTGGAGGAACATAAAAAAAAATTTCATAATTATTTCTTTATGAAAACCCACCCTTGACAAAGAAAAAGGGTTTACTGCTGTTCTGGCATGCCAAGTAATTCTAGTTCTGAAGAAAGAGATTGAACTTATTATATTATCACTCCAACACACAATCAAAGGTATCAGTCTTCTGATGCCAGTGTGCTAGTGTGTTGCCATAGTTACCTGTTGCTAATTAGTGCATTCTCTATTTAAACACTAACATCTGCAGCACTTTTTACTGTTAATTATAAATGTATTCTATAGTAATGTGCTATACTGTATAATATACCACTGCATTTAAATAAAATCTCATTGGTCAGAAGTTCTTGTACATTAGTTCTCTATAGTGTTGTGGCTCAGATAGTGATGTCAGCTGCAAAGCTGCAAAACAAATCACACTAACAGTGCCTATAAAAAATCATTATATCACTTTGAAATAGTTACTTTATTTATTGTACAACCTGAAATCAAAACCCACAGAAAAACACTTTTCCAGCTTTATTTACAAATTTTGCTTTATAACATCAAACTAATATAAGAAAAATGCAACATTTCAGAAAATTAATAATAAAAAAACTGAATAGCTAGAATTACAGTGTTGGAACAGTGTCCTAAATTAATACTCTGTACAGCCAGCTTTTGCTTTAATTACAGCTATTAATCTTTAGGGATTCATCAGTACTAGCTTTTTCACAGAAAGATTAGGGAATTTTGCCCATTCTTCCTTGCAGAATTGCTCAAGTTTAGTCAAAATTTGTAGTGAGCGGCAAAAGACTGCTCTGTGCAAGTCCGTTCACAGATTTTCCCAGATATAAGGCAGGTAAGTACATTTACCTTCCTGTCCTTAGCTGTCAAAGAGACACAGATTTGCAACAAGGATTTAGATGTACTTGGCAGCAGCCATTTTCTTTTTAATCCTGATCAATTGCCCAGTCCAGTCCCTGAAGAGAAACACCCCCACATTTTGGGTGTTGTGCTATCTTTGCTTTTTGCCAAACATAGCGTTTGGAATTTAGTTGAGAAAGGTAAATTTTGGTTTCATCGGACCATAGCACCTTTTGCCAGAGTATTTCAGAGAAGTTTTTATGTAACTTTTTTAGGAAAGACTTCTTACTTGCCACCCTGCCATACAGGCCAGCTTTGTGTAAGGTAGTGAGATTCCAAGTCATAAAGCCTCGTAAGTCCTTCAAAGTTGCCCTTGGATTCTTGGTAGTCTCTCTGATCATAATCCTCCTGGCTCGGTCATCCAGTTTGGCCAGACGGCCTGATTTAAGCAACGTGTTGGTGGTACTAGCCACTTTCTACTTCTTAATGATGGCCTGAACAGTACTCTGAGGGACAGGTAAAGCCTTTAAAATCTTTTTGTAGCCTTCTTGTTGTGCCTCTCTACTTGTGCCTTTCTTCAGCTTTATCCCTGAGGCCCATTTGAAAGCAATTTCCCAACCATGGTGAATTATTTGCAGCACCATGCACTACTAACAGTGGCTGATCACTTTACCAAACCAAGTATATTGCTTATAAATTTTTTATAATCCTCCAGAATGTTTTAAAACATCATGTTCACTTTGATGATGAGGGTTATTAAGTCTTCACACAGTTAAAAAAAAAAAAAAGACTTATTTTATTTTAGATGGTGTAATTGACAAAAGGTACAGTTTTATTTTACAGAGAATGATGGCTTTTTATAGGCACTGTATATAATTATGTGCTTGTTCTAACACATTATCATTGTTATAGCAACCATGTACTTTTTCACAATTTTACACATTGATATTATTTAACAAAGAAAAACATATTTGTTTTTCTGCTTAATGTTCCCGTAAGGAAATGCTTACAAAAAATGTACATTTATTTAACATTTTCTTTCTTAAGAGTGAGAGAGAGAGAGAGAGAGAGAGAGAGAGAGAGAGAGAGAGAGAGAGAGAAAAGTGTGTGTGGGGGGTGACATTTTTATTAAAGAAAAGAATGTGGAGGTTACATTATCATTATAAAAATCTCTATTGCTTATACTAGACAGGAGTATAGATTTAATTCTACATATACAACTTAAATGTTTTTTACTGGTTTTATCTACTTGCTAACAGTAATTCACATTGGTTTATTAGTTCTGGTGACACTACTGCTGATCAGTGTAAATGCATTATTAACACAGAACATTAATTATTAATAAAGTATGTAAAATAAAAAACAGTGTACTGTAAAATGTCTTAGCTTTCATGGCATGTGTTGTTTTTTTAAAAGTGAGAAAACTCCTGTCACATAGACAAATCATACATTTAAGACCATGTTCAGCCAGTTATAACCCATTAAGCTGTTATATAAATTGATGACTTGTTGGTCAAAATATAGAAATAATGCTTTCTAATAACACAGGAAAGATCATGAATATAGTCATAATCTTTCTATATAGCTGGGTATTAAGGTAGGACAACTAAAAAGACATAATACAATCCTGCTTGTCATTCACATCAAAAAAAGCATAAGCCTAATAAGTAATAACACTAGGGTCTCTTTCCAAAAATGTTAAACATTTTACATGCTTCTCCATCATAACCTGTTTTTCTTTTTTTGTTATTCTTATATTGTGCCACATTAAAAAAATATATAAGATTAGTTGATTAAAGTCGTAGCAATACGAAAATTAATTTGTAATATTTTGAGAAAAAGTCAAACGTATGATAATAACATTGTAGCAATAAGAGAATAAGGCACTGAGTGTGCCAGTGTTCAACTCTTTCAGGGTCTATTTCTAAGATCATCATCCCCATAGTCTCTTGGGAAACAACATATCCTCTTCAAATGTCAACTTTTCAGAGTCAAAACTAGTCACAATTTCAGACTGCACCAAAGAGGCAATTTCCACAATGTCTGACAAATTTTTTCTTCTGATTCAATTAAGTTTACTACACAGTGTCCGTTTACAAATTATACCTCTGTGCTGATTTGCTGAAAGACAAAGAATTTTGCTTCACTAAATCTTAACCTAAAGTAGGATTAAACCAAATCTATTTTACACAAAACAACTAAACGTTTCAATTCTGTGATTTTTCTTAAATTATCAACACAATTATCAGTAATTCTAGACTTTATTCTTTTAATTCGGACTTTATTATGAAAATATTTTGATGTTATTGTGTTTTTTATTAACTCTGCATATCTCCTAATGATGGAAGAGCTATAAATATTATCAAATAAACAATAAAATATACTGAAGCAAAAAAGAAATAATTGAAATACTGTATACAATATTTTGTATTAAGTAATAAAAAAAAAAAAAAGAAAATAATTAAAAAGAAAATTCACTTTAAAAAAAGTATTCGCACTAGTCCAGTGCGCATCATGTAGACACGTTACAGTCAACGACTAGCTAGCAGCGGCTCTCCTCCCTTTTGAATATTTCTGACTCTGTACACATTTCCCTTTGAAGACAGGTTTGTTCGTATCCGTGAAAGTTCGTAAAGTGAATGTTTGTAAACTGGGGAGCATCTGTATTCTTGTAATTTTTTTTTTTTTATTAAATTATTTCAACTTTCATCTCATTTTAAGTGGCATTCAAACACTGTCATAGTGTAGGCATCCTCATTAACAACATATTATAATTAGTAAAACTTTGTCTTGAAGCCGAAAATACTAGTCATCTTAGCATAGAAAATTAATCAGACCTGGGAATACAATAAATAATTTTTGTACCTTCTTGTTTGTACATCTAAAAGAACATTTATGCACCCCCAGTGATAGAAATGTACCTTTGTGTCCTGGTATAATTAAAATTTACATCCTGCACGCAGAACATCAGTGAAGTGCTATGGAAAAATACCAGGATATAAATTTTAACTATACCAGCACATAAAGATACACTTTGAAAAATTGCTGTAAAAAAATGGCCACATTCTGAGAGTAGCATGCTGTTTTTTCATTAAAACAGTAAAATCCCCTATAAAACAATGCATTCTGCGTGATTCACAATTGTATAAGCTTTCCATTGAAAAACTGTGATCTTACATTGATGCTTGAGGCTTGGACCTTTATAATAATATATATTTTGTCATGATTACTCTTCTCCCTTTTCATTTAATCTATTTGTAAACATTAACACCTGCACCAAAGAGCCATCGAGGATGCGGGTGTCCGAGGTGAGTTTAAAAGGTAAATAAGAGATTAAATATTGAGTGAAATATTGAGTGAGATCAGTGAATTAGACAAGCTAATGCTGGATATGACATCACAAACACATAGCCAATTGCATCTATCCCTTTTGGCTTTTTTTGCCATAAAAGCTGTGCTTAAAAAACACAACTTAATATAGCAACCTAAGAAAAACATTTCAAAATGTCAAGGTTCAAGAGCTCAACTACTGCAAACATTGATCACCTTTATAGTGACTTGAATTAAATGCACTTGAATGAAAGTACAACATGTAAAATCTCAATTAGAGGTTTTGTACAGACATGACAGAATTAAAGTCACGTTGGTTAGTAATAAGTGAAGCCGGTAATGCTGATTTTTGGGTTGTTTAATTGTCTTCTGCTGAGCTCATGAGAGATTTAATGTGTTTTCTTTTCAGTTGATTTTATCTTTGGCTGTAAGTTATGTTTCTCTGCTCCTGTTTCTCTTTCCTTCAGTGATTCTGCTTGTTTACAGGTGTTCATCACTAACGTTTATTTAATTAGTCACTTCATTATCTCATTGACTTCATCACTGCTTCAGTGTTACCTCGACACTGTAGTGTGGACACATAAAAGTGCTTTTTTAAAATTGAGGATTTGTCTGTGGTATTAAAAGGGTTAAATGTATGAAATGGAAAAAAAACTGTGAACTGTATTTTAGGAGTAATATACTGTACATTTCATTTATGGAAGCAAAAATAAGTAGATTAATGGCAACCCTGTAGCCAGTAGTATACCATAAAATAATGATAAAAAAAAAAACAGCAAAATACTGTAAAACTTACCAGTCAAATCTCTGTTGTGTGTTTAAGTCAAGGACTGACAGAGAAATATTGATATTATGCTGCATGTTGCTTTATTTAAAGGTAGTTACTGATGCAGTGACAATCTCTTCACTAATTTTATTTGCACATAAAGTTTGCTGCTGTTATCTGCAAGACATTTGACTTTAATTGATGCTTTTAAAGATTTTGCATAATTCAGTAAGGGTTTATTTTTTTGTAAAAAAAAATATTTTTTATATTACGTAATTTTTTACGTAAAATACGTTCTCAGTACTAATATGTTCACATTACTTCAGCATATTAATTTATAAACAAATAGCATTTGGCCAATTTAAGTGCAGTCGGTTTCTGCAAATAAATCCTGCACCTTGATTTTTTTGCACCATGTGCATGTACAGTGAAGCCTAATGTATTTGATATGTAGTTTTCTTTCTGTAAAATAGAAAAAGACAAATATGATCACAATCATCAAATTAAAATTACTGTATATGTTTAATGGAACTCTGAGGTAACACACACACATGACGGTTTAGTCACATTTTATTGACAATTAAATCATTTGGATAATCCATTTTTTCTGAAAATTGGACCATCCAAATAACGTTATCTGTAAAAAGTATTGCATTGAGGTTATTAGGTTTTAATGACTCACTCACGTGTTCTCATATTCTGCTGGGTAGCACTTAATTAGTGGCCTGCCTACAAGCACTTAACATGGTTATGGCTTGCTTAATTCAATTAAACGCTTGCCCACTTATGCCATTTCTCTTCATTTTATATCTGAAATGCAGAGTCGCATGAAGCGAAATTCTTAATATTTATTTAATTTTTTGTATTCACACATCAAAGCTGTAACCTGTAAGATTCGTATAGCTACTTGTTTAACTTCAGTTTGTAAGCCCGATGATAAACCATTAATGTTCACATCCTTATTAAACATTGGGTGATGCAGTCAGCAACTCACTTGAATGCTGTAGTGGTAAAATATCAACACATTTTTGAACAGTCATAACCTAAAACAATACCACCTTTTATGTGCAGAGCTTTGGCCTTTGTGTGCAGTATTATCTTGAACTGATGATAACCATATAATCATTGAGTCAGGCAGCTTTACAACTGGCGTCATGCCACATTGATCAGTGTCTCAACAGACATGGAATGGTCGGTAACTCTTTATTTGAAGGTTATCTACACTGAGCTTTCAGGACACAATAAAACATTGTTGCATAAATCACTAACACTTCATTGGCTAGTCTACTTTCGATTCTACAATTCCTAAATCTACTTATTCTTAAATGTCAAATTGTATTTATTTGACTTTTAACACATTGTTATAAAATGTATAAGTAAAGTCTATATGAATTTCATATATTCATAGGAATAGGAATAAGCTGGTGATCCTAATATTAAGAGTGAACTGGAAAATCCTAAAAAGAGCTAGAAACTGGTCAATCTAAATTTTGAAAAATCAAAAATGTGCAGATTGTCTACTTAACATTAAAAGCAATTATCTCTCTATTTCTATAGATTCAACAATCAAAATATATTATGGTTTCATTCAAAAAACTATTTAAATGAATTAAAGCCTATAAAATAAATAAAAACAAATAATAAAAACACCAGCTGATGGCTCTCTAGAGGCAATGTAAAACATTCACACTATACCACAGCCATCACCGGACAAGGGTTCTTACCCTTCTGTTATCTTTGTCCTTAGAGATCTATGATTAATTTTGGTGGTGCTTAAATTGAAAATGATGTGGAATCTTTGAGTGCATTTTTTCCTGAATTTATTTCTAATTCATTCCAATATTGATAAGATTAAACACATCTCTGGTGCCCCGAACATAAAAAAATAACACAAGACATTCATCAACAGTAAAACTGAGGCCTGGCTTGTAAAACAGGGGCAATAGTTCAACCCACCTACAGTATCCCAAACACCATCTAGTAGCAGCCAGTTTATCTTGTTAGTGTCCATCTTCTTGTCTCACTTTCATTAAATCCTTTAATGCAGATTATATGAAATTATATAAAATTATATGGGAAATATTCGGAGCACATTGCGTCAATCATGTGAGACAACGACCCATCTTAACAACAATTAGGACAAACTGCAAAATTTTAAAGCTGGTGTCACTGAATCCCCAAGGATAAAAACTGTGTAATTTTTTGAACAGGACAAAAACATGTTGACAATTTGATATCTTTTTTCCCCCCACGATTCTCATGTAATTAGGGAAAAAAAGCAATCATTAATCATATTTTTGATTTATTTGATTTATTTTTATTTGATTTATACTTCACCTTGTGAAGAGTGCCTTGAGTCTCTGACACCCCAAGGAGAACACAAAGACTAGAAAGCTAAATTGGCCATGTTCTCTGGGTGACCTGAACAGCATAACTTGCTTACTTGTCAATCAGTGAAGCAGTTAGTACATTCTTCCAAATGCGATATGCTGCCCTGTGATGCAATGTGAGCAGATGTTTGAAATGATGCAGTGTCAGGCTTCACATGTCTTGGAGGAAGCATGCCTGGTCCATGTTCCCCTCTTGGTAGCCTTTGTTTGACAAGCAACAGTTAGCTAGTAAATGGGAATTGGCAAAAGACCAATTTTCTGAGAAAACAGAAACGAAAACATAAAATCTCATATTGGGCCTCATTTATAATTAACAGAAGTCTATCTAACTAATTTATACCTCGACTGATCAGCTTCAAATTATATGATTTGCAAAGCATTTGGCACATTTTAATATAAGGATTATGGCATCAAGTTTAAATTGCTTGTTTATTTAAAAAGTAATAATTTTTTTAACCTGGCAATGAAATTAAATAAATATTGCAACTTTTTTATCTAGCAAGCCAACCCAAATCCATTTTAAGACAAATAGGACTAGTTGTTTAATTAAGTAGAAATGCTGAAAGTTGTAAGCATACATGGTGTAAATGGCAGATTTAATATTACTGAAAAAAAAGGAGCACATGCTGTGATTAGAACTGCGTTGGATATTTGGTGACCCTTATTTGTTTGTGGGTTGATAGGTTGGTTGGTTGATTGACTGATTGATTTAGGATCAAAAGCTGGCTTATTAATAGATTTAGTTATTTACCTTGGCATTGCAACATTTAAGCACTGTCATTATTATTATGTATTGAAGTTAAAGCATTCCAAAATATTTGTGATTGCATTTCAAGCTCTCTCTCTTTTGTGCCAATTTTCAAATTCAGATTTGTTTTTCTTTAACCCGTTAAACAGTTCCTCAGTGCAGTAGCAACATTAATACATTATTATGATTCAATAATTAGCACATGCCAATATTAAGCACTGCATTAGTGTGAATTATTTGGCAATTATACAATAATAATAAGCAATTAACTAAAACGTCATTGTTTAAAGTAGTGTTTTCCTGTAAAAATATCATCAATAGAATCTTGCCTAGTGCTCCATAAGCTCATGAAATTTATTTTAATGTGCTGAGAAGTTTACTCAGATGTAAACTGCCCTGCTCTGATGCTGAAATCTGGAGCTAAAGAAAACTGTCCATGAGAATATATGTAACATAAACAGCTTTCTGTATATATTTTGAGCTTTTCAAACTATGGCTGTTTCATTTTAAAAGGAATAAACTGTACTTGATATCTTGTGACAGATGTGTAAGAAGTGCATTTAAGCTTATGACAACATGTTTCCCAACAGTCAAATAACAGATCAGTCAATAACAGTGTCACTTGTATAAAGGCTTTGTCAAGAAAAATGTTCACACAAGAGAAGAAAGCCATAGCAGCAAGAATGAAAAAAGATTAATAAAAACAAATGATCTGCTTTTCTATAGGCAAAAAATGCAAAGTAAACAGTTGTTCTCCACAGAGACACAATAACATTCAGTTTTATAAAAAAAATCAATAATCATCAACATGACCTATATGGTGAAATTAATAGCATGAAAAATTGTTCAGTGAATAATTGCCACGTTACTGACAGTGTGCACATTCAGCATTCATGTGTCTGTCTGTCAGCTTTGTCATATGTTAATTTAATTATTCAAATGCATCTCTTTTCTGAGTGCTAAATTCTGTCATTTTAAGTGGCGTGGAAACATGGAGTTTTCAGGAAAGGTTCTCAGATTCTGTGTGTTTCTGCAATTTGTTTCTATTTTAAAAATGTTGTGTAGTTGAGGAGTGGTTGGGCGATCATTTTTCACAATATTGGCTTTTTTAAATTTGTTATATATTCATTACATTCCTTTCGAGCAGACATTTTCTCCTGGATACCATGTATCATCATCTATGTGCTAGTACCCATTTGTGTCCAAGTTTGCCCTCGATTGGTTATATTTTTAGCTGTATTTACATAGATAGAGGTCTTTGTTGGGGCTGCCTGTAACTAATGCACCTTTATTACAGGACTAAAAATTATTAATTGAGATGCTTGTGTTTGATCGACTATTGTGAGGTCTGTTATTTCTAAATATTGAGTGACTGAAAATTTATTGACTGCCAGATTCTGCTACTCTTTTCCATCATTCATGTCATTATACTACTGGCAGCTGCATTTACTCAATATTACAGTTACTGTAATATCTATAATTCAAAATAATTTCTATTCACCTTTAGTAAATGTTCAGTGAGCATTGTAACCTTCAAATTAATACTATTACTGCCGACTGTTAGACCTAACATTAGCTAACTATCTGAGTGGCAACATCATGTGCCATAAAATGAACTTGTTCGTGATAATCCCAGGTAGTCTATGCGTTATTATTGTGAAGGGAGGCTGACAGGTAGGCTGGGCTTATTTTCCAGACTCTGCAGAGAAAAAACCTCTCACAGTAACCTTAGCAAGTTGTATTTATTGTTCATTGTGTTTCTGCCAATATAAAATGTCTCATTGAGGATGCATAAATGTCTTGTCACAATAAAATAATCAGAAAAAAGGAACACAAAATGAGGCTCTTTGGTAATTAATTCCTATGTCATTGCCTCTACTTTGTTAATGGAGTCGCGACCGAAATAAATTGGGAGAAATTGACAGTGACAAGGCTTGGATTAAATATTAACAGACTTTTGAAAGAGCAACTTGAGCCAAGTGTGTTGTAACACAGTGAGCTAGAGTGATAATGAACTCAGAAGAGCTTTGCTCAAGTTGTTTAGCTCTTAATCAGAAGAAACTTCTCTAGGTTACCTATGTAACCCTAGTTCCCTAAGGGGAACGAGACACTGCGTCGGGACGCTTTGTTCTGAAAAAATGTGTGTAATCAGTCAAAAATTGGACACTTGACGTCACAACCAGGAAGTATAAAGCGCAAATGAAGTGAGGCGAGTGCCAGCTTCTGTAAAGGAGAAGAAAGCGTTGCAGGGATGCTGGCAGTGTGGCTTAGAGACGCTCAGGGAACTAGGGTTACATACGTAACCTAGAGACATTCCCTTTCAGGAACTCGAGCTGCATCGAAACTCTTTGGCAACGAGTGTCCAATCAGACTGACCCTGACTCGTGTGTATAAGCACAGATAGGTTGAAGGAAAGAGGGGCCAGGAGTGCAAATGTCTTGGATGGGTACTCCAGAGGACCAAGCGTTTGAGGCAGCCACACTCCGGGGTGTTGTCCTTACGGATCAGCAGGTGGTAATCTCTGAGGTCCGAAAAAAATGCTTAAAATGCTAGAAGCACGGCCAGCATCTCTGGGCAATTGATGTGCCAAAGTCGATAGGGCCCTTCTCATAGACCTTGGGGGGAGCGACCACTCATAACCGCTCCCCACCCCATGAGGGACGCATATGTCATTAGCATTACGCGACGACCGGGAACTCCCAACACGGGGCCCTAAAACAGGAACCTGGGATCTCTCCAAACATTTGAGGCACGTAGGCATGGCCGCGTGACCTTGATCGTACGGAGGGCATTGCCATACCATGAGAACCCATGGGTCCTGAGCCACCACTGAAGATGACTCATGTACAGAAGGCCAAGTGGGATAACAGCCATGAGTCCTAGCAGTTTCTGGGACTGCTTGACAGCAAGAGGCTGTCCTTCTCTGACCTTCCAGATGGCCGTAAGGATGGCCACAATGCGGGCAGGGAAAAGCTGCTTGCACAAAGTAGTCGAATCCCATATGACGCCGAGGTAGGTGGTTCTCTGTAATGGAGAAAGCACACTCTTCCCAGCATTCATGGGAGTGAGAATGACATTTTGATGCTGCACCGCTTACTGCTCTGATCAAGCTATTACCAACCAATGGCTGATAAAGTTAAGGATGCGGATGCCCTGAAGTCTCAGGGAGACCAAAACCGCATTGACACATTTTGTGAAGGTGCGGGGTGAGAGGGCAAGGCTAAATGGAAGAACCCGCTACTGGTAAACTTTGGCCCTGAAAGCGAACCCCAGGAACTTTCTGTGAGATGGAAGGATGGATACATGAAAGTATGCATCCTTTAGATCTACCGTGGCAAACCAGTCCTCAGATCTGATTTAAGACATGACCTGCTTGAGGGTCAGCATCCTGAACCTAAGTCTCACGAGTAAGCGGTTCAGCTGACTTAGATCCAAAATGGGACGCAACCCACCATCCTTTATGGAAACTATATAGTACCGACTGTAGAACCCAGACTCTCATTCTGATAGAGGGACCACCTCAATGGCCTACTTCCTCAGGAGAGTGTTTACTTCTCGTTTCATGACCAAAGCCTGCTTGGTTCCCACCAGAGTGGGAAGAACCCTGTTGAAACAGAGAGGACAAGACTCGAAATGAATTATGTAGCCTCGTTCTACAGTGCCACGTCTGGCAGAGCTTTCCAGACTGTCAGGAAGTCTCTTGGGGGTATCGGTTTCTTGAGACTGACCTCTGGTGTGCCTAGAGCCGGGGAAGTGCCCTGAAGCGACTCTAGGAGGCGGCGAGTTCTCCTGGACCACTACGAGACCGGGTGGAGGCCGAGGAGGATGCTCAGCGAGAGCGGGGCAGAACCACGAGGAGCGCGAGCACGCTCCTCAGAGAGTGCCGCTCGGGAGCAGAGTGATGACGTGCAGCCAGTTCTCGAGAGAACGGACTTAGCGTGCTCTGCTCTCACAAATTTTTTTTTTTTTGACAAACAATTGACAGACAATTCAACACATACACACAGAGCTCTTTGTGAACAAATAGAAGCTGGTGCTTGCCTCACTCCATGTGCGTTTTATACTTCCTGGTCGTGATGTCACCCTGCCGGTGACGGCCAGTGTCCAATTTTTGACTGATTACACACATTAGTTTAGAGCGCTAACACTCGGGCGTGTTCCCAAAGTGTTAACTGGTACCTGGAAGGGAACTTGCTCTAAAATGGTTTCCAGTTGACTCTGGTGCTGGACTCCAAATAATGTGCAAACGCTACTAAAAATAGATGCTTGCATTACACAATAAAAGCCAATGTGCTTTTCTTTGCAGTTAAGAAAAGTTGCAGTTAAGTTTTTTTTTTTTTTAACAAAACAAAACAATTTACACTATTGCAATGTATAAACTTTAAAGTATATAGGTTTGTGGCAGTGGGCAGATGCACAAGCACCAGTTCAGTGGAGCTGGATGTACAATGTTTCAGTATCTGGAGAGGAGAGAGACAAGAGTTAAAATTGGGCTTAAAACACCAAAAACACAGAAATAATACACGCTCTAAAATGAGACAATTGAGCTCTGTCTGAGTGAGGCATCTCACAAGGCAAGAGATGTGTACACCCTGGCAGCTTCCCAACATGTCCTACCGATTATATGCTGCTATGTTTGCCTGCTGCATCAAACTCAAAATATTTTTTATTTTGTGATACCACAATATTCATTGTAAGATCAAAAAATTGTAAATCAAGCCCTTGTAACTCGGGGGCCATCAGTACAGGGTCACAATTAGGCATATTTGTTTGGCTTTAAATAGTGCCATTATTGTAGCCCATTTTGGAATACTCTATTTTTTTTTTTATGTACTCCCAGTTTCATGTGAACACCAATACACTGAGCCAGTGTTTATTGAATTGATATGTGCCTCTTATTTTCATTATGTAAATTGCCATTCCACTCATTAATCTCAGATGTTATGCTGCTATGCTCATGCTACAGGCTTTCTCATTGCCTAACAGTAAATGTGTGAAGTTAGAAAAGTTAGCACTTGCTGTGCAAGGGTTTAAAATGATCACACATTGTCACCTCCAAGTGCCAAGCTAAACAATGACAAAACACCTTTTAAAGTATTAAAATAACAAGATATACTTTACATAACACTCTGTTCCTTCCAGCCAACTCAGCCAATAAATGAAACATAACAGCAATATTAGCAAGCTCTGAGTGACTTCTATGGTGGTATGCTTACACTGGCATGAACCTAATAAAAATATGGTAAGCTGACTAGCCAGATTTGTGAGTTAACACATCTTGTATTCATCTGTCTGAATGTATTTATAAATCAAGATAATAGTAAAAACGTAGGGAAGAATAAAAAAAAATTAATAAAATGAAAAGGATTATCAATTCAATACAAATCATTGTTGGATTTAACATTATCATCAGCAAATGCTTCCATACACATTAGCTAATGCTTCCATGCATCAATTAAAAAATGTTTAGAAGTAGGCCTATACTTTAATGGTTCCATCATGTGCAATAAAAACTGTGAAGGGAAAAATATAGCCCAAACAACAACAACAGATGCTGGAACAGATTGCTCTGTGCTAAGTGCTGAGTGCCTTCAAATCCTTTAAGACGTCATATACCAGGACTGATATCTTTTGGCTACTAAAGTTTTACAAGAAGAAGCTCATGCTGCTCAAGTGATGTGTGCACAACAGAGAAAGTATCTTTAGATAGATAGATAGATAGATAGATAGATAGATAGATAGATAGATAGATAGATAGATAGATAGATAGATAGATAGATAGATAGATAGATAGATAGATAGATACCACAAAGAGGGATGCACGCAATTATATAGGATGTCTTTGGATGTGGTATAATACAATATTGTGTTCACTTGAATTTGGAAACCCAAACTGTTCCAACATGGCAATGCCCCTGTGCACAAAGCGAGCTTCATGAAGATATGGTTTACATGGGTTGAAATAGAAGATCTTGAGTTGCCTGCTATAAAGCTCTGATTTCAACCCTTCTGAACACCACTGAGATGAATTGGAACAATGATTGCATCCCAGGCCTCCTCACCCTGCATCAGTACCTGACTCTACTAACACCCTTGTGGCTGATGTCCACAAGCACACTTCATAATCTAGTGATCTTCCCAGAAGAGTGAAGGGAATTATTAGAGCAAATTGGGACTAAATATGGAATGCAATTCACAAAAAGCACAAGCTTATAAGATTTTTGTTATAAATTATCAAACAACTTATTTGTACAAAAAATCTACAACATCTCTCATGTTAACTGGGAAAAGAAAAGTCATTTTTTTCCCATTATTACAATCACTCAAATTATATTCAACTGTATATATTGATTGTGAAAATCAAAATGAGAAACAAACCAGCAAGTGAGGCAGAACGGATCTGCTGAATCAGCTGTTCTACTTTCTATAAGGGTGGAGATTTCATTATGTTGCTTGGGGGATCAAAAAGAAGTAAGAAAATTGATGGAGTATTTTTTTTTTTTTAAACTGTACAAGTTTAATATGGGGGTTGCTTTGTTGCTTTCCTCTGGATAAAAACAACATGCTTGAACTGTGTGTGTGTGTGTGTGTGTGTGTGTGTGTGTGTGTGTGTGTGTGTGTGTGTGTATATGTGTGTGTGTGTGTGTGTGTGTGTGTGTTTTGTTTTTAAATAGATGAGATTTGGAAAATCGCAGTTGCTGGACACAGTATGTTGTTTTCAATGCATTTCAAAATTGAACTGTACTGGATGCATACTTTTCTTGTTACAGTAACATAGCAGACATTCTGAATATGTAGCAGGAGCACAACGAAAACCTTGTAAATTTGCAACACTTTGATTTGATGCTACTGTACAAGGCTGGTGTCTTGTAGCAACCTGTGATCACAAGCTCCAGGGTGCTGCATATTCCCATGGGGTCCAATTACCTAGGCTAATGTAGCTAATGCAATTTAGCTCAAAAGTATGCTAAATTAATTCCATAGCTTCCTTATGTAGTTGTAGTTTCTCATCGCAATCTTTCATCCAACATATTTTGTGAGGCTACAAGATCTTTTAATTTTTACTCAGTAAATTGTTCAAACGCAAGCTGCCAGAGTTCTGCTGGGGCTCTCTTGATCCAGTTTCATAATTCTTGAAAAACACATTTTTTGAATTCCTGATTCTGGAATGATGATCTAATCATCTATTCAAATTTATTAATATGCCAACTAAAACAAATGTCTGCCAACAACCAGAGTACATCCTCACTTAACATGTGCCAAACCTTTTTTTTTGGTAATTGGAATTGGGAATTGTAATTGTTTTGGTACAGTATATATATCCCACAACCTTTCACCTCAGATATTACACTTGCAAGAATCAGATACATGCATACATGCATGGACAATCTGAAAACCTCTAACAAATAATGGCGGACTGGATTTCTTTTTTAAGTGCTGGTATTTTATTAATGGCCGGATGAATTAAAAAATAATTGCCCAGATATGTAATCTGCTAGAACCTGCCACTCAAGTTCACGATTTATCAACATTCCCCAGCCCCAACCCCCTGATTCCCACCATGAAAGTATGAATTCTGTTTTCTTAACAACTTTCCTAATAACTTGTGATTCCAATGTTCTTATTAATATAAGAGCCAGTATAAAGAAAGATTTTAATAATCTTTTTCACACAATCACCTACAATTTGTCCTCTTAAAGCTTCCCCTGTTATACCATAACCTCATTAGTAATGGCCTGGACAAAGCTCCTGTACTGTGAAAAGCATTGTTCATTGTCCCACTAGCAATGAATGAATAACTTGCATGCCTCAGTGAACTTTAACTGGTAGCATACATACATTTATGAAGACACTTTATAGGCTGGCCTTGGTCAACTTAAGACCCATGTGTAATCCATCACTGGGGCCCCCTGCAGTTTGTCTGTCAGCCCAATGTTAGTGTGGATGATGCACTGATCTATATGATTCAGAGGGTGTGGATTGAATGTGGCCCCACATGGCCTGTGCTTTCAATGCAGTACAGTCAACACTGCTAGGGATAAACAAAGTAAAATACTGGTGTGTGCCCCAAGGGTGCCATGGATCACAAAAGGCCACAGCAGCAACAGTCACAAGCACAGCCAGATATCTTGAGGTGTTAAAAAGAATTAATCCAGCTCACAGAACCACAAAACATCAGTGTCAGTAATGATGGTTTGTGCCAGCATACTGTAGTGTGTCTAGTGTTCTAGTTGCTCTACTGTGCTTGCAATACCAACAGGGACAGCTAGCAGGACTCAGAATGACGGCACTGGGTTTCCTATTTTGTGAATATGATTAAGATGTTGAAATTGCTTCATTTCAGTCCACTGCTTAATCCATCATTGCCCGACAACCTGCTGTTTTCATATCAGCTATGTATCATTGTGGATGGCACAGGAATCTGCTGTATTTGCTGTATAGGGTTTACTGGTAACACTTTGTTGTTCATTCAACACTATCTAACCAGCAATGCAAGGAAAGCAACACTGTGAATTCAGGTGACTGCCTCAAGGATTGCATGGATCAGAGACTATCTGACTAGCAGACCTTACTCTGTGAGGCTACAAAACTGTCTATCAGAAAAGGGATTGAGCAACACAGCAGTCCCCTCAAGGGACTGTAGTTTTTCCCTTTCTGCTCTAAACAGTATTTATTCTAAATATAACTCTGAGTCATGTGGCCTGCAGAACTCTTTAGATGTTTCTTGGGTGTTTAGAGGATGAACAGAAGTTGAAGTGTTTGATTTTGATTGACAGTGTTTTGTCAAAATGGTTAATCTACCTACCTATGTAACTGCCTTAACAACCGAGCTTGCGCCTCCTATCTAAACTGTATGTATATTTGTGCAAGTATTTAGAGAGCTCATTTGAGTAAAAAATAATAAAATGCCTACAGTTTGATCTCTCATGGTTCCTGTGTGGAATCTAAATAATGTGTTATATTAAACATTGCAAGTGTACTGAGCTGTGACTTTGATTATCATCTCTCTGGAAACACTACATTAGCATAATTGGAAGTTGAGGCAGAGGTTTTTGGAACTCTTTAAGAAGTCCACATTCAAATGACCACAATCTTTGTAGAAATCCTAAAACAAATTTGAAAATAATTTAGGCTACTTATGTATTTACCATTTACTATGAGCATTATCCCTCTTGAAAGTGACCTGTGTGATTTTTCTCAAATATCCAGACTAAAAGTAGTTACTGTGGAGTGTAAATTTAAATGCAATTGGCTCTCTTTGTAATATTCTGTCTATTTAGTCAGGATAGTACCTTTGTCAAACAAAACTCTCTACTTCTTCACAAAAACATGTGCTTTTCCACTTCCATACCCTTTGGATGTTGTGATAGAAGCAAGATGTCAGTGTGCATCACATCATAACAAGTGAACAACACAGATACGATACTTTTAGCCTGGTGTGTCTCAATTGTCACAAACTGCTGTGCTCCATTTTATAAATCCTGTCATGGGGATGATGTTTTATCATTGTCAAGACTGCATGAATATGCATATGTGTTCAGAGTGAACAGACATTGCCTTTGGCTAGTGTTGTATGTGAGTGCAAGGGAATGTCTTTTTCATTCTAATGAGAAGATGCTGTACCACCTCACTCACTATGACTTCGGTTTAGTGAAGGGGACATGATATGTTTCTGAATGGATTTTCTGAGATATCATCTCTGAAAAGCAGGCTATCCTTTAGAATACAATTTGCTTTATATAGAAGCAAAATGTACATTACACCCAGATGGAAAAGGCAGTAACCTCGTAGCTTCGCAGATTTTTGCTGCCAATTTAAAGAGAACAGACTCATGCTTTTATGTACGCCATTTATCCTATGTATACCGGGCTACTTTATAAGTGTTTCACATTTTTACAGCATTCTACAGTGAACAAAATTAGCTCAGTGAAATGAGAATTCTATGAAATGCACAATTTCTTACCACAGGTAATCAGCTGGATGATAAGGTGTCTATTCATGGTAAACATTTGTAATTGTTATTGTGCTTCAAATTGGCATAATTGCATGAAAAATGTGTTTGCTCATGCTCTGTATTTCTTCTTAGTGGTGAGAGATTTATTTCTTGGATATGCAGGCTTAGCCATGAAAATTATTAGAGCCCAAGGCTAGATTGTGTTCACAGATGATACACACTGCAGTCACTTTTTTGTTGCCATGAATCCCATCTTCCCCTGCCCTGACTCTAGTTCGCTCTATTCCTCTCCCTCTCTCCCTTCCTTTCCTCTTGCATGCCTGAAGCTTGCTACATTCCCATCTAGAGAACGGAAGCTGATGAAATATGTTCCGAGGCACATCTTAGTGTTTATTTGTTTTTATTTAGATTCTTTATAATGCTAAGAGCTCCAGGGTGACTGCATGGTGAGATAGAGGCTTAGGAGTTAAAGCCACGCTTCTGACTGGTAAACTGTATGCAAATTGATGGAATTAGTTGCCATCAAGCCTTATAATGGATACTTGATGGCATGAATACATTTCAGTCACATACACACATGTATTCATGTGTTCAGACACACTTGCTCTCACACACAACCTTCTGGAACTGGCTCCGTGCCAGGAAAATAAAGCCGATATGGTGGGAAATATTGCTTCAGCAAAGACTGTAGTTGAGAAAACTGAAAATGTATATATTAGAATGGATGCTGCTAATAAGGAACTGCAGTAATCAGCGGTTAAGGTATATTGTAGATTTTTCTGAGATTGTGCTGATTGTGTTTCCACCTTATATCTTTGCAGTTTTTACAAGCTGTTTTAAGTAATTAAAAGCAGTTGTGATATTAACATATTGTTCCTGCAACTTTTGTAGCCATTACATATTATCAAAATGAAAACTGTCAGATATGTTTGTTTTTATGTAAAGTTTCAGTAATCTAAATTCCAACAAGATTATTGAAACAATTTCCCATGAAATGGCTTAAAAGTGATTATAATTTTAATTTTTTTTTTTAATTGCCAAATTCCATTCTCTACAAAATGAAAAAAAAAAATCCAAATAAATTATGTATAGGAAAAGAGAATAATGTTTAAGATTGTGGATAGCCAAAAGTGCACCAGTGAATTATGTAAGCTGCAGCCAAGCTTCTACTGTAGAGCAAGACTTCCACCTTAGACAGTTAGAGCTAGAATGCATTCAAAAGGAAAAACACCTACTGTAAATAATTCAGGCATGTATTGTCACAATAATGTGACAAATGATCACAATAATTTTGCCACAAAAATATGACAAAAGATATACGGATATGAACATTTTTGTTTCTTAATTTCTTCTTAAAATAGCTTTTAAACATCCAAAATCTAAAATATATAAAAATATAATAAAAATTAATGCAAAAATAGATAATAGAGAAGCCCTTGAAGGACCCATTGGCCCTATTTGCATAATATCCTATAACATCACAGTTACTGCAGCCGTGCTGTGTATGTAATTCCAGTTGTATTTATTTCAATTCAGTAAGTAGAGTCATTAAGACTCA
Source organism: Silurus meridionalis (assembly GCF_014805685.1). Taxonomy (NCBI): domain Eukaryota; kingdom Metazoa; phylum Chordata; class Actinopteri; order Siluriformes; family Siluridae; genus Silurus; species Silurus meridionalis. The sequence goes on from NC_060900.1 coordinate 15,141,978, forward strand.
TTATGTTAACTCATTAAAGCTGGCGTAATCTGTTGAGGCCATAAGTTTTCTGTAGCAGTTTGTTTAATAGATGTCCCTAAGGTTCATGCATCATTATCTGCAGATTTAGGTTGCTTGCTCCTATTATTGTTATGGAATAAAATATTATTTGGGACTCTAATTAACCCCTCAAATATGAACAAACACAATAGAGTTCTTTTGGCTATAGATCTCTTTGTTTAAGGCCCCTTCTTAGAGTGAATGCTTGCATACTGTGAGGGGCTGAGTGGAGTGGATCACATCTGGTCTCCTGCTGAATAAAAGAACCGGGAGTGAAGAACCTACTGGATATAGTGCCTGCTGATTTTGATGTGCGTAGCGGGGTGGCTTTGAATCTCGGTCATAAGTCTCCCAGATAAAAGCTACATTACTGGCTGGGTCATTTTTCTAAAGATCAACATCCTACAGTCAGGAAAAAAGAGATGCAATCAGCTTTCTTTTTGGACTAGTTGTAGCAATATTCTCCAGTCAGAAAGTCTCATATATACTTTCTGACTCATATATACATTTTTATATACATTTTGCAAATCAGTGCACTTGGAATACCATGTTTTTTGTTTTTGTTGTTTTTTTCCCTTGGGTACGGTATTGGAAGCAAACAGTGATCACAAGTCTGGTGTGGTATAATAGCTTGTTAGGTATTTTTTTTCTTTGTTCTTATATAGCACTGACACTTTTACCTATGCAATAACCCCAGCCTGACTGATGAGACCAAGGTTTTTAATATCATTCCCAAAGAGAATGTCAGTAAGCGTATGAAAAATTGCTGCAGCTGTTATATGTGTGTGTGGGGGGGGCTCTGCCAGACCTTCAGTGGGACCTCCTGACAGTTCTTCAAATTAATAATCTAAAACTTTAATTTAGTGCTAAAGCGTTAGATAAGTATAAAAACGGACCTATAAAGAATACACTTTTAAGCTTTAATCCTCCTCAACCCGTATATAGATCATAAATAAAAAAGGATTAAAAAAAGGGATTCTTCAGAGTAAATTGTAGCTAATGATGACAGAAATGTGTGTCTTGATTAGATTATGATGTGGAAAGAAGACTGTATGATATTTTCTTGTAGTAGACAGAGATCCTGTAACAGATATTGAGCTTTAGCTAAGGGAAGTGAACGTTGCACAGAAAAGTGGGATGAGTTCCATGAGTTACAAGGAAAAATGGTACTGATTTTTAACAGTAGATATTGACATAACAGAAAAAATTCAAATGGACTGAATACATAACTGGAGTATGTTCAGTCCTGTGCAGCTTCTGTTCTTAGTGGTGCTAGAAGAGAATTTCAGTTAATATGCAGAACTTTTCCAGTATTTACCTTTCTGTTTAGGGACATATAGATTTTATGTTAATGTTGCATGTGATAAATTGATATCGACAAGGCCATGCAGTTTCTGATACTTAGAAAAGAATATGTTAGGGATTTTGCAAACTACATGTACGATTTATAACATTATAGCAACAAATTATAACAATAATAACAATATATCAGTGGTACAAATATAAAAATGCCTCAAAGAAATGATATTGATAAACAAGTTGTTCAAGTGGTGTTTTCCTCTTAATTTAAAGGTGCACTGTAAAATATATACACGATTGTTTATCAGAGTTAAGGGTTAATGTTTAAATGCGAAGTTTTTGTCAAACTAAAACTACACTGCTAAAAGAAATTAAATGAACACTTAATCATCAAAGTACTGTATAAACCAAGTCAATTCAATTTCAGAAATATCAATCTGACCAGTTTGGAAGCATAAATGATCAGTTTTAGGACAAGTGAAAGTGACAACAGGTGCACTGGAGAAGTAACAGCAAGAAGATTTGGTGTGTCCCCCAGCACAGTTCCAATATCATAGAGGATATGACAAGAGATGAGCTGTTACACAAGGAGAGCTGGACTGGGCTGTAGAATAGAAATAACCCAGCTGCAGATCTACAAAATGAACATCAGCAGGCTGCCAGTGTTCATGTTGCTTACCAAATTATCAGAAAGACTCCATGTGGGGGTATGAGGGCCATGGCATCCTCTAGTGAGTCCTGTACTTGCCCAGCACCATGCAGCTCAATTGGCATTTATCATAGAAGATCAGAATTGGCAGGTCCAACATTGGTGCCCCATTCTCTTCATGGATGAGAGCAAGTTCCCACTGAGTACTTGGGACAGATGTAAAAGAGTCTGTAAATGCCATGGGGGAAATAATGCTGCCTGCAGTATCATCCAGCATGAGCAGTTTAGCAATAGTGATAGTCTGGGGTGGTTACACAGACCTTTGCATGCTAGCCAAAAGTGCCTTTTCTGCTGTTCTTAAAACCTTAAATAAAGGACTAATGCATTATTAAATATATTTTGCAAAATGTTTATTTATTTGTTTATTATTGACCCTTTGTTTACCTCGTCCTTGTCAATTTTCCAGCAAGAAATTAACCCATTTCTCACACTCTCTCTCTCTCTCTCTCTCTCTCTCTCTCTCTCTCTCTCTCTCTCTCTCTCTCTGTCTCTCTCGGTAGGTGGAGAAGTACCATACACCACTTTGGCCACGAGGTTGATGATGGGCGTTTGGTGGCTCTTTGCTTTGATTGTCATTTCTTCCTACACAGCTAATCTGGCAGCCTTTCTCACAATCTCCCGCATTGAAAACTCAATCCAGTAAGTGTCTGCAATAACGATTCTATTAACTCAACCCTGCACTTACCTCAGAGACCTTCATTGCATTTTCTGTATTAGGGGAAAATTATATCAGAATTGTTTTCTCTCTCAACTCAATTTCTAGGCAATGCTATTATATGGGCTTGAGCAAACTTGTATCAATTTGCCTCTTGTCTCCTAAAGGGAGGAAAAGAAACCACAGTGTACACACCAGGTACAATTGGATCCAGATGGAAGACTGTACTGCCACATGATGTATTACATTTGAACTGAATAAGACAAGCAGGATCAAGAAAATTCGACCTTGTGTAACATTCATCAGTTTCCTATAGTCAGGAGAAGACAGAATAAACTAATTGTATCCATAACTCTGAACACACACACACATGCAAACAGAGACATGTGTCACAGATACAAATAAAGCAGGGGAACAAGGCTTTTTTATAAGTAGGCTGTGTGTACAAATGAGACCCAAACACTTCTTTGCTCATACTCAATCTGCTCCATTGAAATGGAATTGAAGTTTTGTATTTTATATGTATATCTGGATGTGTGGAAGATGTTCTTTCGAAGCATTTGAGAAAAGCTTCACATTTTCTGACTGTTATATGTAATTTATTAGATCTATGGTTTATGGTTGATTAAGTGCAACCGAAGAAGAGCTTGAGGTTACACATATAAGCAGTGAAAATCATGTATGTATGTATAATAACTGTGCATAGCTCTAGGACATCACTTGTTCTTTCCTCCTCATCAAGACCCTAAACTAGCACAGTTAGCAGACTAATCATATTCCACAACACCTAGCAGTGATAGAGTTAATTGTGCTTGTACAGTATTTCATATTACTAGGAGGCTAAACACGAGGAGGGCAAGTCGTGAAAAACGAACAGCTTATTTTCCCTCACTTTGTTTATTTTCACTTGCGTTAGATTGTCATTAATGAGCCTGTGCTTAGATCACTTGGTTCTAATTCTATCAGGCTAATTAAGATTTCCATAAATTTAAATGTGTTATCAGTTAATGTGTAGACAGTGATGGGGTCATTACAATCTTAATTACAGCCTAAACTCTGCACCCATGGGTCTGTTGTGTTTAAAACTGAGAGATGAGCCATGCCTGTCAGGAAGCATTGAACATGTTTATGGCAAGAAAAGCAAGTCACTCAGATCTCATAATTAGATGATTTTATGGGTGTGATTTGAGTTTGACTGACAGCTAGATAGGCACTTAGAGCTGCATTCCAATTTGTCAATATAAGATATAAGACTTAAATATGTACATCAATATTTTATGCAGGAAAGTTCTCTTGGTTCAGACTGCTTTCGCAAGCAATGAGGTCAATTTCTTGAACATCACATTTAGATTATTAATGTTACCATCATGTAGTTCACGCTGCCAAGCTTTCATATTTTTCTTCATGTAGACGGGATGTGGTTTTTAATACTGTCTGCACTGACTTGAAACACAAGCCTTTAATCTGGCAAAACCTGTGGGATAGGTAGTGCACACTAAAGAAAAATATATTTTTTTTAATTCCAAAAACTCTAACATGGTGAAGCATAAAACAATGTAGAATTTAAAAATAAATGAATAAACATAAAAACTAATTCAATGACTTATAAATAGTCCTAATTACAAATATACATTTGTTACACATACGTTACAAATTTTCTTAACAATTTTAACAATATGCCTTCTACATTTTTTCTCTGCACCACTTGTATTAACACTACATCCAGCAAATTTTATTATGCTAGTGTGTGTGTGTGTGTGTGTGTGTGTGTGTGTGTGTGTGTGTGTGTGTGTGTCTATGTGCCTACGTGTATTTGTGAGTGATGTGACTGCAAGATTTTAAATCAAGGTCATGCCATTATTTTAAGGGTGGGGGATGTTCCTGCTTTCAATATGTTATTTTACTTGACAAAATTAATAAGATTTTCTATATAGAATGTGCCCAGGTTTAAAATCATAAACTGATTAAGCACTATTCGGCTTAATTTACAGTTCATTTTATGTTTATTTTTAATTTTCTATCCATTTACAAATCCATTCTTGATATACACAGTGTCTAAAAGTAAAATGCTGTCTCATCTGTTCTACTCCTTTCCAGGGAATATAGAAAAAATTTATAGTGTAATAGTTATGCATTTAATATTGGCTTCAAATGCCATTCCATTTTTTTTAGGTTACAAATTTATCATTTTTGTTTCCCTTATAGCTCAAAACATACATTTTAGTTTTACATATTATGGTTGCATCAATGGGACTGGACGTTTTATATAGATTTTTTTTTTAGGACTTAACATTTCTTGTCAAGCTTATTTAAATTATTTCCGTACGAGGTCAATATTAAAATAATAGCCAAAATACATATTAATAGCTTTTATTTCCTATATAAGATTTTAGTAGGTCAGAAGATGAAATATGAGTTTGTAGAATTTCTGGCATCACTGGCCAATGTTTTCACAATACCCTTTTAAAAATATTGTTTATTTCTCATGATGTAATTCAGTCAGTTCTGTGGCATTCTTTATGAAGCAATCCATTTTCTGATATGGATCCCACATTATGATGCAGCCACCCTCATGCTTCACACCTGTGCTGGTATACCTCATAATAGATTTTCCTCAATACAAGTCATGTTTACATTTGTTATTAGTTTTGAGATTGTAATTGCAATGTGCACAGGTTTATATTACAGTGTTTATAGTTTTTATAGTATTATATTTCTCACAACACAACTTTACAGAGTCCCTGAATGTTTGGGTATATGTGTTTGGGTATGTATATGTGCAGTTTAGTCTGCATCTCAGAGACAAGTCACTGATTGGAGCAGCAATATGTTTTTGGTGATTAAACAGCTCTTTACTTGCCATTGTCTGTAAGAGCAGAAGCCCACTGACAGACTAAGATAGCATTTCTATTTAATTTAAGGTTTGTTTTGAGAAAAGATTTTTTTTTCCTGGAGTTTCATTTTCACTTTTATTGGGAATTCTTCTTTTATAAGCATGAAGGATTGTAATGTGTCTCGCCAGTGCTGATTGCGCTGTGCAGAATAATGCTACAGAATTTGCCTGCTGGCTAACAAAAGCAAGAAGCATTCTTTTCTCATAGCCTTCTAAAGAAATCTAAGAAACTCATTTACATTGTTCACAAAGATTCTACTGCAAAGTGCCTCCGTTTGGTGATTTAGTTCATTCAACTCTTGAGTGAGAAAAGAACAGCAAGTAGAGAATATATTTTTTCTTTTAAATCAGAAAGTAGTGTTCATTCTACTGTCCAAAGAAAATGAATTTTCATGTGGGTTACTTCTGAGGATTCTTCCATGAGTGCTTTGGATAAGAATGCTTAAGATTAGAATGAGAGTGATGCATATCTATACAATATAGAATGAAAAGAGTGTCATGCTAGGATTGTTATTTGTCATAAAGCGAAACATGATTTGCATACTCTCAGTTCTAAAATTGTAAGCACCCTTCATTGGGAACTGTGAATGCATAAAATGAACAATAAACACATAAAAAGAATTTATTGGTGTGGTCAGACACAGTCTTTTGTCAAGAAATACCATGAACATGTATGGAAACAACATTATAATTTTTTTTTTCCTATAAATACCATGAACATGGTTGGAAATGACTAATTCCCCAAAACTCACTTTAAAATAGTTGGTGAAGGAGGATCATTGATTATTTACACTGATTTGTGGCTATTATAGCATTATGAACATTTTTAAATATCACTAAATCACACAGCATTGTAGCTCAGAAAATCCTATTAACAATATCATGATTCCTAATTCAAAACGGAAATGAGTAAAGAAACATATTGTGCAATGATTGTTTTATTCTCTGGATGGGAACCATACTAAAAAAAGTTTAAAATGTGCTGCCTGAAACAGTAGGGATAATCATCTACTAGTGTCTAGCACCTTGTTCAAGATTACAGTGAGGTTTAGTGCTGTTAGCCTTTCAAAGGGAGCACTTCAGCAATTTAGCAGATAATTTTGCTTTGTAGAATACATAACTTGCAGTACAGAGAACTGTTAATGTTTGGGGAAAAAAGTAAATAATACCATTTAGCATGCCCAAATGTTTCATTTCAAAATATCACTAATCACTGTAATCACATCGCTCAGTTTGTATATTGTTTTTTGTTCATCTTCATGAAGGTTGCTAATAATTCTGGAGTTGACTGGATTTATCTGCTCTCAAGCCTATAATGTTTTCAAAATACTGGAGATTAAACTCTCAGGTATGATTAGCATCCCTACTGCAGTGAAGTGGTGCAATTGTACTAAAGTCCGTTTTAAAGTGTTGGACGGACGTTCTCTATAAGAATTTAATGACACTGCATGCCCACTATTATTATTTTTAGGGGAATTTCCTGTTAATTTAGTGTTGAGTATAATTTTCATGCAATAAAAGATGAAAATTTGTGGCTGAAGTTCATAAAATCTTAAAAGGCTACTGAAGTTAAGTACTAGAACATGACTTTCGAAAGATGACAGCTGTCTAATGTAATAATGTTCAGTAAATTAAACGCAAGCTCAGCTAAGTGCAGTAATCTGTAAAGTACCAAACCACTCATCTACGCTTCTAGCTGACCTCCACTCTAAGGTCTAATCAAAGCAAACACTCTGCTCACACTTGTTGGCTTTAAAAGGATTTGATTAAGAAATTTTGGCCAAAAGATAAGTGACACAATTAACTGCTAAGAATTATCATAAAAAAATATATCAATGTTTGGTATCTTTAAAGATTTAATATTTCAATTAGCAATGCTCTCACCCCCCAAAGGTACAGATGGTGCTATGTGCTTGTTATATTTCAATTACTTAACTTGAATGTTCATTTCTAGACGAAGTGTGAGTCTGTAAGCTTGCCAGCTTTTAAATGGAGGCAAGATTAATTTAGGTGTCTAAGCGAACTGCAATATAACACACATAATGTGTGATATAATGCGATATAATAATATGTGTAACTTTGTAAATGTGTAAATGAAAGTAGGTGGTGTGAGAGTGAGAAAGGAATGCATATTTGTACATAATTGTGACTATGCAGTGCAGGTTTCAGTAATCCAAATATAATTACAATCTTTTTATCTGTAAATATTTTAATCTAAACCATATTTCAAGTTGGTTCCTGATATACCTGATATTAAGGATGGCCACATGCTGAGTGTTGTTTGTTCTTTCTTCAGGTCACTCCAGGACCTCTCTAAGCAAACAGAGCTGCCGTACGGCACCGTGCTGGACTCTGCCGTGTATGACCAGCTGCGCAGCAAAGGCATGAACCCTTTTGAACGAGATCCCATGTACTCACAGATGTGGAGGATGATCAATCAGTCAGGAGGAGCTGATAATAATGTGGAGGATTCAAAGGAGGGTATTCGCAAGGTGCGGTAGGCCATCACATGTGAATCAGACACTAAAAGATGTCTTATTTATATTTAGTTTTAGGCAACAATAGACAATAATGAAACAATGTGTCTTTTTTGACTGAAAAATAATTTCCATCAATATCCTTTGATATGATGTGTAACAAAAATCTTAGCTCAATTCCACCAATATATTTTCTGTTTAGTGGTTCCTTCCCTGATTTAAAATTAGAATACAATTTTTAAAAATAAACATGCAAAATTAATGTTCAGGATGTGATTGAGAATTGATTTTGTGTTAAAGACTGGAAACACCACCATATTAATTTGATTTATTTTTCTGAATACTGCTTGTTCAAATTTCCTTTTTATTTTTCGAAAACATAATCATTTATGTATGTGCCTACATAACATGAATATGGTGAATGAATCAGGATGCATGTACATAAAATCAGTTCATTAACTCTAGTCATCACAGTCATATAATGAGCAGATGGCAACAGATGAGAGTAATGCATATTCGGAATTAAGAAAATAAATATTCGTCAAAACCAAGAAGTCTTACTAGAGATACAAAAGTCATAGAAATAGAGGGAACAAGAAAACAGAATTAAGGAACACAGCATTGAGACAGGAATGAAACCAGAAAACAATAGAGTATTAAAAAATAAAGACAATCTGAAAACCTGCCAAAAAGTAGCTTGGGAGGAGGAAGAATCAAAAGAAATGAATATGTCAGTGTAAACACAAAGCCATACTTGTATATAGTATGATGTGGTATTGTCTATTTACTCATTTAGTATTAAAGTGCTACTTGCCTTACCAAGACCAACCTTAATTCTTTGTAGTATTTTGTAAGGCTTTGCTGATTTTAGGGCAAAAAAAACCCTGTTAATTACATACCAAGTTGCAGGTTTAATGCTGTATAGTTGCTGTTTTTATGTTCAAAGGTTGATTTGATTTTAGAAATTGAGCTTAACTTGCATACTGCATACATAAATGCAGAGCATGAAAGCTCAAGCTTTACACTTTCATCTGATCATATCCATCAGGGTTAGGTGGAATTAATTGGTCATTAAGGTTTGCTGCCATTACTCTGTGCTTTGTTAAGGCAATCTTAAGCACAGGTGTTCCAATAAATATTGTATGGCAGGATAAGGTCTTTGTATTGCCATGAATATACAGACCTCTGTTTTCATTGCTGTTCCTCTCTCACTATCCACATAGGCTTTTGAGCTCCTTCTTTTGACCTTGAAAATGGCAAGGATAAGTACCCTTTTGTCCATGGTGAAAGTATCCCTTTTGTCTTTGATGTATAATATTGCTGGTTATGCAGTCGCAGAACATACTACATTGATTGTGGTGCTAGAATATGCATATGTCTCGCTCACTCGCCACAGTTATAAAAGAAAGCACAAAGGCTTTTTTTTCTCACTCACTTTACCTTTGCCTCACTCTTTGCTTTGTTGATAGCTTTGTCAGATCTTCGAAATGATCTGCAAAGTTGTGAAAGCAGCCACCAAGATTGGATAAAAATCACTGAGGCATGATTATGTAGTACAGAGTTAGCCTGGGCTTCTTTTTTTTTATCTTAGATAAGATGATAGTAAATCACCATGCTCATATTCCCCATGACATTTGCAGCTTTGCATTCTCTGCTATAGTGTTTCAGTGGTTGGTGGCCTTTGAGGGTTCAAGAAGTTGTTATAGTTAATGGCTTTACTCATAGGGCCTTGTCTTCTGGTTAGCTATGCATGATGACATATTGTGTTTGATTGTCATGGCATGTGAGCATGTGAGCTTACTATATGATTGACACAAAAGATTAACAAAACATAGAAGAGAGAGATGGTCATGTGTACATTTGAGGATTTATATGAACCTTCGAGCTATTGGATGCATTGTAAATGAATCACAGTTTAATTAAAGTAAAAGTTAAAAGTATAGCACATTAAAGTATTAACTTCACGAGTAAAGAAAAAGCTAAATGTTATCAGGTAATATTTATATGGTCATTGTTTCATATGCTGTTGACTGCTTTATACTGGTCAAGTTTGGGGTTGGATATGAGCTGGGAATACTCCGTATTACAGATATTAGTCTACCACTCTGAATAATGCACACACCCATTGAGATTTAGGGAAAATATTGTAGCCTACCCATCTAGTGGCATGTTTCAAATAGGTGACTGAAGAACCCAGTAAAACCCACAGGAACAAAGGGAGAACATGTGAAACACGTGAAGCTTCAAGCTGTGAGGCTGTAATGCTACCCACTGTGCTACCATGCCATACTGTATAATATTTTCTGCATATTAGTAATTGCATTCTATTTATTTTCCTAACTCAATATGACATCATTACAATAAGCATTTGCATTTGCATTTGCTTCTCCAAACAGAAACTAATGCACTCATTCTCTGTTTCTGTTTTTTTTTATTGTTTTTTTTTATTTGAACAAACACTGGTTATGAAACAAGCTTTACTTTTTCATTCATTACACAAACACTTATTTATCAGCCTGTTCGCAGTTAGATCATTAGCTTGTTGTCACACTGAGATATGAGATACTGGTGCGGGATTGTGGGAGGTATTACAAAAACGGTGTGACTACTCTCACTAAGAGGTTGAGTTGCTTCCAGTAGAAGCATAGAGCATCCAGTAGAGAAGCCACTGTTTAGCATGAAATCCTGTTGCTTCAACAGGAATAAATTTTCAGGAAGAGTATAGAGCTATATATCAGGAAATGTTGTAAATAAAATTACCATATTATCAGTACCAGACAGTAGCGGAAGTAATGTTGTTAAACAGAAGGATTAGGCACAATCTACATATTTAAAACATAAATAAGTATAGAAAATTAAATACAAATGTTCCACTGTAACTGATTATACATGTATGATCAGTAATAGGGAGAATGTTTCCTTAAGCCAGATCTTTCTTTATCTTCAGTATTTTATTGCCTGTGATCTCAACAATCATATGTTCTCAGGCTTGCTAAGTGGCAAGTAGCAAACAGAAAATAGTAATCCCCCATCTATGCCTCTGCTGGGTGGAATAATTCAGAGGGTAATGCAAAAGTACAAAACAAACTTTTCTTTGTTGAAATAAATTACAGCAAGAAACATGATCTCTGGAAATCAAAAACTATGTAACCAACATAAGTACATGATGTGAAGGATAAATTTAGTAGCACTGACAACAGATGCTTTGCAACTAGGAGGAGAAAACACAAAACATATTGTATATAGGGAGAGTGAACAGTGGAAACAAAGAACAGGGGAGCACAAAAACAGGAAATGAGTTAAAGAACACAAGATAAATTTCTGAAATAAAATAAAAAAAGTTTTAAAGTGTGCACAAACCATAGACTCATGGTTACTTTAATGTTTCTCTAAACAAGTAGAGAAGAATTGAGGGCAGAGGGGCTACATAATTTTGAGTGGGCATCAACGGAAAGGGCCAAAAAGAGGATAAGAAGAGGAAAATAGCAGCTTTGAAGAGAATCAGCTGAGGCTTATCTTCTCTCGTCTGATTGATTTAGCTGTGAATTGTTGCTAGGCATCAGAAGGAGCCCCCAGTGGCTATAGCTTTAAGTGGAACGGTCGAATAGAGCAATACAGAGCATGAGACAGAGGACAAGAAAGCATTGTAGTGGTTCAAGTGAGATAAGAAAATTCTCAAAAAAATAATCGGACTCACTGGGTCTTAGTGGTTCATTGGCAGCGGATCGTCTTTGTAGTAAAATTGGCTTTATAAAGTCTAGTCATCTGCAGCCACTTTTTTAGTTAAGTCCCAAAAAGGCAGTCTTTTACAGTGCATTTATGCAAAACTTTAATCCATTAGCCCAGTGAAAGAGATCTACTTCTGAAGTCTGACTCAGTTTAGCACTTCTCTGTGACTTAAAGTATTTAAAAGCATGGTACATGCTAAAAACAATTCAGGCCACAAAAGCACAATCCAGGATTGATTTATTCTTTTTTTATTTTTTATTTAAGTTCTTTAATGCTCGTAGCCTCTACATTTTCCAGGGAATAAAGAAATTACTCAGGTATCACACAAACTCTTTTGTTTTGCTTTGTTCCATTTTGCTTCCCTGTGAACAAGGGTTCCACATCAGATAAGACAAATTCACCCTATCCCGTGTCTTGCCTCGTTATTTTTCTTTTTTTCTCTGACACACTGCTCTTATTCACACTTTTAATGAGCCACTCCAGATAAATCGTTCTGGCAAAAATTACAAATAGGGGAACATTACTGATGAAAGGGAGAGGCAGCAAGGAGCACAATCTCATCACATTATACAGAAAGTTGCACGTGGTGTAAATTCTGAGCAGGAAACATTGACATGTGAGAAAACTGAAGACAAAGATATTTTTAATTCCATCAGCAACATGACCAAACTTAGGTTATTAAATTCCACTTCTGTATACCTGTGCGGGGAAAGGGAAAGAATGTCACCTGCTTTCAATTATAGTGCTGTAAATAAATTAAACAAAGCTATAGAAGAATGTGTCGAGTAGAGGAGTGCACTTCGAGATTGCGTGCATGAGTGTGTGTGAGTGTGTGTATGCCGTAAATATGTATGTTTTTCACAGTAAGCTCCAGCAATAGCCTCCTCATTCGCATTCTGTTTGCTCTCTCACTGCTCCACCGCGTCTTTATCTCTGTCTGCGGGAGACACAGTGGCCTACCGCCAAGACCTAATGGACTTTTGGAAAACAGAGAAAATAATATATCACTGGGGCAGCAGGAAGAAAAGAGACAAATAGCGAGAAAGACAGCAAAGCCTTTAAAATGTGTCCTCTAAGCCTGCACTTATCCAAAAGAATGGCCAGATCTGATCTGAAAGCGAAAGAATCTACCTGGCCTCGCCCCAGCTGACTCGGCTTTTCTTTCCTGTTCTTTCTAGTGTTTCTTCTCATTTTCTCTTGCAATTTCACATACACACACATAAAAATACAGTATACACACCCACACCTGTGCCCCTGGGTTGTTTGCAGTAGAGGAATTTCTGGGACACATTTAAAATCATTTGGCAGATGATATTTGAGGCACGTAATGTGGTTGAAAGAAACTTTTTATTTCTTCACTGTTGTGTCTACTCTCTTAAATGCTCAGTCATCAACATGAAGCTACATTTACTCAGTGGAAATTCTATAATGCAATTCAACTCACACGGACTGAGTGGATTTGTTGTGTAGTCTAAAGTGACTGTTGTTCATCTCAGCCAGAAAGACCTTTGCCATAAATGTTGTACTTATTATCGCATCATGTGTTTTGCTGGTTTATTTTATCTCGCTCATTTTTGTCTCTCCATGTCATAATTTTTTATGCCAAAGCAGCTTATTGCACTGACTCATATTTCATGCCATAGAACTCGAAGAATTTATGATCTCTTGAGGGAATACTGCAGAATACATAATTTACATGTACATATTTTCTCAACCAAGATTTACATTGTATCAGGCTAGTCACAATAAAAGCAACATAATAGGATTGTCATATTTTTTCTATTTTAGATTCTCCTTGCTGCATCCTTGACATTACTAGCATTTAAAAAATGGGGCTTTGTATATTTTTGTCTATGCATGACATCACTGAACACAAAATCAGCCTCCTGAAGATATGCTTTACATGGGTTGAAGTGGAAGATCTGGAATGGCCTGCTATGGAGATCTGACTTTAATCGTTTTGTACACCTTTGGAATAAATTGGAACGCTTGCACCCCAGGCCACCTCACCCCACATCAGTACCTGATTTTACTAATGTCCTTGTGGCCGAATGAGAACAAATTTCAACAAGCACACTTCAAAATGTAATAAGCATCATTCCAAAAGAGTAGAGGTTACTTATAACAGCAAATATAGTAAATATAGACTTAAATTGTTATATATGCTCTTCAAACCATATTGAAAGTTGTGTTCTATGTGTACAGTGAGAAGTTAATGCTGAAATTGCATCAGTATTCAGCCTTCAGATGGATAGACGTATAAGCTACTCTGACAGGTTGTGCAGGATTTGTGCTCAGTTGCTGGGGTTTGGTGAAAACAGTCATGCCTGGATGTGCATCAAGTGCATGCATTACTTTCAGTGTCAATGTCTGACAGTAACAAATTTTACATAAACATTACATTACATTTACATTTATGGCATTTAGCAGATGCCCTTGTCCAGAGGGACTTACAAAAGTGCTTTGTGTCTCTATCAATGAATAAATCTACACTGATGTGTTAGATTAGAAACTTTAATCATAAATAAATAAATCAGCATACAACTCTGTTGGAAGATTTTTTTTTTAACACAGCCATCCAGACTTGTGACATAAAAATAGAAGAAAAGCAGAAGAAAACTAAGTTTCATGAACAGGAAATTTGTCAGTAAGGAAAGCAGGAAAATATTAAAAATATCTCCTTTCGGTTTAATATTAAAAATATAAAATAATATAGAGAATCTTTATTAATATGACAGAAATCTTTTGAAATTAGAGGCTGTTTTTTTAACACATTACTCTGACACTATCAATACATTATTAGCCAATATTAAAACTTGTGTATTTTTTCTATATTAGAGCTCATTAACTTTAGCAAAACCGTTGACATTCTTTGATCAATTCCACTTAAAATATCAATTTAATAGCATGATAAATTTTTGTATTTCGTGGCTTCATAAAATTGTGCACCCATTTAATTGTTTATGCACATTATACAATTTATTTTTTTATGTCTCTTGCTTTTATTTCGCATCATGTTTCATTTGACAGTGACAAAAACATGCAATTTATAAAATGTTTAACTATGCAGTTTTTTTTTTTACTTTCCCCATGCTTACATTGTAATGTAGCAACATGGATTTAACTTAATCTTTTTTTAGACTGCATCTACATTTAAGTTGTCCTAAGTCAGTAATAGATGCCTGACAGAAAAAAATCTGACATGAACTCCTGAAAAGCAGGGTTTTAGCTTAATGGTATATTTATGTCCAGGTATATTTAAACTAGCATGAAGATATGAAATAAAACAGACACATCAAAGTAATTGTGTGTTGGCAGGATAACCAAATTATGTAAGTGTAACTGTACTGTACATGGTGACGTGTGCGTGTGTGCATGTGTGCGTGTGTGTGTGTGTCTGTGTGTCTGTGTGTGTGTGTGTGTGTTTGTGAGAGAGTGTGAAAGTGCGTGTGTGTCTACAGTGCCACATTTATAAAAAAATCTTATCAATCAAGTAAACTTCATTGCTTTACTTATAGGAACGATTGAGTCTAATCAGGTGAACGACCATTCATTTGGACCAGTCATTTAACATTTTAATTAACTAGACACCAATTAGAAATAAATCTTTATCACTGTAATGAGATTTAATTAAATTGAAGTTTTACAGTTAATATTATCACTGTCTACTTCTATGGACCTTAACAGTTTTAGATTCCAAGTGCACTTCTAATAATACACTGATTAGGTGCTGAGTGGGTAAAATGTTTTAAAAATTTGGTTTATTTAATTGTTATTCTGCATCATTTGGATTTGGCACTATATATAGACTATGGCATTATATAGACTTTGGCAATAATAGTGTAATAAGGTACAATTACACGTATTTAATATCTTTCCCCTGAAAGTATACTTGATGATCTATGAGAACTGTTTTAATCATTTATGCAATTCATTGTTCCATTTTCTTGCACATCATAACTTTTTAACGAGAGAGTTTTCTATAGTTAGACACAGTAAAAGAACCCTTACTCCACATAAACTCTTTCAAGTGCATGACTGCTTGTCAGTATAAGTTGAGGAGATCAGTAAGGATAAGACTGAAAAATACATGCCTGTGAAGTGTGATTATTTACTTGTGGATTTGTGTGAGGGTGGATTTGTGTGCCTTAGTAAAATACTAGCTAGAATGTGTGAGTTAGAAGCCTGTGTCTGTTGTTTCCTGAGGGAAACATGGCTGCTTTTTCTTCAAGAGAGCTGACGACACTTGTGATCTGTGCTTTACTGTCATCACTCTGACACACTGGAGAGAAGTGCAAGGATGACTTTGACCCACCGTGCACAACATTCTCTCCTCAGTAGTGCAAGACATATAATACTGATGCACAGGAAATCTGCAGGAACTGGGTCAGAACGTTTTGCTCTCTGTTTCTGTTTTGTGCACACTTCAATCCTAGCAACATTTCAATACTTAGATTTACAAATCATAACATTCGCTGCATCTTTTCATGCTGCAGCTTCCATAACCTCGCAAAATTGTTCAAATATTCATATATGACCTTTTACATTTTCTTGATTCATTGGTGTCACTATACATTTAGACAGAGAATAAAACCAAACCGTGTTTCCTTTCTGTGAAATAAAACCAGTTGTGGTTTCATAACCTTCCAACTTACATATGAATCTGAACTCACAAATCTGGACATTTCATTGGATGGCAGGACAGATATTTCCTGGTGTCTCAAAAGTCAATATTTGCATAATTGATTTAAAACACATTGTGCAAATCTGTATTCAAAATTCAGAATTGTGTGCAACATAATAGTGACCATTCATTGGCCATTTAAGGCCAATGTTCATTGCATAAATTTGACAAATGTGATTCATTATTACTGTATTATCATCCCTTCAAAGTGCACAAAAATATTGTTTCTTTTTTCTATAAATGAGATTGGATAAAATTGATTGAAATGAGCTTTCCCATATGTAGCTACACAGATCTTATACAGAACTGAAATTATACCATCAATGCATACACCTCCCATCAGTATTTTTGTAGTAAAAGTTTCTCATATTTAGTCTCTGCATCTGATCTTGTTTCAAGAAACAAATTATCTGGTGCATTTTGAAGAGATTATACTATAGTATTAATTAATATATTGTGCCATATTAATGCAATGTACATTGACCTTGAATGGCCGCTTTGTATTTTTTCATTCATTTATAATATTTCAGATCTACATATTGTGGGTACATTACATTTGAATACAGTGGCGCTAGATTTGATAATGCGCCTCACTTCAGATAATATTATGCAAGAAAACCAAATGGAGTACAAGGTCAGAATTTTGCATAAGTAAGAAATGACTAATTTTTTTCAGCAAACTTCTACCCAACACTATTATATCTCACATAAGTCTGAATTTTTTATACTAATCAGTGTCATTTTAATATTAACTTCTCACTATGCTTTTGAACCTAACTCTGAATATGGCCTAATGTGTATCAAGGTTTTACATAGTAATGTACTGGTCAAATGAACCATATGTGTAACTCCTCTCTGACTTGTCCCAAATTGTCATTGAAATTGACATTAAGAGGGCAGAAAAAATTTAGCCTCTGGAGATAAAATGGGGTGAAGACCCATATATATTATACTTTTCTCAGAGGTTCCAGGACATCTAGCCTGAACTAAATTGGGGAAGGAGTAGAGGCTTAGCCAAATGCTGTCTATGTCAAACGAGATAACCTACAACTTGGCTCTTCAAAGCAGCAGGAAGGGCAGAAAGTAGAGGTACACACAGGGGTCACAGTGCTTTCCACCCTTAGTTTAAGCTTACAGCAATATGTCTATATTCTTTGTGTTTGCAGCAAGGCCTTTGTGCAGAAGCTTGAAAGGGAAACACTCCCGGATCATCTTCCTTCCCACTCGCCCACTTTTGAGAAGGATTATTTATTACTCCAGTGTGTTGGCAGAATAGATCAAAGAAATACAGAGGCTTATATGCAGACTCATTTTCAAGGCCAAATTTGCTGTTATAGTTATTTGCAGTCATTCATTTATTAATAGCGAACACTTGAAGAGACAGAGGGCCAGATGTGCATATATAAGGCACAAAATGCAAATGAAATTAACATTCAGTTTACTATGGCTGTAACTCATTATGCATACCACACCTCAAACTGCCGACTAAATGCACTCTGCCTGGGGAGCAAACTGCGATTTAAAAGCTTGTGGAAAAGCTCAGCCATAGAGAATTTACTATCCTTAGAAGAAAGAATTGAACAGAAATTATTCATTCTTAATGCTTATTACTACTTAATACTGAAAGTCATTAATGCATTACATTTTCTTGTGGTACTTATTTAAAATGTATTAAAAATTAGTTAATTTTACAAAGTTGTTTTATTTTATCAATACCTTTTTAGATGAATAAAAATGTATCTGTGCAATATGGCCAGGGTTGGCAGATCAGAATTTGCAAGCAGCACTGAAGGCCCTAGTTTAACTAATAGTTATTTCACAAAGGTATTTAAACTGTTTTATTGTTTTGTCATGATCAAATATACTATATATATATATATATATATATAATAATTCAAAAATATCCCGCTAATGTGGGAAAGCCATGCATCTGGTCTAACTGAGGGTAAAGATAGTTGCATCTGGTAGCAGGAAGTGTATAATCATGCACAAACCTGACTGCCAGTAATCGTCCAGCGACAACCATATTATCCATTTCTTCTTCCACATTGCCCTTGACATTCAAAGTTTTGCATAATGCTCTCTCCTGTATGATGTGTGGCCACATACACAGTACTCAAAGTAAGTTTAAGGAGGAGAGTCTCAAACATATACAAATACATTTTGCACCAAATGTAGCCCGATAACACCTAAACCATGTGCAAAAAAATGAATTTTCAGTGGTTTGACTCCAGTCACCAGTTTCACTTCAGTTACAAGAAGAAAAATTATTTTTACATTCTGCCAGACTTGTTGCATTCTGTTTCAATGCTCACAATTTCACTACCAATTACAGAACTGTGTTCTCTTCCCATGCTGCCAATAAGATGGCTGACAGGTTTATCAAAACATGCCAGAAGAATTTTTCTTTTACTTTTACAAATATTATTACCTCAAAATAGAAACAAATGGAAAAAAATATATCATGATAAAACGATGTCTGAGAAAGCAGTTTTCTGCTGTTTTTCTTTTACCTTTTCTAAACAAAGGCTTTTTTTTTTTTTTTTGGTTTTTTTATTTTTACAAAATGTTCTATGCAAATTAACTTAATTCATTTGTTAGGGGTGTATAATGAATATAAAGCCTGGGAGCATGACAGTTCCACTGTAATGACATGGTCAGAAAAAGTTTTTATTTTAGTTTATATTTTTCATCATCACAACTCAAGTGTCACTTTTAAAACAATTTATGTTGTTTTAGATTAGTAATGGTGTTTCAGCTCTAGCATAGTGAATGGTCTTGGACTGTTTATGAACATCTGTCTTTAATTATTCCCCACTCTCATACCAGCTTGTATCTTTGAGGAGATGCTTGCCAATCTGCATATGTTTTATGATAAACTGTTAATTGCCTTTTTTCAGTTTTCTAAAAGACATAAAGCACTAATGACAGCTCAAGGCCACTTAGGGAGGAGGAGAAACAGTATGGTAGAGAATTCTGTTCACAGTTCTGCTTCTCTTTTGTGTGTTATTCCACAGAGGACCTGTTTAGAGAACTAGCCATTTGTGTGAGCCTTCTTTATAAACACATTGCTGCTCAACCATCCTCATCTTCTATCAAACACACCCAATTAATGATACTCTATTGTACTTCGTCATTTTCTCATTTCATTTTTCTATCCATGAGTAAATAAAACAGGGCAAACCATAGTGAGTGGTGTTGAATTATGAAGGTCAAACTAATTGTCACATAAATTTCAGATAAATGTGATGAAGATTAATGGGGGGTTGGGGTTAAGGGTTAATGCAGGTATTGACATTGATAGCCATGACTGTGAATTACTGATCATTGGGCAAAATTTGGGGATTTTCAATTTGCCATGAAAACCCGGCAACCCCAAACCACTGGTTCTCATAAAAATTATAGAACCCAATAACAGTGAAACCTGTTGCTCAGCACACATCTGAAAAATAAGCTTATATTAGATCTTACTTACAAATGAGCACATATCTTTTTGAGTTACATTTTTTGTTATTTTTTTTTTTTGTTAAAAAGTCGCCAACTCTGCATATTCTTATATTTTTTAAGAACATGTGTGATGCTTATCATTTAAATTTTTCCTTTTTAATAAAATCAACTCAGATATAGTTACCTAGTTACTTTGGTGTTTAATATCGTATACCTCAGCATGTATAAATAAAGTATTGGTGTGCATGAGACCTAGTTTTTATGGTTTATTTAATTAACTTTATATAATTTATGTTAAGACAGATTTTTTGTAGTATGCTAGAAATGATGTCCAGTTGGTCACATCCATCGTTTTTTTCCATTTATGTAATACACATTTGCAGCCCAAAACCTATTCCACAAAAAAGGATTAGATGAGATGGTTTTAGAACTGGAGTGTTAACATCAGACCTTTAAGGTATGAGACTTATCAAAAGGAAACCCAGCATGAGAGCAACAAAGGCTGGCTGTCTCACAGGGAGTCTAGATGTTTTGCTAGAAGAAATGTCCATCTTTATTAACTAATGTGCCTTCGTGTTCAGCTAATATAATGACACTGAAGATAATTTATGTTTGCTGATGACCTTTTGGGTGTACACCTGATGAAAGGTGGTGTAAACATAAATGTCAGTGTATTAAAACAAGGGCGTGCATAGGTTATTATTATACCTATTATCGGATGCAATTACTTTGTTGTTGTACAAGTCCCTTCAGAAACTTCTAATAATGTGCATTAATGAGCTACACTTTTCGCTTTTACTCAGCGCAATAATTTATTTATTTATTTATTGCTTTTTTTTAGCTCCACATTGTATTTATTTTTAAAAGTTTAGTTATGTAGAAAAGCTTCAAAAGCTTTGACTTTGCATCATTATGTGTTCAGGATGTTTATTAGCTCACAATTCTCCCAGGCTTACACTTAATAAATAACTCTGGCTAGATACCACAGGTAAAGACTATATATATATATATATATATTAAACCTGAAACATGTATGTATTTTGTATGTTTGTGCATTTGGTTACAGAGCTTTTCTGTAGGGAAGGTAGCAGTGTTTGTGTTTGTGTGTGTGTGTGTGTGTGTGTGTGTGTGTGTGTGTGTGTGTGTGTGTGTGTGTGTGTGTGTGTGTGTGTGTGTGTGTGTTCCCCAGGAAAATACTGATGTGATTAGGATGTGCACAGAATCATTTGTTCATGGGAAAATTGCTGCAAATTACCTTGGCACAATTAGAATCAAACCTCCCTGATTGCCATGACTGCAGGCTGCACCACTCTCAATCTGAGACCCGCTTTATCGTCCTCTTCTTAATGTTCTCTGCCACAAGAACTAGCAACACCACTCTGTTTCTTTTATTCTTTTACATTATGCCAGACCTCAAGGTTTTTTGCTCTGTCTCATGGTCCTATAGTTCCATTTTCTTTCTGTGGCCCAGACTAACTCTATTGCAGCTATGGCTTTTGTGTTACCTGCATGTTTTCACCCTGGCCTTCTGAGGTCAATTGAAATGAAATCATTGTAAACGGGCACTGGTATGCTTAAATGCACACTATTCAGCCTCTGGTCTTCAATTTAGTGTTCTTGCATAGTCACTTAGAGAGGAAAGGAGGAAGCATACCTGCAAGTAAACCTGCATCCCACACACTCTAATAATAGTTATATATGAACACAATTATAATGTGTTTATATTATAATATATTTATAAGTAGTCTACTCTACACATTTTCATACACCAAGTGTCTAAGTTAATCCAGCTTTGGGATCAATATTAGATTTGATATCCTGCCTGTTGTTCACATTGTTTATTATTCGCAGTGGCATTTATGTACATTGACATTAACATTTCATGCTACATATTGACATACAGGCTTGTTAGTATTTTTCCTACCAAAGTTAAACTTTGCAGTTTACTAATCTTTGCAGCCTGGGCTGAACAGAGAATTGTTCACACATTGTATTGCTTACATTATTTTTTCATTTGATTATCACTTTGAATTATCATTTGTTTATTAATCGTATTAATGTTGGGCAAAAGGCAAATTATGCTTGCATTAATAATGACATGATGAACAAAGATCGAGAATCACTTGAGAATGAACCATATTAGTGTAAGGGTTCTAAATGCACATGACTAAGCTTTAAGTTTACAGTAAGTCTGCAGGTTTTCAGAAAATATATTTTATATTTATTTGTACTTAAATCACCCACAAACACCCTGTAATTATCCCCTTGTGGTCTGTGGAACCCAAGTTGAAAAATATTGATTTAGTCAGTTGTGAAATTATAGCAAGAGGTATTGCACTCATACAGTACATCTGAGTTACAGTGAAGAGCAGAATAGATAAGATAGTAAATATGGATGAAGACCTAATTTGAATTCCTAAACTGCTTTTGCTGATGTTGTGACTGCTGTGGTTGCAAAGATGTTGCAGCTCCCTCCGTCATGAGAAAATTTGAATGGATGTAAATCCGCTGAAGGACTCGGCTTGCGAAAGCTTTTAAACCCCATTTTCATATCAACAAATTGACAGAGTAGTACATAATGACCTGTAGCTGCATGATTGAGCTAGTCAGACGGTGTGCAATAAGTAAGATATTTATGCTTACACATTTATATATTGGCTATTTACTTGGCAGTTTTTCTAAAAAAAAAAAATCTCTCTCTCTCTCTCTCTCTCTCTCTCTCTCTCTCTCTCTCTCTCCTCTCTGATTTCCTGAAGCAGCTTGATTGTAGATTCGTGCAACTTTTATAAATGTACTATGAAAATGTCAGAAGCCTGCCTTGCACATAAAATGGGGGCTTTTTTCTTTGTTTTCTGCTTTGATTTTAGTTAAGTAAAGCAATAATCATTAATCTTGCATTGATATCAGATTAATTGAAAAACATGAAACATTCAGAGTAACTTCACCTGAGATCCACATGTGCGTAAAAGAAGTAGAAGTGTCAAGGCCAATTGATTTTTGCATAAAACGTAACTTTAAAAAAAGTTCTCTGAGCAGAGAGGTGGACTTCTTTCACATGAATGGATTAAGGCACTACTTATATACTGCAAACGAATTCCTGTCTTTCAGTCTGCTGTCTAGCAATCAGTGCTGGATGGATGCTAGGCACAGACACTGATGAAACCAGAATGAATTTGGCTTTTCTTTGGCTTTTTGAAAAGAAAAATGTTCCCTTTGAGCTCTTATGGCTACTATGCAGCTGGTCTTTATATAGAAAAATAAGGAAATTGGGAAAACTAGTGTTGTTAAGAACAGTATAAATCGATTTTGTGTAGTGTAAGAGCATGAAATCAGCAACAGGTTTAACACATTTTTATTGATATGACTGTTTTTGTTTATTTTGTTTTTTGTTTTTTGTTGGTTTTTCTTTTGGGGGGGTGGTGGAATCTCTACTGTTAGACATTTTGGTGTGTAATTTTTTGCTGATAAAAATTAGTCCAATTAAGTTGTATTTTTTCATTGAGTATTCATTGCCTTATTATGAGCTATTGACCATCAGTTAAAGTGAGCCACATTGTGTTCTAAGTAAAAGCAGATGTTTTCCTTTTCATTAGTGCACCATTCACTTTTCCACTTTTCATCTTGATTAACTCTGCTAGCATTATTAGACTCTTTCAGATAATAATTCAGTCTTTCAGCTTTTCTATTTGGTTTTATAATTACATTTATTCATCTCCATGCATATTTAAGAGATGGCTTGTTTTCGAAAATATTATGATTTTTTTTTTTAGTTTCTTATTCAATTATGTTGTCCCCATCTCTCTTTCTCTTTTTTTCTCTATTAGGTGAAGTACGGCCGCTTTGCATTTGTGTGGGATGCAGCTGTACTGGAGTATGTGGCCATTAATGATGAGGACTGCTCCTTCTACACTGTGAGCAACAATGCACCAGACAGAGGCTACGGCATTGCCATGCAGCATGGCAGCCCTTACAGAGACATCTTTTCTCAGAGGTACCAACACACATGCACCCACTCTGTTGTGTAGAATCTGTCACCTAAAATCTTTAAGCATAGCACAAATATGGATTTTCAGCAGCATACATGGAATATTTCATGGAATATCCGGTGCCTCATCAGCAGCAAGCTAAGTTTAGAAAGGCCGAAAGGTTGGTGCCTGCTTTAAACACTTCTAGTGGTTTGAGAAATGTGGTTCTTATAAGGTCCCATATTTAAACCTTATGCTGATTCATAGATTAGTAAAAAAAATAATAGATAATTGATTCAACATCATTTGTTATTGAATAGAAAATTCAGGAAGAAATAGTGTTGCTTGCAGATTATTAAAGACTGATGTTAAAAGTGTGGATTAATTTACTGTAGTGTGGGCTGTAGATCAAGTCATAGGTTTATAGACCTGAACTTATTCTAGTAATAGCCATCATTTGCATATTAACAACTTACTCACAGGGACATCTGGGCATCATAGCACATAAACAAATGTTAAGATTTTTAGACATTTCATAAATATGTGTCATGTAAATTTATGCTATGGAAAATTCTAAGCACAGAACGCATTGAGCTGTGCAGTTCCTCTGCAAGTAAGTTGAATTGTTCTGTTTTATTAACTTTAAGTCATTCTAGTAGGAACCCACACCTACTCTACTGTATATTTTTCTTTAACAGCATGCCCTGTAATGTTTTATAATTGATTCTTATGAAAGCATACACCTCCGTAATCTGAGATTTTATTTATTCTTGCCCAATAGTTTGGTTGTTCCTCCAAAATACTGCTGCAACACATCAGCAATACATAAGCTGTTTACCAACCACACTTTTGCTGATATAAGTAATGCTTCAATGGAATCATGCATTAATTTTCAGAAACAAGGCTGGTATACTATCCTTCTCTCATCATTCACTGACAACCACTAATAATTTCATGCATGTTTGTTTATTAACCCTGAGGTGACAAGCAACCCCCTGGCCTTCAGTTTCATAAATTATATGCAGGTTAACTCATAGGGGAACCCTTACTTATGACAGCTGTAATATCAAGTATGAAAAGATACACAGCATCTAGATGTACAACTAAATCTCTAACCTAATGATAGAAAATTATAAGAATTAATCAGTGTGCTAGTGTTTCTGATACAGATCAGTCTAGATCTGAGAGAAGATTTTATCCTTATACTTTTAACATTAAATGTCCTAGTAGTATAAAAAAAATTTTGGGGACAGGTTTATAGATTGATTTTATTACCAAATGTCACTTGAAAGTCAGTTTTCAATTTGGTAATAATGTTAGAGGAAGATAAAACGTAGTGTCCCTGGCCTGCTATGCATAAAGTCCGCAAACATTGGGAGTACCTTCTGTGCAATTTTCGTCGGTTATATGAGCATTAACTGAAAATAATTTGCACACATTAGTTGTAAACAGAATAAGAAAAAAGTTCAGAAAGAGATCGATAACGGTATATAAGAAGGTTCTTTAGTACTGCAATTTTCTGCACAATGCTCGATCAGTTTAAACTTGAAGGTTCTCGTCTGCATGACTAGGTGAATCTATATTCCATATGTAGATTTCGTAACAGATGCAAATAAGCTCCACCAAAATATCTCTGAGGCCCCCTAGTGGCTGGCTGCCAGTAGAGTCTCATGAAGACAGACACCTGAAGACATTTCAGTAGCAAAGCCAAACCTTGTTGTGCTTCTATCTTTTATCGTATAATCCCAGCAGGGAATTTTTGTAGTTTTTACTATTACATGCTCATTACAGTGTTTAGGCTAGTTTCTTTTGCTGACATTATGTCTAGCAAACCAATAGGAGCAAGGCAGATCAATACATTAACAATATACTATCATTACTCTAGTATATTATTACTCTAGTATATATTACTCCGAATGACATGATGGAATTAGCCAAAGTCAGCTAACTAGCAAATTATAGCTTGGTCAGGCTGATTTAAAGATTCAGCATGAACAATGAACAATTAAATCAATATGCTTGTATAAAAGCTGTGACTGCAATTTTAGATTTTATCGTATGAATTAATAACACTTTTAAGTAATATCTTCAGGAAATAGCACTTTGGGTACTTCCAGCTTGAACAAAAGTGACTGTGACAAATATTTGGTCAAGCAAAATGCGAATTCCTGACCAACCAGCAGCAGCACATGATTTAGCTCAAATTTTGACGTCCTGTTCAAACTCAGTCAACAAGGCAACATTCATTTTGACCAGATTTAGACTTCAAATTCATTCAGTGGGAATTGATTGTGTAGTACACTGAGAAATAATCTAAGCTGTGCATATTTGAATAGATTTTGTTCCATTTTTAAAAAGATCTTAATTTCTGTGGGCTTTTATGCTGTCTTCTAATTTGCATTTATGCTAATACAGTCAGTCATTTTATTCTGTCTCACTGTGTTTTGTCCTTATTTAATTTTTGCTATCATGGCCCTCTCCACTGGGGTTTTTTGGACTTTCTGGACTGTAATCAAGACTGTTTAGTTTTGCATTCATATTCAGAGCTTTGTTTCTTCCTTAAAGGGGGTGGTCCATTATCAATTGCTTCTATTTGTTAGGCACTTTGAAAGTTTTTTTTATCTTGCAAACCCAATTCCAAAAAAGTTGAAGAAAAGTTCAAATGTAATTAAAAACAGAATGCAATAATTTGCAAATCAGTGCATTCTGTTTTCAATTAAATTTTACCTTTTCTTAAAATTATTTAGAATTGGGATTGTAATACACCGGCCCTTCTTGTTTTATTCATTTTTACATTACATTACATTACTTTTGCGGCATTTGGCAGATTTTTACTAGCATGTGGTGTTTTGTATTGTCTATAATGTAGATCTAATTAAAACAAATAAGCTATTTATTGGCGGCCATGTTTAATTTCCTGACATTACTATTTGTGTATTGTTGGCTGCCTAAAGAGAGCTGTCAGCTTTGATTTAATATAATGTCTTCTGGAGTTCCTGGAGCATTGGTGAGGGAGTAAATGTTATGAAATTGTTTGCTTCAAACTTGAGTTAAACTCAGAATATGCTGCTATGCCTGCAAAGGTTTAGCTGCCTTTTTGAAAGTATTTCAGTGACAATTCAGTACACAGCACAGTTTCTTTAAGTTAAGTTCTTTAAGTTAAAGATGCTGTTTGGTGTTTCCATGTCATTGCAACATCAACCTCTGAGTAGCACAGTGGAGCGTGTGGGGCTAAGTTGGTCATTTTAACAAAGTTCCTTCAGAAAGGTCAGTGTTGCGTTACCTTATGAAAATATTTACAGCATGAAGCAGCCATGCTGTTACCTAGTAGCATCTACGACAGCCCTTAAATCAGCCGCACATTATCCTACCATATTGAGCACACACAAGATTGCTATCATATTTCATTTAGAAGGAGGCTGCTAGGTAAAGCATGTTTATAGGCAGTGTTTATGTACCAGAATAGATGTGTCACACAGTGTGTCACAAGGCCTGGTTTCTTTGAAAATTCCTTATTTTGAATTAATAGAAAAGAAGCCTTTATAATATTCCATAAACCCCTGCTTTATGAGCGATACTGTCAGCAATGTAATTATGTCATAATTTAATATTGTGATAATTTTGTAAACTGTGATGAAAGGTTTGAAATCTGTACATGTAAAATTGAACATAAAGTGTTATAAGACAGGAGGAAGACTAGGTTATCTGGCCTGTAATCAAAAGAGTCATCATTGTAGGTCTGTGTGTTATTTTCTTGATCTTTCTCTGCAGTAATACATTATCATGTGTCCTTCATATTCAGCAGTGTGCCTGATAATGCAAGGTTTTTGTTCACTATTTTCATTGCATTTGCTGATGGAATAAGGAAAAGACATTTTCAAGATGGAAAAACTAAAGTTATATTGGCAATCACACAAAATAGTCTTTATGCCTAATTGGTCATTGTATTCCTGCCAAATAGCCTATTGGCAATTATGAAAACATTTTAGTGTTAAAATCATGCAGATAGATAGAATTATATCATTTTCAATCCCCTTTAGATGGACATTTAGTTACTGCAATTTGTTTAGCATTCCTATTTATGTATGCCAGAAAATATTAGCAGTAAAAACAACAAAAATTAGACAGTAGAATGTTAGCTCATAAATGATCAACTTGTTCATGTTAGTCTTTTTTTTTATTTTATTTTTTTATTTAATTTAGTCATCAAATGACACAGCTAAATGTACAAAACGTTGCTTTATTCCACCATTCCAAATCTTGATGTTTAAAACAGAAATGTTACTACGATTATGAAATATCAGTAATATCTGAGTACTTAGATTTATCTAAGTACCGGTATGTGACAAATGTTTGAGGCAAACTGTAGATAAAGTGCATATGCACACTTAAAAGAATGTAATGATAAATTAATTTCTGCTAAATCATATGACATGTATGACTATAATCTGTGAACTACTGAAAAAATATATAATTTGCTTTGAAATGACTGAAGAAATAATTGTTCTTTACTTTCAAAATTGTTTGTATTCTATCTATTGTTTTTCTTTATCGTTATTTACACACTCATGGCTAAAACTCTGATGCTGAGTGTGATTTTTTTCTCCAAGATTTATTTATTTTCCTTAATTTAGATGGTGGACCAGTATTGACTTGATGTTTATAAGCCTGCAGAGGAGGAAAGAAAGAATATTGGTTCTCCCCTCAAAGTCTAATATAGAGGTCAGAATTAAGAAGCAAGGAGTTGAGAATGGTTCAAATGTATTTATTTCCAGGTCATGACCAGTAACTCAGTGAAATCAAATGCATTTATATCTGTTAGATCATAGAGAATTTTCAAGTGCCTATATATTCGATAATTTGTCCAGCTCATCACATATCTACTTACGAATATAAACAGGCCAGGGCTGTAGTTTAGACAAGACAAGACAAAAAACAAAAAACAAAAACAAATCTTATAGCAAATAAGGCCAAGATAAGACTATCTTATCAGTTAAGAATTTTAAATTAAGATTAAGGTCAAGTCTTTTCTTGGACTTAGTTTTAAATTCTTCACAGTTTGCAAACCTAAAATGTATTACAGCTGGAGATGAACATTTTGCAAAGTAGATTAAAGTGAATAGGGATGCAATCCAACAAATATATTATTCAGAGGGAACAGATAATGTGTTCTTAATGGATACAAACAAATATATGCAATATTTGTATTTTTTTTTTTTTTTTTCGTCAGAAAGGTTTACAGAGCATCTGGTTGAGACTAGAGTAAATGAGCAAGAATTAAACTAATGCACTGCTGACACTTCTTTTTTACTGTTCACTTGCTTATTTTCCTGCAATGAACTGTGACCTGCTAGAAACAAGGAAATTTGTGTATATTGTCTTCTTGTACACAAATGTAAAATCATGATGATAGTTAAAAATGTCTTATGTAAAATTAACACTTCTGTGTGTACAAAATGTTGCAAACCTTTTGAAATGTTTCTTTGTCCTTAAGAGATTTCCATTTATTTTGCCACATTTTGGCAGAACATCTTATCCAGAGCATCCTAGAACGATCCTAGAATAATCCTAGAATGATCCCATCTACACAAATAAGCATCTAAGGGTTAAGGCCCAGCTCAATGGGTTAGCAGTGGCGGCAAAAGGATTTGAACTTATGACCTTCCAAGCCAAAACCCAACATTTGATTTGTTATTTGTTTAAGCCTTGTTAATTGCCTGACTAGTGATTTGTTGTAAAGTCTACTAAAGGCTTAATATTTTGACATTTCTGGCTGGCTTTTTTAAAATTTTTTTGCCTAGGAGTGTATTTTAAAATAACTATTTTTGGCCTCTTGGCCATGGATCCACACAGCACCTTCACAACATTTCTATTTCATAACATTGACCTAGATGCTGAAGTATAGTCATTAGAGCAACTTCAGGTTGCTAATCACTGATGTTTGGCACTGCACACTGGCAGTTCCATTAACAGGACAGATGTGGAGCTGCTTATAAGCCTTTGGCAGACTCTCACATATGAGCAGGTTTAACCACTCAGTGTGAAAGCCTTAGAACAAATTGTGCATGTGAACACATGACATTTCGAGTCCATTGTCATGCTGTTCCAGAGAGCTAGCATTGTTTCTTTTCTCTCACCATGCAACTAGCAATGCTAGCAATACACTGTGTTAACACCGCGTGCTCCTTTCATTGCATGTCTAACCTGTGTGTGTGTGTGTGTGTGTGTGTGTGTGTGTGTGTGTGTGTGTGTGTGTGTGTGTGTGTAAATGAGCATTACTCTAAGATACAGCTGTCTCTCTGTATTAGGAGGGACAGCTCTGGTGCCTCTGCAGTGTTCTAATTCATTTTGGCAGCCGCAAAAATATCCGCCTTCTGTTTTTTCTTCTTTTTCCTCCTCTTCTTCTTCTTTTTCTCTTTACTCCTCATTCATATCAAGCAGTTTGTCTGCCTGCAGTCAGAATCATCTAATAACATGTGATCATTTCTGCTGCAGCTGGTTGCCATGGCAACAGCTGGGGCAGTCCACAGTCTAATCGGAGTGCGAGGGCCCAGGAGGGAGGATAGCCAAGCGCAGAGACTGTATGACAGACAGACCTTAAGAAGCGAAATACAAATGCCTACCCTATGCCGGCAGAGAAGAGAAGAATGAGTTTAGGCAGACATACATCCATATGGTATACTGAAAAGCTTATTGTTTTTGCTTTTACACTGAGAAACACAGGTCATTTTGGTATATAAAGACAGTGATGACATATTTAACTTGAGCCCATTGTTGATGATTAACTCAACAATTAAATATGATCCTGTTTTCTCAGTATATTGGAAATTCCGAGAGAAGGTTCAATGGGAATTTACTAGCTGTTAGGATTGAGACACAAGATAATGCAGAAGAAATGCAGCCAACTGAGATTAACTGAGGATGCCTGACCTCACCTTTTATCTTCTGTGAAAAAAAGTTGTACTTGAGCAGACTACAGCAAACATAACTGAACAGGAAATAGATTGGATAAACAAAAAAAAGAAAATCTTCTCAAATGGACTAGAGAAAATTACCTATTTTGCAGTTTGTGGTATTTCTACATATAAATCTTCTTCTTCTTCTTCTTCTTCTTCTTCTTCTTCTTCTTCTTCTTCTTCTTCTTCTTCGGCTTCTCCCATTAGGTGTCGCCACAGCGGATCATCTCCATACCCTCCCTGTTCACTACATCTGCCTCTTTCAAACCAACTACCTGCATGTCTTCCCTCACCACATCCATAAACCTCTTCCTTGGCCTTCCTTTTTTCCTCCTTCCTGGCGGCTCCATCCTTAGCATTCTCCTACCGATATACCCCATGTCCCTCCTATGCACACTCTGTCCAAACCATCTCAATCTCGCCTCCCTAACCTTGTCTCCAAAACATCCTACATGCACTGTCCTTCTAATAAACTCATAATCCTGTCCATCGTCGTCACTCCCAATGAAAACCTCAACATCTTCAGCTCTGCTACCTCCAGCTCCACCTCCTGTCTTTTAGTCAATTCCACTGTTTGGAAACCATACAACATCACAGGTCACACCACAGTCCTATAAACATTCCCTTTTACTCTTGCAGATACCCTTTTATCACAAATCACTCCTGACACTCTTCTCCACCCACTCCACCCTGCCTGCACTCTATTTTTCCCTTCTCTAATACACACTCCATTACTTTGCATTGTTGACCCCAGGTACCTGAACTCCTTCACCTTCTCCACTGCTTCTCCCTGCAACCGCACCACTCCACTGACCTCTCTCTCATTCACACACATGTACTCTGTCTTACACCTACTGACTTTCATTCCCCTTCTCTCCAGCTCTCCAAGCTCTTCTCAACCGGCTCCCTACTCTCACCACAAATCCCGCAAACAGAAAAGGGCGCAAAGCCAAGCCTTGATGTAGTCCAACCTCCACCTTGAACCAGTCTGTCGTTCCTACTGCACACTTCACTGCTGTCACACTGTCCTCATATATGTCCTGCACCACCATCACATACTTCTCTGACACACCTGACTCTCTCCTAAACATCTCCATGCTTCTACTGGTATGTCGTATGGTCCAACCGACTTTCCACTCTACATCTTCTTAATCGTTGCTCTCACTTCCTCCTTACTAATTCTATCCACTCCCTGCTTCACCATCTCCACACCATCCAACCTTCTCCCTCTCTGATTTTCCTCGTTCATCAGCTGCTCAAAATACTCCCTCCATCTTCTCAACACAGTCTCCTCACTAGTCAACGGATTTCCATTTCCATCCTTTATTGCTCTAACTTGCAGAACATCTGCAATTCTATTTCCAGATGTCACACCAAGTACCTTTCTAGCTCATACAGCTCTTCACCACCACCAAGCCGGTCTGACCTCTTTCCTGAACCTCACACTACAGTCTTCCTTCTTCAGTTTCCACCATCTTATTCTTCTTTCAGTCCTCACTCTCCTTCTCTCGTTCTTCACCTCTAAAACCATCCGACAGACCACTATCCGATGCTGTCTAACTACACTGTCCCCTGCCAACACCTTAAAGTCTCCAATCTTCTTCAGGTTGCATCTCCTACATACAATATAGTCCACCTGTGTGCACCTTTCTCCACTCTTAAAAGACACCCTATGATCCTCCATCTTCTGAAAATAAATGTTCTCCACTGCCATTTCCATACTTTTAGCAAAATCTACCACTATCTGCCCTTCCACATTCCTCTCCTTAAGTCCATACCTACCCATCACCTCCTCATCACATCTGTTCCCTATACCTTCATGCCCATAAAAAGTCTGCCCCAATCACCAATCTATTATTCCTAGGTACACCATCTACCACTTCATTTAACTCACTCCAGAATTTTTTACTTCTTCTCCATGTCACAACCCACTTGTGATGCATAGGAACTGATGACATTTATCATCACCCCTTTAACGTCCAGCTTCACAGTCATCTTACTGTACTCTTTCTTCAGGATCACCCCTACACCATTTCTCTTTGGCCTTACTCCCTTTCCACTTGGTCTCTTGAACTCACAACATATTTACCTTTTTCCTGTCCATCATATTAGCTACCTCTCTCCCTTTACCAGTCATAGTACCAACATTTAAAGTACCATCCCTAACCTCAACTCTCCTACACTTCTCCTTTTCCTGCTGTCTCGGTAGACATCTTCCTCCTCTTCTTCTCCTCCTTCAGCCAACAGTATCCCAATTTCCACCGGTACCCTGTTGGCTAACAATACCTGTGGCGGTCGTTGGTAACCCGGGCCTCGACCGATCTGGTATGAATTTCTGATTCGTGATGTGCATATTTGATTTGGCACATGTTTTCTGCTGGATGCCCTTCCTAATGAAACTCTTGCACTCTTAGTGCCGGTCCCAAGCCCGGATAAATAGGGAGTATTTATCCGGGCTTAGGACCGGCATTAAGAGTGCACTGGCTTGTGCATCCCTAATGGCTAAGTTGTGTTTCTACATATAAATACAAATAAAATAAGATGTGTAGGCATCTGCAGGGATTTCTACCAAATCTTAAAATAAATTTGTGAACAATGTTTGTTTAACCAGGGGGCTGTTTTATCACTATACAAGTTAATTCAACCAGGAGACTACTTTAAGTTCTGCATATCAGGAAACATTTCAGCACAAAGAAAATCTCCAAATTCTGATTAAATTCTGTGCCAGTAAAGGTTTTCTTTTATTCAGGCATTATTCCTTTTTTTGCAATGCCAATAAAACAGGAAGATACTATGAAAACATTTTCTTAGATTAATTTCATTGCATCAAATTAGTGGCATAGTAATGAATCTCTACAAGCCTCTGAGATCTGTCTTTTTTTAATAAGCACCTAAACATCAAGAAAGTGGTAGTTCAGTTGTTAAGGCTTTCGGTTGCTGATCAGAAGGTTGGGGGTTCAAACCCCAGATTTTCCAAGCTGCGACTCTTGGGACCCTTGAAAAAGGCCCTTAACCCTTTTCACTCTGGAAGCACAGTGTAATGGTCGATCCTGAGCTCTGACCCCAGCTTTCTAACATTGCTGTAAACAAAGAATTTCACTGTGCTGTAATGTACTTATGACAAGTAAAATACACCCTTTTTAAAACTTATTTCAAAATTGTTTCCATATTACTTCCATATGGCACTTGCTAATTTGCCACCATCTTAATAGACAATTCAGCAATCCTATGCAAAACATGCAGATCTGTACTCTTTATTTGCATTGTATTAAATCATTTTCTTGTGGTTTGGAACACCCAGTCTAAGAAATTTTACATGTCAAGGGTACTGACAATTACCAGCAGTGTCTGTGCAAAAAAACTCAATGCTTGCTAAATAAGCATGACTCCTATTTTTTCTTGATATTTTCATGAGTTTCTTACCTTTTACTTTTTCTAGAGTTTTTCATCTGAATTGTGCAAAAGGTAAAGTATCAATGCTTTAAAAATTATATTTTAATTGCTTATTTTTAATAATTTCCATAATACAAAATAAGCAAACAGAATTTTTTAATCAAATCGATATTTGGTGTGACTACAATTTGGCTTCAAACAAGCATCAATTCCTACATTTGCACAATGTGTACACACAAAGTCAGGGATTTTGTAGGTGCAGAGTCAGGTGTATTATTAACCAGTTATACCAAGTAGGTGCTAATGATCATCAATTTTAAACAATATCTCACAAAAGTGAGTACATCAGTCACATTTCAGCAACCAGTTTAGTATATCTTCCGAAGGGACAATACTAAAGAAATAAAACTTGGATATATATTTTAGAGTAATTAATGTGCCCATTGTATAGCGGTACAGATTTACTGTCCTCTGAAAATAACTCATTCAGCCATTATTGTCAAAATAGCTGGCAACAAAAGCTTATACACCCTAAGTAAACATGTAAAAATTGTGTCCAAAGTGTCAATATTTTGTATGAGCACCATTGTTTTATAGCACTGCCTTAATCCTCCTGAGCATGGAACTCACCAAAGCTGCACAGTTTGTTGCTGGGATCCTTTTCCATTCCTCCATAATTTCATCACAGAGCTGCTAAAGGTTAGACACATGACACTTCTCCACCTTCCACTTGATGATGCCCCACAGATGTTCAATAGGGTTCAGGTCTGGAGACATACTTAGCCACTACATCACCTTCAGCTTCCTTCAGCAGTTGTCTTCTTGGCAGTGTGTTTTGGGTCATTATCATATTGGAAAACTGTCATTCGGCACAGTTTCTGAAAGGGAGGGCATCATGTTCTGCTTTAGAATGTCACAGTACATGTTGGAATCCATGTTTTCCTCAATGAACCACAGCTCCCCAATACTAGCAGCACTCATACAGCCCCAGACCATGACGCTACCACCACCATGCTTGACTGTAGGCAAGACACAATGCTGAACACCATCTGAGCCAAACAAGTTTATCTTAGTCTCATTAGACCACAGGACATGGTTCCAGTAATTCATGCTCATTGACAGGTTGTCTTCAGCAAACTGTTTGTGGGTTTCTTGTGAGCCAGGTCTGAGCACTATATAAGCAGATATCCCACATCTGCAGCCTCTAAAGCAATGCTGACAGCACTTATGCATCTGTTTTTTTTAAGCCAGCTTCTGCACCTGATGCACAGCATGAAAACTCAACCTCGGTATGACCGTGGCCACTGTACTGTAACTCAGTTTCAGGGTGTTACTGATCTCATCTTTGTGGCGAGCAACAACTATAATTCTCAAATCTTCAAAGAGTTATTTGCCATGAGGTGCCATGTTGAACATCCATGGTTCAGTATGAGAGAATTGCACTCAAAGCACCAAATTTTAACTGCTCTAATACAAGATACACAAATTTGTCTTGTCATGCAGAAGAAAACCTGAACATGTGGCTAAATAATGATTGGTTAAATAATGATGTGATTTGAAACAGGTGATGTCAACAGGTGATTGTTATTATGGTTTGGTAAAAAAGCACCATCCAAGAAAGGTCTAGTCCTTTAAGAGCAAAGATGGGCCGAGGATCGCCAGTTTGCCAACAAATACGTGAGAAAATTATTGAAATGTTTCAAAACAATGTTCCTCAAAGAAAGATAGGAAGAGATTTGGATATTTCACCTTCAACAATGCATACCATAATTAAAAGATTCAAGGAATCTGGAGGAATTTCAGTGCATAAAGGACAAGGGCGCAGGCCTAAGCTGAACAACCGTGATCTCCGATCCCTCAGGCGGCACTGCAACAAAAATCGTCATTCATTTATAAGCGATTTCACCACATGGGTTCGGGACTACTTTGGCAAACCTTTGTCAAGTACCACAATACGTAGTTATATCGACAAATGGCAGTTAAAACTGTACTGTGCCGAAAGGAAGCCCTATGTTAACAGTGTCCAGAAGCGCCGTCGACTTCTCTGGGCTCGGAGGCATCTGGGATGGACCATCACACAGTGGAAACGTGTACTGTGGTCAGATGAATCAGTATTTCAGGTATTTTTTGGGAGGAATGGACACTGTGTGCTCCGGACCAAAGAAGAAAAGGATCATCCAGACTGTTACCAGCAACAAGTCCAAAAGTCAGGGTCTGTCATGGTATGAGGTTGTGTCAGTGCCCTTGGCAAAGGTAACTTGCACTTCTGTGATGGCACCATTAATGCTAAAAAGTACATAGAGATTTTGGAGCACAATATGTTGCCATCTTTTCCAGGGACGTCCATGCATATTTTAACAAGAAAAGGCAAAACCACATTCTGCACACATTACAAAGTCCTGGCTGCAGAGGAAGAGGGTACGGGTACTTGACTGGCCTGCCTGCAGTCCCGACCTGTCTCCAATAGAGAATGTGTGGCACATTTTGAAGCGCAAAATACAACAACGAAGACCCCGTACTGTAGCCCACCTTAAGATTTGTTTGCAGGAAGAATGGGACAAAATTACACCTGAAACACTTCATCACTTGGTGTCTTCAGTCCCTTTTTAGTGTTGTGAAAAGAAAAGGCAGCATTACAAAGTGGTAAATTCTTTACAGTCCCAACTATTTTTGGAATGTGTTGCAGGTCTGAATGACAGGAAAGGAGGTACATTTACAAATTACATGAAGTTGACCAAACAAAACATGAAATATTTTGTATTCATATTGTCTGCAATGAAATACAAGTCAAAGTAAATTTAGAAATCACTACTTTCTTTTTTTATTTGCGTTTTCCATACTGTCCCACCTTTTTCTGATTTGAGGTTGTAAAATGGCTGCTGAAATGTGAGGGGTGTATTCACTTTTGTAAGATACTCTATGTAGGTTGAAACACAGTCATTAAGTGAAAGAGGCTGAGGTTGTGGAAGACAGTTCTATGTCACAGGTCATACACCATGGCAAAACTGAACATAGCAACAAGACACAAGGTATTCATACTGCACCAGCAAGGTCTCTTCAAGGCAAAGATTTCAAAGCAGGCGGGGGTATCAACATGCGCTGTCCAAGCTATTTTGGAGAAGTAAAAATAAATGGGAAATGTTGAGGACCTTAGACAAAGTGGTTGGTCGAGAAAACTTGACCAATGCAGCAGATGAAATACACATAATGCTTGTGAAGCATGGTGACGGTTCCTTGCAATTTTGGGCTGCATTTCTGCAAATGTCTGGGATTACATTACACAGAAGGATTTGAGGAAGCTTGCATCCACAGAAGCTCTATGGTTGGTTCTTTAAGATGTTTGAAGCAACCTACCTGCCGAGTTTCTTCAAAGATTGTATGAAAGTGTACATAGAAGAATTACAAGGGTCATTTACTTTCCGTTTTGTTAAGTGATAAAAATAACTATTAACACTTCTATTTTCAAAAGCATTCTTACTTTACAGTATTTCTTTCTTACTTGCCTAAAACTTTTGCACAGTACTGTATATTACACACATTCATCAAGCAGATGCAGTCTCTGTGTAACACACAATACCAAAAGCACAGCACAACAGCCAGTCCATCTGTAATTGTAAAAAAATATATATAAATAAATATATTAAATGCCCACTGCTGCAAATTGAAAGCATGTTGTTTCTCTGCTGGATCTTTAGGCGTAGACATGAGGGGAGGGAGAAAGCGACACAGTGGGCCTGTTAAGTTAATGATTTAACAAAACAGCTGGGTGCTCAGAAGAAATGGTTAAGAAACCCAGTAAAGCTACTGGAGAGCAAATTCATTTATCCACATGGGCTCAAGCCATATAGCATGGCTTACCAGCTTTTAAATACACTGTATGTACATTTTGCTTCAAATTATGGCCTGTGAAAAATAAGTGTGTGGCAGATCATATCTTGGTGGTCATGACTCCCTCATTGAATCCAAATGAGTAAAACTAGACTTATTTATTCTTGTAGGTTTGACTATTCTTAAACATTACTCATCTTTCTCTTTCTATCTGCAAGTGCCAGGAGGTTAACACTTTTGGCAACAGGGTTGTGTATTTGCAATCATTTTAATGTAAATATTAAAGTAACAAAGATCTGTACTTTTCCTTTTCATATTTTATGTAGTCTGTAGTTTTTCTAGCCATTCTCCAGAAGTTGTAGTGTATGCTTTGATTATTTATATTGCATCCTAATGGCATCCTATGTATTTTCACTTAAAAAGAACTGGTTGATGATCCAATTAATCTCTGTGCAATTTAATGGGATTTAGGTCTGGTGACTGGGCAGGCCATTCCATGATAGATAAAACTCCAGCAGACTGTTTGCGCTCTATATAACGCTGATAAAGCTTGCTTCAAGTCATTGTCTTGTTGTATGGGGAAGTTGGATCCAATCAGTCGCAGTCCAGAGGGAACTACATGGTGTTAAAGTATGGAATTGTAACCATGTTGGTTCAATATTCCCTTCACCTGAAATAAGTCTAAAGTATTCCCTGCTCCAAAACAACCCCAATCCATTTATCTTTCACCTCCATGTTTGACTGTGGGAGTGAGGCAGTCTGGAAACATCCTTTTTCGTTCTCCGTCTTACATAAGTTCTTGTTAGAGCCATAAATGTCAAAATTTTGACTTATCTGTTCACAAAACTTGCTTTCACTCATTCACTGTCCATTTCTTATGTTTTTGCCTTTTTCCTAGTTGCACATAAACAAAAGGAACATGCATCTCAAAAATTAGAAAACATTTTTTTCACTTTTTTTTCACTTTTTACAGCCACTGTAATAAAATATTGGCATATAATATCTAATGTGTTGCATTTGGTGGATGATTGTAATACTGTTTGTTAACTCAACCAACATTTTTTATCAGAGTGAAATTAATCATTTGGGTTTGTTTGCAGTTTAGTTTACTTTTGTTTCACACTAGTTATAATTTAGTCAAGCACAAAAGTGAAATGAAGGGCATCACTGGAATAAAAATGTATTCATAAAACTATTTCAATCACTGGTCAAAAATACAGCAATAGACAGAGGTAAACAAAAGGGTGCATAGAAATCGCAGAAATTACTCAAGCAAAGAAAAATGCAGTGCTGGCACTAAATAAATGGTTCAGATATATTTGTTTATATGAATATCTAATTTGATATATTTTGTGTATTGCATTTATTGTTTATTTTTCTATTTTTGTTTAGCGTTTCAAATATCCAGAACACATGGCATTTCTTCAGTTCTGTTTTAAGTCTCTGTTATCTCAGCTTACATCTACAAAAACACAAGGGCTGCAACCAAAAATACAAACATGTTTGGTTCACTTTCAGAAGCTGGATCGATTCAGGGTGAAATTGCTTTCTCTCTGCAATTGAACCACGCTTAAGTTCACTTGAACTAGAACTAAACCAAGATCAGCTCATTTGGTTAGTCTAGGGCCAATTGTTTTTGCTTGTATCCTGAGATTCCTGTGTTTAATTGAACCAAATCAACAAAGGAAAATGCCCTGGGTTTGAGTCACTCTGACTGCATAAGTGACAGCATTTAATAGGAATATACGTAGAATTACAACCAGCATAATTTAAAGAAAGACATGACAGTGATTTAGAGCACCAGCCACAGAGCTTCCCTCTGGTCATCTCCATGGTTTAACTTAATAATTATAGACTGTGTTCATTAAATTCTGTTGCTGTGGGTTCATGCCAGTTTTGTCCTATTCAGTGATGTGCATAAACAAAGGCTAATTGTGTGCTCTGTAACTCCCTCTATGCATAACCTTCAGCTTGTTCAGTTTTACTATTTAGTGAGTTACAAAGTAGGTCCATGACGAAGTACACATTACAGCCTTTTCTTCTGTGTTTATGTGCTATTTATTTTTATTCTAAAATGAGTCTGGATTTCAGCACATAATTTAGTCTCACAGTAATCATTTCAGCAAGGGCACTTTGATTGTGTTTTCAAAGTTAATTTTTTTTCAAAGATTTAAAAATGAAAATTAATTGGAAAAAATGCCTGTGAAGAGTTAACAAGGTAATGTGCTCATCAATGTAATGGAGAAGTTAAGGATGAGAATGAGGAGTTTTGTATGTTGTTATGAACCTCAATTTCAAAATGGCTTTGTATATACTGAACATACATATACTGTATATACTCTAAACTTTATTTTCAGCTGCTAGGATGACTGCTTCGAACAATAATTGCTTTTTCTTTGGCTTGCTGTATGGAATTAAGTTAAGAAGTTGCTGTTTGCTGAGAGACCAACTGTTAGGTGTTGTAGTTCAGTGTTCAGATGATCAGCGTGGCCAAGTCCCTTTTTAAAATAAATTCTAATGCTACTATTATCTAGTGAAGATCATTAAGATGAGTCAAAGACTCAAAACCCAGGTGGTGGCAGATAGTGGTGGGATTTAAACTCACGACCTTCTGATCAGAAGTCTAACATCTCAAACACTGAGTTACCCCCTCCAATACATTTGCACAAGCATGTATCTGTGACATTGGCAAGTCGCTATTCTTCCCCTTTCAGAGAATGTGTGTGTAGATGTTTCCCCCCGCTGTAAGGTCTAAAAGACAGCGATGAAAACAATCCATCAGTGAGAAGAAGTGTAATAAAGCTCTGCATTTTGTATTCATCATCACGCTTGTCAGTGCGGCAGCATTAGTGCAAACTGCACCTCTATATTAAAACATGCTCGTTTCTCATGACTGATGGTCATCTGGCTGTATTTTTGGAGAGACACTGCCCTCTAGTGTGGTTTAATAGAGTACAAATTTGAGCACTGCAGCAACAGATGTCACTGGGCAGAACAGAGAAAAATGGATAATGGTTTAGTGTGCAGACATCTGCTGTGCAGTTATAAAAAAAAATGGTTATTGTGTAGAAGATTAAAACATTTATTGAGATTAAATAGTTATTGAGTCAATTACATTAGAATGTCAGATACATATTATTTCTTTTTGGGTAATTAGTATATAAATGTATTCAGTTGTGTTTTTCAGCCAAATCTCTGTGTCTGTATTATATGAGAGACTACTACAGATAAGACGTTTGTTGTATTTCCCTGTAAAAGAAAAAATATATGAATTATATTATATCATTCTGGGGCACTCGTACGGCAGACAAATTGTCATAATGTAAGATAATTTTTTATATGTGCAATCAGACAACAAATTATATATTATCTTGGATAAGGAGATATTTAGTAAACATTTATGGAAGAAGGCTGGTAATAATTAATTTTAACATTGCATGAATAATTTAAATTTGTGGCAAATTGCGTTTGTGTAAGAGGGGGAGTAATATTAGCTTTGTTATGTTATCTTACAAAATGAAAGACAGATATTCACCTTTAAATAAGAAAATTCTTTGATTATTTTTATATAAAAGTCATTTCTTTGCAAAGGTTTTATCCAGTGTTTTGAATAAACAGGTGTTCTGTAAAAAATTAAAATAACAATGCTAGAAACAATCATTACCACTGATGAGGCCAAAGGACTATGTAATAAGTTAAATCAGCTCTTCAATTCTTATAGCGTTGGCTCTTAGCACATGTCTTTTCCATGTTGCGTTTAGGATCTTGGAGCTGCAGCAGAATGGGGACATGGATATCCTGAAACTGAAGTGGTGGCCCAGAGAAAGCCCATGTGACCTGTACTCTGCCGTGGGCACCAAGAAAAGTGCCAGTGCCCTGGACATCCACAGTTTTGCTGGCGTGTTCTTTGTTCTTGCAGCCGGTGTGGTGCTGTCCTGCCTTATTGCCACTATCGAGACTTGGTGGACACGGAGGAAGGGATCCAGAGTACCCTCTAAGGAGGTGAGCATCAATGAGATCTTTATAAGAATGGTGTGGGGATGGGCACAAATGACATGTGAAACAAGTGCAATTCTTATGTTAGTTGTCTTAAATCAATTTCAAATAGATCAGTTTAAAGTAGAATTCCAAATTCTGTCAAGTACAGTCTTAATAATTCAAACGTGTATACTGGTGTTAGTATCTTGTAAGGAGACTAGATTATGTACACTTTATGGCAAAGGATTTGTTGGCACATGACAATCATAATCTTATGTGAGCCTTCCTTCAAAGTGTTGCTAAAATTGTATACAATGTCCTTTTATGCTGCAGCACTACAATTACCCTTATGTAGGGCCCCAAATATGTTCCAGCGTGACAAAGCCATTGTGCAAAAAGCAATGCCTATGAAGACATAGTGTGCCAAGTTTGGAATGAAGCCCAACTCAAGTGGTATGAACAAAGCCCTGAACCCAACTGCACTGAACACCATAGGGAGGATTGAATGTTAACATCAGTTACTGACCTCAGTAATATTCTTGTGACTGAATGAGCACAAATCCTCACAGACACATTTTAAAACCTAGTGGGAAATCTTCTCAAAGAATGAAGATTATTATCACAGCAAAGCAAGGACTAAATATGGAATGAAAGCTCATGTAGGTGTGTTGGTCAGGTGTCCACAAACTTCTGACAATACAGTGTATCATTAAGTACAAAAATAATTCTGACAAAAATAATTCTATGTATTTTGAGACAAAGACATAAATGCAGACTGTCCAAAAAAAGACTTTTTAAGGATTTGCAATGATAGAGATTTGGCCTTAAAATATACTAAAGTGCATTCTTGTAGAAATACAATGTTGAAATTCTTGCAAGGTCTATGAAAAGGAAATGTAAATTAAAGAAATGCTATAAAACAGCAGCTGGAAGACTGGTTTTCTAATCTGAAAGATTCAATCTGGTTTTATTGAAACTTTTTTTTTTTTGCACAAAAATTTCTGATACCTTTATGACTTTTGTTAATATAAAAAAGAAGAAGAAGAATGGCAAAGCCAACTGTAGCATATTTTTGCTTTTTTGAGAGCTCAGGTTCAGCAATTAAGATGTAATTGTAACACTCTAAATGCACTTGAACACTTTAACAGTCATTCTGTTGCTTTATTACCCACTTTAAAAAATCTAATGTATGTCAATTAGTGAAAATTGAAGCAGCATAAGAGGTGCGAAGGGATTCAGCTTTTAAAATGCCACCCCCGTTTCTGCTGCCTGAACCTGCTCAAATCAGTCAAGTCCCAATCCCCTCTTAGACACAAATCACAACAAATGCTATAGGTAAAAAAAAGAAGAAGAAGAAGAATATAGATTCTGCTATATATTACCTTTTGATCACTGAGTAGAGCTATGGCCCTGCATTGAGACACTTTTTTTCCCTCAGGTCTACAGCTTTCATCTAACACTAAGAGAGACAAGTCACACATCGCACCATAGCACTCGAAAGAAAATATTGTTATGGTCCCGGCTACTGATACCTTACCCTCCCAGACAAGGAAAACTTTTAATAAAGATTTATCAAGTGCAGATTCTTTGGAGCAGACTTATATGATATGAACAGTTAACTCATCATCATACCACCATGATATCTAGTGACATTTGCTCTGATTATAATATATTAGCAAACATGCCTATTATACATTTTCCCAAGGGGTTTCACAGTTTAGTATATAGTTAAGATAGTATTTTTTGCACCCATATACGCTCCTTAAGCCTGAAACGGTATGAATACTAATTTTTCTGTCACTTTTAAGGTTGGTTCTGGATAACAAAAAAGTTTATCAACATTTTTTTTTAAACTCACCAGCAGAAAAAGATCTATTCCATACAAGCCATTTAAGTTTCAGTTTCACCATATATATATATATATATATATATATATATATATATATATATATATATATATATATATATATATATATATATATATATATTTCTGCATAAAAT
Organism: Silurus meridionalis; assembly: GCF_014805685.1. Classification (NCBI taxonomy): domain Eukaryota; kingdom Metazoa; phylum Chordata; class Actinopteri; order Siluriformes; family Siluridae; genus Silurus; species Silurus meridionalis. The sequence continues at coordinate 15,186,031 of NC_060900.1, forward strand.
ATAAATCCAATTCAGACAGTTGGTGAGCAAAACTGTACAGCCACTTAAATTAAAATAATTCTGAAAGTATTCATATTCAGCTCACTTCCTTATGTTTATAGCTCATGTACAGGTTTTTGTTTACATTGAATGTTTATAGCAAACAGATGTAGTCTCATTTTTTTGCCAGAAACAATTGTGCATGCATTAATTATTGCTCTGGCTATGCATACCTATGCCGTGATGTATGCATAAGCCTGCAGTATGTGCTGAGTAATTAATGGTAGTGCTTGATTTGATTAGCTACATAAGATGAAATGCAAAGTTGATCTCTTGTAAGGATTTTTAAAGTGGCTTTCAGGAGGCTGGTCATCACACTTGAACCTCCTCTCCAAGTCCTGTGGTGCAATCATGCTGAGGCGGGTCTTCAGAGCACTCTTCCAGAAGGTTCCATCAGACTTGAAGCTTGGCAGATCTTACACACACAGGCACACATCAATGAGCACACTATTCACAGTCCAGTGATCAATCAGTTTAACTTTGGAACTTATTGATAGAAAACAAAAGATAAAAGCTAAGATGTCCACTTATGTCACATTGCCATCTTGTCACAGTTACCACCATATGATGGCTATCAGTAATCTGCCGCATACTGGCCTAAACTTTATTCATTGCTCTTTAACCTCCCTATATTCCATTGCTGCATTCTTGTTCATTTAACAACATAGTTTCCAATTGATGTGCCCTTGCATTTTAACCCATTTCTAAATTGTCCAAAATGCTTTCCATGTAATATCTCTTTGCTAACATCGAATTCATTGAAACACCAAAAAAATAGAATAAGAGGTTTGTGCTTCTGTCTCTGTCTCTTAACACACACTGCCACATTCTGCATAAGTCATGGTGTAAGCTTGACCCTGTTTCTACTCTCTGCTTCTCTGTGATCTCCGAGTCTTCCTGCAGTATCAAGAATTTGTGTGAGATGACAAGTCATAAAAACAAGACTTTATTTTTAAATCTAAATGTGCCATGTTTTCTTAACACATGGTATGCCACTGGGGTCAGGAGAAACAGAGAATGCACAGTGTGAAAAGCAAACCATGCCACTGGCCAAATTTTGTCCTGTAACAAAACAAAAGTGACTTCACATGTCTTCTGTGTCATTACTATTGTGATTATGTGGAGTCCAGCATGTCATATTGAACATCTTTTAATAAAGGAGGGATAATTGTTCTGTGTTTAATTTTAAAAATTGATTTGGTGAAGAGTATTGTATTGACAAACAAGGGTTAGCTTTATTCTTGCCCTAAATTAACTGACATTGCTGAGCACCACACAATCTTCTGTGTTGATCATGGCTCTGAACTAAGGAACTGTCTGGTTTTCTGTCCAAAGCAGCAAAAAAACAAGTCATAAAAGTTTTGCTGTCTGACAGCATTCCATTTATTTGTTTTTTTATATATTTTTTTGTTTTGTTTTGTAGATAAGTACTCTGTGTTGAGGGGGTTAAAGCGGGCGAGGGAGAGAAATGCAATATGCCATTTTTACCATCTCACCTTTCCAGGTATCTGGCTCCTTGGAAATAGAAAAGAACCAAAACAAAGTCTATATTCTGACTGTTTTGTTTGTTGTCTTTTTCTACTCATCTCCCACCTCTCTTTAAACGAACTCTCCCTCGTCTCATTTGCCTGGTCCATCCATCTGTCCATCCCACTGTCCTTCTTTTGGCTTGTGGCCCACTTGCCTGAACAGACACGTGTTGATGGGCCGTCTGCCAGGCCAGACGAGCCATGTCATGAGCCTCGGAGTGACATCACACTCACGCTTAGGCCCACATCCAATCACCTGTCGCCTGCATGCTGTGCCCCACCTCTGGACTCAAGCCTGCGCCACACATTTGCTATTCCGTCACGAACCGTCTTCTGCCAACATTGAGCTGCCCCCTTTCTCCTCATGCACCAAGCTTCAAGCCCACATAGGTAGTGGAATAAGTGGAATAAACCACCACCATACACAGAGAACATTAATTAGCCTAATGAATTTGGTTTGCTACTAGCAAGTCACCAAAAACACAGCTTGCTTTTTGAGAAAGGATTTTCAGGGGTTTCACTATTCAGGGTGATTGATCATTTTAGACAAGTGAATGTATTTAGATGTTCTTGAAAGTTCAACAAGTAGCTAATATACCGTGGTGATTGTGCATTGACAGTTGAAATTTAAAATCAAAATACAGGATCTCGAATACTACACACAAATCTTTTGGAAAGGCATAATTGTTGGGGAAGTGCCAGACAGGCTTCTATGGAAACCGATTAGAGGTCAATAAGTCTGTTGAAATATAACATTTTAAGTTAAGAACGCTGACTAAAACATTTAGACTGGTGCTAAATAGAAACATTTGATGCTGGAACAGATATGAATGTTACTTTTAACTAGCTGACAAAAGATAAATTAGAGCACACCAGAGAAACTACATCACTGAAATAAAAAAAATCTGCTGCTTAGATTCATGAGGCTCATCAATGTCTTGCTTCCAGATAATCATAAATGATTTTTTTTTTCCTTAAAGCAGTTAAATGGTATTCTTATAATGGACAGTATAATTTATTTTCCATGGTCTTCACTTTGGGAAATAATTGTGCTGACAAGGCTTGTTGCATCCTCATTGGCATAGACTGTGTATGCTAGCAAAGTTGCCTTGTTTTTTATTAACATTTATTTTAACACAAATGCACACATGGACATGTACAGGGACAAACAACATGAGCATAAAATATAAATGGATCCCCGTACTTCCTCTTTTTTGCTCTTTCACCATACTATAAGCCCCTTTAGTTGACAACCTCTCTACTGTAGGTCTATATGGTCAAATATAGATAAGCACCCTCTACATTTGTCCCTACATCTTTCCTATCAGGTTTCTGCTGCCAGCAGCATTTCTGCTCTCAATGAACGCTAATTTCAGATACGATGACATTTCATGTTCTTGGATGTGGAGCATGATTAAGGAAAAACTATTTATATAATTCTGAGATGATCGAAAACATTTATTCAGTTTATTAGGGAATACTAATAAGCAACTTTATTCAATTTATTGGCATTAATATTAACATCTGGCAACATCAGATAAGAGATTTAAAAACTCTTTCTACATGTCCTAATCTCTGTGAACAAGAAAAGAAACAAATGATACAATCCATCAAAATACAAAACAGTCAAGGACAAGAAGGGTTTGTGTTTGTTTGGCAGTCAGGTTTTTTATCAAATTGGAAAGCTTCCAAGGTTGTACATTTGTGTTTTTCTGGCTATGGGTAGAATAAATAGCCTTCAACTAATGTGTGAGATGTAATCATCTGGACACATTTTGATATTTAGTCATTTGAATTGAGTTAATAATAGATTTTGGTGCTGATGTAATAATAGCATAAATGTTTAGAATTTTTTAAACTACAGTTTTCATGTAGAGTTGTCCCATTAATTGTACCGTATTTTTCGGACTATAAGCCGCTACTTTTTTCCCACATTTTGAACCCTGCGGCTTAAACAACGAAGCGGCTTATTTGTGAATTTTTCCTGGGTTTTTCCCGGTTTCACAAACTTCAAGCCAAAAACTGAGCCCCATAACATTAGACCAATAAAATTTCCAAACGGAAACGAAAAAATGCACCTCACCTGTGTTCTGAGCTGCACGGCATAGGGAGAAAAAACTCTTTTTTTTAAACGCATGACGATGCCAAAAAGATAAACTCCCAAGAGAAATTGTTGTTAAACGAAGGAGGAAGACCGTGAACAATGACTTTCTTGGTAGGCTACTGTTTAGATACAAGCCGTTGTAACGCGTTGAGTCTGGGTGAAGGGAGAGCTCACTAACTCCAGTTGCAACAGAAATCATATAAGCACAGACAGGTTTCCAAAACTCGTGTTTTTTTATTTTTCTTTGCAACAGTGTTACGGGTTAGTCAAAGAAACTTAGAAATGAGCATCAGAAAATAATAAGGACATAATCCTCGTCTTGCACACACCCGAAAAATGCAGTGGCAGGCTATTCCCAAAATACCGCTATGCTCCTAAAGGAAGCGCAACATATTTCACCCGTTACACGTGTGTAACGTGTCTTTTATAAAGCCTGTGTAAAGTTCATTAGTTTCAGTGTAGACTTATAGACAGGTGTGGCTTATTTATGTTCAAAATAAAAATATGTAAAATTCAGTGGGTGCGTCTTATATATGGGTACGCTTTTTAGTCCAGAAATTACGGTAATATGTTACACAATGCTTGATCCCATTGCAAAAATACCCATTTGCCTTTGTTACTACAGTTCATCTGTACTTTTTTCTTCCCCATATCTATTCACTCTTGCTGCTCACATTGCAACCCAAAACTTGCATTACATATCACTACCCTGTCTTTTCACTCCTATTCCCATGTTTATAATCACACATGACTTAATTTTGCCTTATTCTTTACTCATCTCTATATTCATTCACATCTTCCTTATCTGCTAACCTTCGTCTCTTTTTGCCACACTGCTTTGTTTCACACTAACACATTCACCTATACTTCTACTCCTCTGACCGTACCCCCACTTTCCTCACTTTTATACCCCTTACTTCTTCTGTCCTCTGCTCCTGTAACAACCCTCACCCCACCTCCTTCTTTCTTTTTCTTTGCCTCTCTATCTCTGTCTCTCTCTCTGTCTCTCTCTCTCTCTTTTCCCCCACTTTTTCCACTCCACCTTTTCTCCCTTCGTCTCAGGATGACAAGGAGATCGACCTGGAGCACCTCCACCGGCGCGTGAATAGCCTGTGCACAGAGGACGAGAGCCCGCACAAGCAGTTTTCCACCTCTTCAATGGATCTGACTCCACTGGACATGGACTCACTGCCAGCGGCACGCCAGGCCCTGGAGCAGATCAGTGATTTCCGTAACACACACATAACCACCACCACCTTCATCCCCGAACAGATCCAGACACTGAGTCGCAGCCTTTCTGCCAAGGCAGCATCCGGCTTTGCTTTCGGCGCCATGCCCGACCAGCGGACTGGCGCCGGGCCCTTCAGGCAGCGCGCACCCAATGGAGGGTTCTTCCGCAGCCCCATCAAGACCATGTCTAGCATCCCATACCAGCCCACACCAACCCCAAGCTTCAGCTATGGCAACGACCCAGACCGGGGCACCTCCATATGAGGGAATACACACAAAAAAGATCCAAATGTAAATACCTGTCTTCTTTTTTTTTTGTTGTCCCTTTTTGCTTTTGAAAAAGCTCTGCTTTTTAGTTTTGCTGTTGGGGGTGCTCGTCCTGCCTGAACTCACCTACCTGTTGAGGATGATGATAAATTTCATTATTGTCGTCGTGATTGTTGGGAGATCTCTTGTGTAAACATGACTTTGCCTTCATTTTTTCACATGGAATTTTGGGAATTAGCTCTATGGGGAGAGATTTAAATGACTAATCTAAAAGATATAAAATCATGGGATGTTTACATTTCTTTTGTTTTCGTTTGGTTTCCAGACAAAAAAGGGAAAAAAATAATACTGCATTTTGCAGACTGACCTACAGACCTGCAATAACTTGAGGCTTATTTGAAAAATCTTGTCTGGTTCGCAGTTCATGCTGGTCACTGCTCAGCTATGTGTTATGGTGAGCCGGGTGTCAGTAGCTAGAGAATAAAGTCCTTCTGCTGCTCTACACTGCACCTGAGTTCCAGACATACAGACTGATCTTCTGACATCCTTACGTCTGGCTGTGACGTCTCTTTTTCACTTACACACTGGACAATGTATAAGAGAAAGATTTAATGAAAAAAATATACATCAACAAAGTTAAAGCATAGAAGGACAAATGCAAATGAGGCCTCTACATGTGTTTTATTTAGTTTTTTTTTTTTTTTTTGAAAATAGAAAAATCATTTTGTGTGGAATGTCTGTGATCAGAAAGTTTAAACAACATGAAAAAAAAGGATAAGTGCAGGTTGTATTTTGTTTCATATATATATATATATATATATATATATATATAATATTTCAGATTGCTTTAGTGCCATCATCTTACTATTAGGTGTTATAGTCAAGACGAAATGCTCTTTATAATTCTTCATGTGTCTTTAAACTGACACCAGGCCATCTGAAGGTACAGACAAGACAGCCCATTTTGGGGAATTATTTGAAATAACTTTCTATTTCCTTTCATAAACTGTAAGGGGTAATATTTATCTAACTTTTTTAAAAGTGCTAATTGTTCAAACAAGGCCATCAATGTGTGATGACAGGTTCAAAAAAGACACATTTTGAGAAGTTAAAAAAATACAAAAAATACAAAAAATACAAAAACATTAAATACATTCAAACTGATTTCACTAACATTGTATTAATATGACTAATGTTAGTTGTTTAGAACAAGCTTTCAGTTTGTTTTCCTCAGACTAATTCGCAAATGTTGTGTGTAGAGAAAAGCAACAGTGTTTTGATGACAGCATTCTAGATGTACTTTTCTTAAGCTATGAATGACAATAGGAAAAGTTTTTATTTAGTATCAAATTAAAGATTTTTATTTAGTATAAAATAAAGAGACAGTAAAATGTATATTTTACATGAAGATAATTTTTGTTGAATTAATGAAGATATAGAGTTTAACATTAAAGCCTTGCATTGCATTAGTCATCATTACACTAACTTAATTACCCAGAATCCCTCTGATAAGACAAAGATTAAGCTTTCGATTTTAGTCACATTTTAACTTCATTTCTTTTTTGAGTTATGGATTCATGAGTAAGAATGAAAGTCCTTTTCCAAATGAAAAAAAAACACATGTAAGACTTGCTAAGCCTGTAACATTTTTTATTTCTTACATAGTATGTACAGGAGTTCCTTGATCATTTTCAACCAATTTTAATGTACAGTATTTAATATAGGCCTATTTTGTTGTATGTGTTGCATATTATTCTAATGGAACAAACTGAGGCCTCTGTTACAAGTGGCAAAGCTTTCTGTGTATAATTTGTCTAATAAACATGTTTTCTACAGTGGGTTTAATTTTCTTTGCTGTATCAGAGGACTCATTTTAGCCACTGTTTTGGAATTTTATTAGAATAACTAGTTTCATCAGTAACTGGTGTCCTCTTGGTTCATTGTTGCTATTTTACAGTTATTTGATTAATGCAAAAGACAAGATTCTCAATTTCAGATGCAATGGTTTCTACACCACACCCCAGGTAGTGTGGTCGAAAGTGCGAACTGGTTTGGATGATCACTGAGCGTGTGCACCAGGCGTCATGCCCTCTGGCACACTGTGAATAGCACAGCAACCCGTCGTATCATGCTTGAGTGAAGAGAGAAGAGCCACATTTACGTAGTGCATGTACAACCCCCTCCAGTCTCACCACCCGCAGCACTTCAAAAGGCCAAGTTCTTGGCTCATCATTCTTGATTATATAAATATATTGGTTATACTTTAAAAATACCTTCATTTACATTCATTTATCTTTATATTGTTCATAGCTCACATGATCATGTGATTGGGTTGACTGCATATGTTTGAAGCGATTGTTGCTAGTTTTGTTTTGATATTGCTTGATTAATACCAACATTGCCGAATATTATTGTAAAATGTTTTCCTTATTGGCTTTCCATTTTGACTGCCTTAAAAAAACACTTCACTTATGATTAACAATGTAGACTATATTTTGCCTTCATTTGGTGATTGCATTTTATTGTATTTAATACTTTATCAAATAATTTCAGTAATTGCCAGTAAGATGTCTCTGAGCTGTCCTATTCAGTTGATAGTTTGTTAAATGTCTACTAAAAGTTGATTGAAGGTGAAACATACTGCATGCAGTGTTTAGTAACACTTCCTTAAAAGCCTATATGTGTAAAGTATATTCAACATTTAATATTCTATAGATCCCACTTGTGCCACTTAATCAGCTCTGATGCATCAAGGCATGAACTCTATAAGACTTCTAAAGGTATCCTGTGGTATCTGTCCCCAATATGTTTGCAGCAGATTCTGTAAGTTGTAAAGTGGGGCCTTAATGATTTTAACTTGTTTGTCTAACATTTCCCAGAGATGATTGAATGGATTGAGGAGTATGAAGGACAAGTCACCTTGAACCATTTGCATTTAACCTGTTGAAAGAGGCCAGTTATTTGGACATACCATTGCCACAAAGTTGGTCTAATGCATAGTGGTGCCATCTCCTCCTCAGGAAAGAACACAAAAACATGATTCAATAAACAAGGCCACCTTCGTCCATTGTTCTATGGTCCAGTTCTGGTCCAGGCCCATTTAAAGTGCTTATGGTGGGCATGGTTCACAAGAAGAACTCTGACTTGTCTACAGCTTTGTGGCTCTATACACAAGAAGCTGAGATGCAAAGTGTGTTCTGACAGCTTTCTGTCATAAACATTGTCAGCAAATCTTTCTGCAATAGGTCGACGATGATATCAGACAGGTTCGCTTTTGCTTCCCACAAACTTCAATGACATTTGGGTGCCCTTACCCCATTCAGGGTTTCACCAGTTATCTTTTCTCAGACCACTTTTGATATTTAATAACCATTCATACTGTTCTTTTCAGCTGCTGTTTTGAAGTTGCTCTAGTTTAGTCATCACAATCTGGTTCTTGTCATAGTTTCCCATTTTTCATGTTTCTCTGCATCTCTACATCTTTCCCTACAAATTTCAGAACTGACTGTTCACTTGCTACCCCTTAAGAGGTGTTATTAGAAAGATGATCAGTGGTTTTCACTTTAGCTGTCAGTGGTTTTACCGATGTGGCTGATTGTTTGAGGAATTTGCCTTCATTTAAGATGCAGATATTTTTTTGTCTTGGTAGTTCTTTTGTTTAGACTGTTGAATACAAACACAGTATGATAAAAATATATTAAACATTATGACTAACAACTTAGTGATTAATGCTTCCCTAAAAATGTGCAGTTTTGCTTCTATCCTAGCTGGACATTGCTCCTCTATCTTCTAAGCCCTTTATCCCAGGATCAGTTAATTCAATGTTCTTCTCATCCCACTCTGACTCCTCATTCCCTAGCCTTCCATATTGTTGAAATATGTTTTTTTTTCCTTTCTAGTATTCTCTTGAGGCTTTCCGCTTTGTCAAATCTAAAATCAAATCTTTTTTTTCTTGTTTGTATTGCCACCTTGCTCCAAAAAATATTTCTCATCTATGTGCTGTAGACTTGCCACTCATATTAGCAAAATTACATGCAAAGAAAAATTATCATCATCCAGTAGTCAACAACTGGTTGAAAGTCTCTACTGCTGGTCTGTAATCATCATCCTCTGAATCCAATTTTTAAACATGTGGTTGAAATTCATAATTCATAGTATCATAAATACAGAATGTGATTGGACCAAAGATGATAATAATAATAATAATAATAATAATAATAATAATAATAATAATAATAATAATAATAATAATGCACATAATCCAGAATAAAAATGACCAAAAAATGAATTGATCAGATCTTTCATTATTTTACAAATTAGTTTACTTATTACATTTTAGTTAAAAAAGAATTAGGAACACGGGAAATAAAGAACACTGCCCAACATCTACAAATGAAAAAAGGCAATATATTGACTTCATTACATATGTGAGAATGGTAGGCTTTTTTAATGGTAGAAATGGTCGGCTTTTTCATGGACATATAACCCAGTTTGGCTCAATAATTGTATCTGCAATAATGATAGCGATCATGTGAAATTTGTTTTGCTAAGCTGAACCATGCTGAATGGTCCAGTACATAAATTGTCTGCAAAATGTCTGTAGATAAAATAATGGAAGAGACACAAAATTGCTAAACACTTTAGACACTAGACAAATCCACATAAACAACAAAGATCAAAATGATTGCTAGGGCCTTAGCAACATTCTTTATCCCAGGTGGATAAATGGCTTGACAGGATTTGGTCCTAATTACCCACAGGTCTTGAGGTGAAATTTAAATACGGTAAATATTGTACTATAAAATTAAACCAATATAATAATTATGTAAAAAGCCACAGCATGCAAAAATACGGTGTGGACAAAAGTGTGAGCATGCCTTAAAACGTAAACTTTCACAGTTAACAGAGCCTTAATGCCAATTACAGTTTCTTGCTTTAGGTTTTTATTCTTCAATTCAGGTGGAATTGTGGTCTAGTAAAAGTAAAATATGAGTGATGTAATAGTAATACAACACTTTTGTAATCCAAAAATGTTAACATTAAATTTGATTATATAACAGTTTATTTTATCAAGTAACATTGAAAGTTTATTGCCATGGTTTAAATAGATGTTTCCTCTGGTCCCTGCCTCTTTCCTGCAATATTATAGCAGGTCCTGTTGCAACATGTTCAGTGTCCACTGGAGGGCGCATGTAAGGTGCTTTGGGTTGGTTGTGAGAAGTACCTTAGTCTAACCTACCTGGGGGTTTATATTACTAAAGCCCGAACAGAGCGCATTCTGACCTTTTACAGCTAATAAATATCTTTAAATAGAAGTCTGGGATCAAGGATCAGAAAATTTCTGAATCTTATTTTAGATTATTAATGCAACTTAAAATTTAGATTCACTCTAAAAAGTTAGACATGTTCCATCTATTTTTTTATGGAAATCGAAAAAGTTTTCCTTCATACAGTTGGAACTTTGTTATTGTTTGCTGCTGTTGGTGTTGGTGGTGTGTGTGTGGGGTGTCTGTGTGTGTGTGTGTGTGTGTGTGTGTGTGTGTGTGTCTTTTTTTTTATCAGATAAGCGATATGTGGGCGTTTCCCGGGAGACAGGAATAAAGAATGCAGCACGCAGACTCGCTCGCGCTGAAGCCCCAGTGTGTGTCTTCTGTCCAAAGAGTCCCCCTGGCGTGTCCAATGGAACATAGAGTCCCCTTTGTCCCCGAGACACTTTAATAATCGGCAGCAACCATATCCAACCTGTTGTTTGCTTTAGGAACTCTTCCAAGACACGCAGGCTGACTGGATGCGGCTCCGGCTCAGCGCGCTCAGGCGCCACGGTTTCATGAATACATCCAACACAAAGGTCCAGCGTCGGAAATGCGCCATGTATCGCGCCTCTTATTCCATCTCTTCAAATTCTTTTTTTGAAGTACAGACAGTTCAGTACAGATATACATGTTTTTGCGTTCGGAATGTGTTATTAGATATCAGAACAAGAGATGAGGGCAGTGTAATAGATAAATGGTCACATTTGTTTTTTTTTTCCTTTTTATCACAAAGTCGCCTTCAGCAGTGCAAATAAAATGGGACATTTTTAATTCATGGTTTTCTTATGTTTATAAAAGAATGTAATAATTCTGTACATTTGGGTTTTATTTAAAAACATTATTACAATTAGATTTTAAGACTATTGATCGTTTATCATCATCATCATTATGCTTATCATTATCGTTATTATTACTATTATTAGTAGTAGTAGTAGTATTAGAATAAAAATTCGATTGTAGCCTGTGTTACATGTATTGATGATGATGATATTGATGATGATTAGATTAGATTAGATTCAACTTTATTGTCATTACACATGTACAAGGCAACGAAATGCAGTTGGTGTCTAACCAGAGTGCAATAACAGCAAGTGCAGGATATACAGTGATAACATGATTTACATAAATTAAATTAAATGGTATTATAGGACTATAAACAGTAATTTACAGATGTGTATGTACTATGAACATAATATACAGATAAATATATATGTACTATGAACATAATATACAGATGGCTGAACAGAAATGATGATGATGATGATGATGATGATGATGATGATGATGAATATTATTATTAGTATTAGTATTTTTACTACTAATACTACTACCACTATACAACTAGTAGTAGTAGTAGTAGTGCTACTTTGTCTGCTGTTATTTTTTGTTTCACTGTTTAGTGCACAGGACAGTAAACGCCAACGCTGCGCTTTATGTTTCATCCCTTAGACACCTTTTGCATAACAGGGCGTTTCTTAAGTCTAATCAAAAGAACTTGTTCTAAAGAAAAAGAAACCTGAGACGGTTGTAACATTCACGGCTCGAAAGGGAAGTGTTGGATTGTCCGCATGCAAAAAGAAACTATATAAGGTGTCAAAATCGGTGATATATATATATATATATATATATATATATATATATATATATATATATATATATATATATATATATATTCATGTGATTTTTTTATTATTTAAATTCCAAAGAAAATAGCTAAAAAATATATTACTTAATTCCCTTGATACATAGTTGCATCGGATTGATGATTCATTTATTAAACAATAGTTATTCTTTTAAAATAGACTTTAGTAAAATAATGTATTCGCTTTTTAAAGATAAACTTTTATGAAATTGGATTAAAAAAAATCTGTTCAAGAAAAGGGAAACGTGTAAAAAAAAAAGTGTGATGGTTTGAATGCGTATTTGCGGTACGTAAACATTTCAAGAAGTGGACAGTAAATTTTGAACAGCATGTCCCATTAGTCCTTTCTTCACTTGGAGTGTATTGCATGCCCATGCCAGCTGCACTGTGGAACACACGCCTGTGTGTGTGTTTTGCACCCTGCTCGCGCTCTCCACATTCCTGCACCTTTCTGCGCGCGTCCTGTGGGACAACCTATTGTGATAATCACACTCCAGTTAAACAAGCAGCGGTACTATAAAAAAAAAGTTTGGACATAATAACGAGTCTCGGGTTCTCTGCGGCTTTCTCATTGGTCGGGCACACGCGCCTGCCCCGAGTGCTCTTATTGGTCAAAGCGCCACGCGACCTGCTTGAGAAGGGGGGCTTCCAGGCGCGTGCCGCTTTTAAAACCGGCGCGTCGCATAGAGACCCATAGTAAAGAAATCCTCCTGTGGACGGAGTACGTGTAACAGGTGCAGGAAGGAGACCAGAGACCCCCACCCCCCGTCACCTCACACGCACTCACCGTTTCTTCGTACCTTTTTTTAAACTTCGTTACCGACGTGACGTGCAAACCACAAGCAAATGGACGTCATGGGCAGCTCGTGCGAAGACGCGCGGACGGCGGTGGAATCGGACGCGGGGCGAGGGGAGCACTTTCCGCTCGCTTTGGCGCTGATAGACGGCGGGGACGCACGCGCTTGGCTCGCTCCCGCGCACGCGGAATACCCGGCGCACAGCTCGGGCTCCTCGAGCGCGGAGGGCGTGTCCGGTTCGCACTTAAGCAGCAAGGGCGCAAGGGTGGGGGGCGCCGTTCGTGTGCGCGAGCTGTGCCGCCTCAAGGGAGCGGCGCGGCCGGATGAGGGCAGACAGCGCGCCCCGACCAGCAAGACCGCCAACGTGGTGCAGAAGCAGAGACGCATGGCGGCGAACGCGCGCGAGCGCCGGCGCATGCACGGCCTGAACCACGCCTTCGACGAGCTGCGCAGCGTCATCCCCTCCTTCGACAACGAGAAGAAGCTGTCCAAGTACGAGACGCTCCAGATGGCACAGATCTACATCAACGCGCTGAACGACTTGCTGCGTGCTCCCGGCGCAGACGATGACGCGCGTAATGGTGACGTATTGCCGCCCGTCTACGGAGGAGAGAGATCACCAAACTCGTTTTCCGTGCAGCTCGCCGGGGTTTCGTTCCAGTACGAGGAAGACGCGTTTGTGTCGCTCGGAACGGACAAGTCCGCCTCTGAGTGCAGCAAAGACTCCCCGCGGTCGAGTCGGAGCGATGGGGAGTTCTCACCACACTCGCACTTCAGCGACTCGGATGAGACACACGCGGAGCTGCACAGCGAAGACGAGCTGTGTGAACTAAAGCTGAGCCGCCAACGCGCCTTTGAGAGACGCTGAAAGGAGACCGATAGTGAACTTTCGTGTCAATTGTATTCGCCCTATACTTTTGCGATAGGTCACCGTTCTAATTGGTTGGCTTGATTTCGATTTCATGACCATTATAATGTACGCTGTTGTTGTTGATGTTTTTCAGTAACGTTTACGCCAATATAATATATTTGCCTTGTCGTGACATTGGCGATATTCCCCACGCCACATCAGCTGCCGCGCGCAGCAGTGCCATGGGCCCGAATGTCATGCAAAATATGTCTTCCGAAAATAAATATGACCCAGTTTATCCATATGCGATAATTTTATAGAATACGATTGAAGGGGTTTTATTTGTTGTTTTTTTTAACTCGATGAATTTGAAACTTCTAAACTTCACTTGCACTTTAAATAAGGGCCATAGGCTTGAGAAACACGCTTTGTAATAGGACGATATTTTTCCTGCTGTTTTCATCTAGCCTAGTAATGCCAATTTGTCAATAATATTTAATATAGCCATTAGATGTTTTGTACATTTCCTAAGTTTGAATATTTGATTTGGACGCGAGGTTATTATTTGTATTCAACATCTGATTGAAGACGGTGTCTATCAAAGTGTCTTTTATTAATTTATTTCCGTTTGCCTTATCTTTTTATGTTTTATTTTATGAAAATTAGATTTTGCCACATGCTTTATGACTTATTTGAATTTTTTGGAATAAAAATGACCAGAAACTAAAAACGCTCATTGTACTATTTATATGAATCCAAGACGTGTCTTTGGTTATGATGATCACGATGATGATGATGATGATGATGATGATGATGATGCCATGGGATGGTGTATTCAGCATGCTGACTATGAAACAATTTTAATCTATATTTACTCAAAAATGGCACAAAATAGAACAAACAGTGTTAGACTCTGAAGCGTTTAAAGCGTTAGGTGTTTGAGTTATCCCCTTACTGAATAATTTAGTGATAAAAAAAAAAAACTGTCGATTAAAAACTTACAGAAAGCCGCGAACCACCAGAAAGTGGAAGTTATCATTTAAATAACGTCAGAGCTGCAGTGTATTGCCAGTTTTCTTCGAATGGTTCAAACATAATTATGCACATTTAACACATTGTTGGACGTATAAAGGTTTAGCTCAAATAAAAACGAAACGCAAAAACTGAGAGTAAAGCTTTAAAAGGCTAAACTGCAGGATAAATCATTTACTGTTGCATCAATTACTATCATTTACTTTCGCACAAAAAAACATGATACCCGATAGCAAGTGTTTAATAATGTATAATAAAAACATAATAATAATTAGTATCATTGCTCTTAATACAACTACAAAAACTACTTCAACCTCCACAGCTTCCACCACCACCACTACTACTACTACTACTACTACTACTACTAATAATAATAATAATAATAATAACAATAATAATAAATATGATGATAATAATAATAATAATAATAATAATAATAATAAATATGATGATGATAATAATATTAATAATAATAATGATAATTATTATTATAATAATAATAATAATAATAATAATAATACAATCGAAAGAATGTATGCGTTTTATACCCTAAATATGCTCGTTTACATTTTTCATTATTATTATTATTATTATTATTATTATTATTATTATTATTATTTCGCCGTTTGCAAACATGTCTTCAGGTTTTTGTAACTTGTATAACTTCATATTTGGTTTAGAAAAATGGAAAACGACACATTTAATGGCAATAAATTATTTGCTACACGTTGCACGAGCAACAGTTGTCAGATTAATTGCTGTGCTTGTATATTTCTGGGCTCCTCGCCGTCCATATGCTACTACTGTACGTTACAACATGATAAATATTCACAACCAACCCTTTATATCCATTTATTTATCGCTGCAGTTATTTGTCTTTTCAGTGGCCGACAGACAGATCGTCGCTACATCCTGCAGTCGCTCTCAAAAGGCCGCATTATCAGTTTTAAACGTAAAGAATAGCGCGCTGCAGCGGTGTATATTAATTGGCGCGCGCTCTTTTGGCAGGCCCGTGCGCGCGGTGTTGAATGTCTTTAGAGTAGCACGCGCTGTCAGCTGGTGAGCGCGCCGCGGCCTTACACACCGCGAGCTGCCGTGTCCCTCAGGACCTGACTCCAGAGACACACACGCTCACGCGTCCGCCAATACGCACCGGGTCTCGAGCGAACGCGCGTGCGCGTGCGCGCGCACCCACACAAACACACGCACTACACACAAGGTGCTCATGCACGCACTCACAAATAGCAGACGCTCGCCAGCGCATGCTCTAGGGTTTTCTCTCTCTATCGAATACACTCACGCGCAAGCTCGAGATTAACATTTGCATACATTTTATTGTGTCTTTTTTTTTTTTACATAAAATTTTTTTCTAAAGTTTTTCCCGCTTACGCTTTCACAATCGCAAAAAAAAACATTTCCCTGGAAACGCTAACAAATTATTAACGACTACGCGCGCTCTCAGTACCTGCCTTTTTTTTTACATTCCCACCCCGCGTTTTACCCAATCAGATCAGCACGTGGATAATAACAGGCAATATCATGTGCACCCTCGCCGTGATCAATTATTCACAACTTTTATTTTTATACCTTTATCTTCCCTCGAACGCCTGAAGGCACGTGCATTGTTCCTGTTACATGCGACGTTTAAACGACTAATACTCTCAAATTTCGGAACCCTAAAGTTTTGAGGCATTTTTTTTTCCACCTGCGGCAAAATTGTTAGTAAAAGATCATTATCAGATGTGTTAACTTTGACGCTGTCGGTATAATATCGGTTGTTTTGTGCACGTCTTTATAAGATCTTCAGGTGTGTTAATATTTTCCTTTCAGATGAGGGTCCAAACCTAATCTTTTACAAAGATATTAACCCAAATATATAGAAGGACCCCCGCAAGAACATCGCATGTGTGGGTTTATATGATTTGAAAAATATATAATTGATTGAGTCGAATGAATCGAATTCTTTTCAGCATCCCAGACAACTACAGCATTTTCATGCTTTTCATGATCTGAAACATGCACGTGTTTTCTTAACCTGTTTATTTAAACAACAAGTTCTTGTTAAGCAAACGGACTACTTAGTAATTTAAGTAATTGCCCCTCTGCTCCCAATGCGAGCACCAAACTCCTATGTAAATGTACCGACTGCATCGTCTGTGTTGCTTCGTTTTAATTGTGCACTGTTCGTGGTAACAGCTGGGAGACTGAATAAGTTAAGGTTTCACGTCTCATGAAATATTGAGCATGCATCAGCGTTGTGGCTAAAAACGTATCAGCTCGACCTTCCCTCCTTGCGCGCGCGCGTGGAACAAGAGAATGAATGAGGCGACACAATCTAAAAGAGTTTCTAAAACCATAAGCAGTTACTCGTAACAATTCTTGAACTTGTTGAGCGCTCACGTGCTTCAAATAGTTATTTTTTGGGGCGTAAACAGAGCGCGCATTGCTGTCTATTTAGATATCTGATCTGATATATAAGAACATATGTTCATAAAAATTGAACTATTCGCTGCGTCCTGCATTTAATTCACCACCTTCATATTTTTTCAGACGAAATTATTACTTCTCTTATCTTGTATTATCACTTATTCGCCAACAATTTGCTCTGGCGGGACGTTTGGCAGTTAGATTTATTCACTAAATGTAATTCGGTGTAAAGCAGAGTTGCACAACCTGTTCTAAACGAAGAATTCCATTCTGCTGTACTGCATATTTAATTATTTATGGAGCTGGGCTGATCATACGGTAGAGTAAGCATTAAATATGAACAAAATTATCAACAGGTACTGCAAAGTTTCCCATATTGCAGTTTTCATAAGTGCATGGGATTTATTATTATAGTTGTATAATAGCATAACAGTAGACCTGTTATACAAATACAGTAATTGTGAGATGAACTGTTTATTTGTTTCTTTATAGTATTTCAAATTATTCTACCCTGCTTAATTATTTTATTTTTGTTTAGATTCTTGTTGTTACTGCATCAATTGATATGCATACACACTTGGATATTCTGCACGGTATTATAAAAAAATCAGCATTTTTTAGTAAACAACTATGGACAAGGTACATGTTTCTTTGCTTTCCCCTGTTGAAAAGCAAAGTCCCCACATTTCACAGGAGATAAGGAGAGTAGGAGTTTGAAAAAAAAGGGCTTGGAGTCTCTTGGGACATCAGAACAAAAGCTAAAACTAGGCCGTACTCTCCATCTGCTGCAAGCCTGAGCAACAAGCAGAAAGAGAGAGAGAGAGAGAGAGAGAGAGAGAGAGAGAGAGAGAGAGAGAGAGAGAGCATGGCACTAAGAGATAAGATGCACTGAAGTTGGAAGTCACACCACAGTAGGAGCAAGAAGTTCATCTTCACATATCCTCTGACAGCTTTGAACCTAAGTCTTAAGTCTTAAGTCCAGTGTATCAGCCCAAACTAGTTGCATTGGGTATCTGTTGCTCTTTCAGCAACAAAAGGACTGTTTGGATCTAAATTTGAAGAGGCCGCATAAAACATTAATTTCATGTGGCATGAGCGCACCTGTGGATGAACCACAGAGGTAAAAAAAAAAAAAACAAGCTGGTGCCTTTTTAGGAAGATCATTATCTGAGCAAGCAGAGAAAATAATAGAAAATGTCACATGAGATGATGGCATGAATAATGCATAAGCTTTTCACAGCAGTCTGTAGCTCTTGATGATGCATATCAGTGTAGAACAGTGAACAGTGTTACATATCATTGTGGAAGTCTTCTTGTATGAGATCTAGTGCAGTGTTTGCTACATATGACTTTTTTTCCCATGTAATGATCATGACATTCAGATTTTATGACATTACATATCAGCAGGTTCAAGTTAATAACATCCCTTGGTAGAAGTCATATACTATAGCAACAGTTACAAGTGTGAAATTATTCTGTTAATTGTATAAAAAAAAACAATTAAATTACAAGTCTTTTCTAAACAAAGTCTTTGATTGTAGTGTAAATATTAGCCTGCAGCACAAGGAAAAGGAAGCATGAACTGTTTATTAGACAGCATTGTCCACTTGTCTTTCTTCACAGTGCCAAAGGAAAACTGAAAGAACACTGCAGAGCTCTCTCATCTTTGTTCCTCCTCAGGCTGACCTTTTGTGTCTGTAAAATGTTCAAAGCAAATGTACCTAGACCAACATGAGGCTTCTTGGGTAACCATCCCATTCAGAAGTTTACAATGGTGAGGCCAATTATAATGTCGTTCAATGGCCTCTGAGTCTCAGTTACATTCATTGCAAGGATATGGATGTGTGTGTATATGTATAGGAAACACCTCGACTGTAGGGGTATTTACCCTTTACGGTGACTTCCTCACAGCTTGGATTACGTCCAGCATGCTGTGCCACTTCTGAGGTGTGAGGGGCCGAGTGTGGCCACTGATGGTGTGTCACTACTGTCTAAGATGGCTACAGGACACTTACACCATAGCACATTAATGTGACTCTTTTGTTTTAAAGAAATTTTATTACAGTTGATTGCCTCATAAGTGCATAAATCTGGAGTAATTGGAGTTGGGTATATATGTAGAACAATTGACCACTTTGTGACCACTTCATCATTGTCCTGTAAATTAATTATAGGTTTAGAGTAGATATATTAATGTCAAAAATGTATGCAAACTTTAAATTATGTCAAAAGTGTATGCAAACTTTGAGTTTTGTAAGTGTTATATTTGCAAAACAGTCAATTGCTCAATTAATATTAGGTGCTATAATCAATATACTGTGTCTTATGTTTCTCGTTTTCTTGCATGGTCCTCACACTGTATGATATAGTAGACAGACGTGAACCAAAGATTATGTTATTATTTTATAAATTTTTTATAGTAATATAGATAAAATAAATTGTTTTTGAATGATTTAATAGAAAGAATTCAGAAGAACAGGGATGAGATGGATGCTTCAGGATTCTGATCCCTCTCTGGTCCTGCTGCTTGGAGCCTTGAACTCATTTAACTCCAACAGGACTGTGGAGAGCTGTCAGTCCCACCCACTCACCTGTGAAGGCCCCACATCTATTAAAGGACTCTTGCCCCCATTGTAAAGTGACTGAGCAGATAATATTTCACCTACTAGCCCCTCTCTAGGGATATATACTGTACATTGTTAGGATTTTTTTTTACTCTCTCTCTCCCTCTCCCACTCCCACACACATACACACACATACACACTCTCTCTCTCTCTCTCTCTCTCTCTCTCTCTCTCTCTCTCTCTCTCTCTCTCTCTCCCTCATTTTTTTTTGCTCCCCTTTCACGGCCACTGAAAGCCTCGCCTGGTGCAGGTCCCTGGAGACCCCCACTATCAGGTATCTTGTGGGCGGAGTAAAAGAGAGCGGGTCAGGCAGGGAGAGACAAGGCTATCACTTTCAGGCCAATGCAATACAAGCACCCCAAAAAACTTCCATCACCCACCCCTAAGTCGCACAATTAGGGGTACATATATAAGTCTACTTTCATTTCTCCTCTGGGCTCCCCTTGTTTATCCCTGGACAAGGATCTCCAACAATGCACAGTTGCAGAAAAGCAATTATACAAATCAAAGAACCACAAGAGGGGCACCAGTTCGAAGCTGCAATCTGATCTGCGATCAGTTTTGTGGTTTTCCTTACAAAAGTAAAGGTTGATATTTGCATATAGAAAGCTGGTCACAGATCACTACAAAATGGTACAAAAACAAAGCTTCTGAGTCTTTTCTGCACTCTGCACTTATGGACATGTTTTATATACAAAGCAGCATTGAGTAGCGTTAATGACTTATTATGTTTTTGTAAAGATGACTCATGGTTATCTGAAATATATAATAGATAATAGAAAATAATTACATTATTAGAAATCCTAAGGACTCAGATACTATGTGAAATAAATATTACTGTTCAGTCTTAGGATGACTCAGCTATCGTTACCACTGTAACATTAGTCCATTGAGGAGACCCAGAAATAGAGAGGTGACTGTCAGTGCCTGGGGGATGTTCTTAAAATAAATGCCCCTCTCACTAAACCAGTGTGCACCATAACACAAACACAAAAGAACTCCCTTTCTGCATTATTTTAGCTCATGAACACCAGGAAATCTGAGTAATTAGTGGAGAAATCTGAGTAATTATTTAACAAGTCTCAGAAACAATTAATCTCATATTCAGTGCATTCTCCCAAACAATCCCACAGTCAAGAATATTTGTTACAAGTAAAGTTTTTTAATTATTATTTCTATCTAACTAAAACACATAAAACATGCCTTTAAATACTAATATTAAATAAAACAATTTAGGTACTGGGCTTTAACAAATTTGATAAACTAAATCTCACTGGGAAAAGCTCTTAGTGTGTTCCCACACTTGAGTGCTTATCTATCTTATCTAGCAGGTTAACTTTTACATCCCTTGTTGTCATATCATTAAGTCATTATGCCCAATCCACATCCTCCAGCTCCTTCTCAGATTAGTTCTGCTTCACTGCACCTGTCAATCAGTCAATTACACAGTCTCTGACACACTCCATTCCCCCTTCACTCACTCTCTCTTAATCACATCTAGTTATTAAAGATAAAGAAAGACAATTTAAAAAACAATGTCTAATAGAGCACTTAAATTAAAAGCAACAGAATCAAAGAAATTATAGTGAAATGTTTCATTTCCCTTTCTGAATGTAAAATAAATATTCATTAATAGTATTAATGCTTTTTTTAATACTCGGCCAGAGTCGAAACAATTTACCCAACTATTTATTCAAAACATTATTTTTTCGGACTTATATTCGTACATTCGTTGTCAAGTTTAAACATGGAAGTAAACTTTTGTATAAATACATTTTAAAATAAGCGTTTTCTTTGTTTAAACCCAGGAACCTTTGGAGTCGTTTACTTTTGCATCTTACTGTTTACATTTTATTTCACTGTTTCGATTAATTAGTATATGCTTACAAAACATTCTCAGTAAAAAAAATGTTGTTTTTTCTATGCTCCCTGTTCCCTAATGCAAAGACACTCATATAAATAATCCTCTCTCTCTCTCTCTCTCTCTCTCTCTCTCTCTCTCTCTCGCTCACTCTCTCTCTCTCTCTCTTTTCTATCTTTTTTACTCCTTGTCCCCCACCCCAATCTAAAAGTGTGCACTTTGGGGATGAGCATGTGATGCAAACACTCTGTATTCTGCCAGAGAGACAGGGGCAAAAAAACAAAATGGCACGGCTAACAAAAGGGCCTGTATCCAGGTCGGGCCCGGCCATTGTCCCACACGGGGCCTGCCGTCGAACGTGAGACGATCAGGCTTCCCCCCTCCCACTACGCTAGAGGAACCTAATAGGAAATCAAAGTTCTCAGGGAGAATGGGCCAAGCTCAGAGTTCCTCTCCCTTGGGTCCTGCTGAAAGAGGAGTGAAGAAAGAGCTCTTGCGGGCCCGCAGAAGGTTAATGCAGTGGATAGTCTTTCTGTTGCCTGACTCTGTGAGTCCCTAAGTCTCCTTCTGTCTGTTGGGATGGACACCCTCCTACTATGGCATGAAAAATCTAATTCATGACTACCTTTGCTCCAAAGCAAACAAAGGTGGCCAAGTGTTGCATGTGTCATTCAAGTTCTCGATGAATGCTTATTCATAAATAAGCTTTTCTTGTGAAAACCTCAGATTTTTTTACTATGAGATTCTTTTACTCTTTATTTTTTACTATGAGATACCTACATGTGCATACATACAAGTATGTGAGTGTATATTGTAGTATTAGTGTAACATGTACAGGTATTCTTTTTGAGGGGTGATATGTCATAGGTCAAGGAGCAGACTGAGTGGGACATGCGATAGAAGTAGATAATGTGGTGGATGAGACTGTGTTAACCATCTTAAACACTGGTGAAGCCCTAGGATACAGTGCTAAAAGTGAACTGCCTGAGGGGAGCATTTTTACCACAACACTTGTCTCTAGGCCCCTGAGTCTGTTTCTGGGTTAGCTGCTGGAGAACAAGAGCTTTTTACAGTTCAGATTCTTAGAAGGTGTTGGATGACTGCAGTGTCACAACCAACAAAACCATTTGAAAACAAAGTGGACCAGTGAATACAGTGCTGCAATGCGATCCCGGGTCTTTTATGTAGCAGGAGAAAATGTCCTCTGAGAAGCAAGGGGGAGAGACACCATTTAATTCTGCAGATTTAGACCCTTTTAAGTGCTTGCTTCAAAGGTGAACATGTTATCTGCAGCGGAGCTCTGTTACCTCATGGACTGAGGTGGTCCCACCCTCAAATCTGATTGAGAAGTTCTGCCTTTCAGTGTCTCATAAGCCGAGTTACAATACGAAGCAGCTCTCCCTGGCACACTTCAATCCTACTGTACATCTCTAAATCCTGTCTCTGAGCTTGCTGGGCAGTTCAATTTCTTGTTTTCTATTTGATTTGCATTTTTGGCTGTTATTTAGACGGGTATGTGCTTTTCCAAATCATGTCAAATCAATAGAATTTGCCACAGGTAGAGTAGAATCCAGACATATGCATTACATATGCAGTGGTGCATCCAATTAGATTGTTTAAAATGAACAGTGATTGCAGAGACAACACAAGATTGTAAAGAAGCTTGTTCTGGCACCATCCAGTTTCCTACTGATTTATACTCTTGAGACTGACAGTGATGTGACGCTCCTTCCACTTTTCCTGTTGCCATCAATTCCCTGTCAGTCATCTAGTTAATTACTCTCCCTGCCACTGTGTGAAAGCCTGTGGTGGGATCTCTGACCCATGGGTTATGTCCCCCATCTCTTTTGGTGGAGCAACTCTGAGTGATACAGAGCTACGGATTGCCACTCACCACCTGCCAGAAAATCCAGTCTGTACACTCCTCTGTATAAATAATGATCGATACATGACAACATTTAGATGTATGTGTGATGATTACTTGTAGGAAATCGTGTGCAATATCATGAAGTTCAAGAGATTTGTTTGTGAAGTAGTATATACTGATAAAGACTGAAATGCTGGACCTTTGCGACGATAGTCTAGCATCCAAACAAAAGGGTTTCCTCAATAGGGGGCCTTTGACTGCCTATGACTGAGGCATGGAGCGGAAAATAACACACTGACATGTTTCATTAAGCTTGTTAAAGCGGCCGCACACACCCTTTCTGTCACACAACTGCAATACTGTGACTAAATTGACCATTTGATCAGCCTTTTTGACTAATTTATTTATTAAAACATAAAAAAATATATCAGAAAAGCAACATAACTATATACAGGGAGTGCAGAATTATTAGGCAAATGAGTATTTTGACCACATCATCCTCGTTATGCATGTTGTCTTACTCCAAGCTGTATAGGCTGGAAAGCCTACTACCAATTAAGCATATTAGGTGATGTGCATCTCTGTAATGAGAAGGGGTGTGGTCTAATGACATCAACACCCTATATCAGGTGTGCATAATTATTAGGCAACTTCCTTTCCTTTGGCAAAATGGGTCAAAAGAAGGACTTGACAGGCTCAGAAAAGTCAAAAATAGTGAGATATATTGCAGAGGGATGCAGCAGTCTTAAAATAGCCAAGCTTCTGAAGCGTGATCATCGAACAATCAAGCGTTTCATTCAAAATAGTCAACAGGGTCGCAAGAAGCGTGTGGAAAAACCAAGGCGCAAAATAACTGCCCGTGAACTGAGAAAAGTCAAGCGTGCAGCTGCCAAGATGCCACTTGCCACCAGTTTGGCCATATTTCAGAGCTGCAACATCACTGAGTGCCCAAAAGCACAAGGTGTGCAATACTCAGAGACATGGCCAAGGTAAGAAAGGCAGAAAGTCGACCACCACTGAACAAGACACACAAGCTGAAACGTCAAGACTGGGCCAAGAAATATCTCAAGACTGATTTTTCTAAGGTTTTATGGACTGATGAAATGAGAGTGAGTCTTGATGGGCCAGATGGATGGGCCCGTGGCTGGATTGGTAAAGGGCAGAGAGCTCCAGTCCGACTCAGACGCCAGCAAGGTGGAGGTGGAGTACTGGTTTGGGCTGGTATCATCAAAGATGAGCTTGTGGGGCCTTTTCGGTTGAGGATGGAGTCAAGCTGAACTCCCAGTCCTACTGCCAGTTTCTGGAAGACACCTTCTTCAAGCAGTGGTACAGGAAGAAGTCTGCATCCTTCAAGAAAACATGATTTTCATGCAGGACAATGCTCCATCACACACGCCCAAGTACTCCACAGCGTGGCTGGCAAGAAAGGGTATAAAAGAAGAAAATCTAATGATATGGCCTCCTTGTTCACCTGATCTGAACCCCATTGAGAACCTGTGGTCCATCATCAAATGTGCGATTTACAAGGAGGGAAAACAGTACACCTCTCTGAACAGTGTCTGGGAGGCTGTGGTTGCTGCTGCACGCAATGTTGATGGTGAACAGATCAAAACACTGACAGAATCCATGGATGGCAGGCTTTTGAGTGTCCTTGCAAAGAAAGGTGGCTATATTGGTCACTGATTTGTTTTTGTTTGGTTTTTGAATGTCAGAAATGTATATTTGTGAATGTTGAGATGTTATATTGGTTTCACTGGTAAAAATAAATAATTGAAATGGGTATAAATTTGTTTTTTGTTAAGTTGCCTAATAATTATGCACAGTAATAGTCACCTGCACACACAGATATCCCCCTAAAATAGCTAAAACTAAAAACTACTTCCAAAAATATTCAGCTTTGATATTAATGAGTTTTTTGTGTTCATTGAGAACATGGTTGTTGTTCAAATTAAATCCTCAAATAAAATTAATCCTCAAAAATACAACTTGCCTAATAATTCTGCACTCCCTGTATAGTAATATATATAATAATAATTAATCATTAGTATTTGTAATAATTATTAAAATTTATTTAATTAAATAAAAGAAAGGGCTTGATAAACAAACCAACCAAACAAACAAAGTAGCAAAAGCCATTACATTTTGCATAAACTAATATATTTATTGCACAAAATGCATCAGTAGGAGAGAAAACTATGGCAATCCCTGCAAGCAAGAAATGACCAAACCACTATATATACAAAAGCACCAAAACTCAATATTTTAAAATGAAGAACAAACACATTTATTACTAGCCTGTCTTATCCACACAAGGACTCCAAGAAGCAGGGACATATCTGCAATAACATAATTCCCACCAAAAAATCACGCTCCCTACAGTCCCTGGGAGAGCTGTAACGTCATTACCAATGACATAACCAACCTGTATCTATGTTGAAGGCGAGAAAAAGTGGCAGCTAACAAAATAAGTTATAATACAAGAACGTAAATTAAAATGCCATCGCTTCAAACCAAGATGAAAGAAAAGGTGTAAAAGAAAGGTTTTTGAAATAGATTGAGTTAGGGTGACTGAAATCACATCACTAAAGACTTGCCCTCTCGCAGCAAATTTGATCCCAAGCAATAACTGCAGCTTAAGAGATTTCTTGGTGGGTATTCGGTAAAATTCAAAAGATCACTGTGACTATGGGGACAGGGCATGATTGGATTATTGGGTAGAGCAGGAAGCTGACCACTGGGCAGGCATACTGATCAGAAAAAGAAAGAAAAGGGATGACTAGCAATTCCACCACCCTGCCTGGGGCTGTTTCTCGACAGGATCTGTAGAAACACTTTGCTAAATCTGAGAACATTTAGTGATTCTGTAATTACATTGTGCTGGGAAAAGTGTGAAACATTGTGTGTAATGTGTCTAAATATATGTTTGACTTTAGTCATATATATATATATATATATATATATATATATATATATATATATATATATATATATATATATACCTGTATATACAGTGAGGAAAATAAGTATTTGAACACCCTGCTATTTTGCAAGTTCTCCCACTTAGAAATCATGAAGGGGTCTGAAATTGTCATCGTTGGTGCATGTCCACTGTGAGAGACATAATCTAAAAAAAAAATCCAGAAATCACAATGTATGATGTTTTAACTATTTATTTGTATGATACAGCTGCAAATAAGTATTTGAACACCTGAGAAAGTCATTGTTAATATTTGGTACAGTAGCCTTTGTTTGCAATTACAGAGGTCAAACGTTTCCTTTAGTTTTTCACCAGGATTGCACACACTGCAGGAGGGATTTTGGCCCACTCCTCCACACAGATCTTCTCTAGATCAGTCAGGTTTCTGGCCTGTCGCCTGAGAAACACAGAGTTTGAGCTCCCTCCAAAGATTCTCTATTGGGTTTAGGTCTGGAGACTGGCTAGGATGGTTATCCTGGCTGTGTGCTTCGGGTCATTGTCATGTTGGAAGACCCAGCCTCGACCCATCTTCAATGCTCTAACTGAGGGAAGGAGGTTGTTCTCCAAAATCTCGCAATACATGGCCCCGGTCATCCTCTCCTTAATACAGTGCAGTCGCCCTGTCCCATGTGCAGAAAAACACCCCCAAAGCATGATGCTACCACCCCTATGCTTCACAGTAGGGATGGTGTTCTTGGGATGGTACTCATCATTCTTCTTCCTCCAAACACGTTTAGTGACTTATGCCCCAAAACTTCTATTTTGGTCTCATCTGACCACATGACTTTCTCCCATGACTCCTCTGGATCATCCAAATGGTCATTGGCAAACTTAAGACGTGCCTGGACATGTGCTGGTTTAAGCAGGGGAACCTTCCGTGCCATGCATGATTTCAAACCATGACCTCTTAGTGTATTACCAACAGTAACCTTCGAAACGGTGGTCCCAGTTCTTTTTAGGTCATTGACCAGCTCCTCCCGTGTAGTTCTGGGCTGATTTCTCACCTTCCTTAGGATCATTGAGACCCCACAAGGTGAGATCTTGCATGGAGCCCCAGTCCGAGGGAGATTGACAGTCATGTTTAGCTTCTTCCATTTTCTAATGATTGCTCCAACAGTGGACCTTTTTTCACCAAGCTGCTTGGCAATTTCCCCATAGCCCTTTCCAGCCTTGTGGAGGTGTACAATTTTGTCTCTAGTGTCTTTGGACAGCTCTTTGGTCTTGGCCATGTTAGTAGTTGGATTCTTACTGATTGTATGGGGTGGACAGGTGTCTTTATGCAGCTAACGACCTCAAACAGGTGCATCTAATTTGGGATAATAAATGTAGTGGAGGTGGACATTTTAAAGGCAGACTTTACAGGTCTTTGAGGGTCAGAATTCTAGCTGATAGACAGGTGCTTAAATACTTATTTGCAGCTGTATCATACAAATAAATAGTATCAAAATCATGTATTGTGATTTCTGGATTTTTTTTTATAGATTATGTCTCTCACAGTGGACATGCACCTATGATGACAATTTCAGACCCCGCCATGATTTCTAAGTGGGAGAACTTGCAAAACTGTAAACTGTATATATATATATATATATATATATATATATATATATATATATATATATATATATATATATATATACAATTGTATTGCATATGATTGTATTGCATGTAATGAGTATGTTATAAAATTAAGATTCCCTGACCCCCAAATCCCCCCACTAGATAATAGCATGAAATCTCAAACTTGTGACAAACACATCTAACAAATCTAATGGAACATGGTCCTGAAAGAGTTGGTGCTGTTATAGCTGTGAAAAGTGAGATCAAATGTGGAGTGGGACGCTTAACATGCACCTGCAGGTGTTATGGTCAGGTGTCCACATCCTTAACCATATAGTGTACATCTTGCGTTAAAAAAAAAAAAAAAAAAAACATGCTTTTAACTCCTATTTGTATTTTAATTTAATTTGAGTCTTTAAAATGAAATATATAGTTACATTAACTTATTATTTAAGGAAAAGATTCTATTAAAAAAAGTCTACAAATTTGTATATATCCCAACATAATAGTGAAAGACTTAAAATGACCCCAAAGACAAGAAGGAGACCTTTGTGACTCGGTGAACTTAGATTACTTAAAATGTAATCTGATCAGCAGAGAACGATAACATACAGAGGTGAGTGAGGATGAAAGGTGAAGTGCAGTGGCTCTCCAGTCTGGGGGGCTCCTTGAGCTCACTGTGAACCCTGGTGTCCTAAGTCTCCTTCTCTGATTTCTTTCTGACAAATTGTCTTATCGGACCTGCGGCCGATTGGGTGAATAAAAACATGACCCTGGCTGGGATCATCCTGACATTCACACAGGCATCTCGGGAACAACTGATGGGACAGATAACGCGGATCAGTGCAGCCAGTGGAGTGGCTAACAAGCGGCCATTAGATGTTCTTTTCATGCATACTGCGGAAGGGGACCGACAGCCAGAAAGACTCTTTAAGGTGGGGGGTGGGCTAGTGGAGAAGGGGGAAATGCAGCAAAGTAACTTTTTAGGTCTGC
Source organism: Silurus meridionalis (assembly GCF_014805685.1). Taxonomy (NCBI): domain Eukaryota; kingdom Metazoa; phylum Chordata; class Actinopteri; order Siluriformes; family Siluridae; genus Silurus; species Silurus meridionalis. The sequence goes on from NC_060900.1 coordinate 15,215,142, forward strand.
ATCATTGTTTGCTGTTAAGAGCCATGGCCTTTGTCCTGTGGAGCTGGAGGAGAGGAAGGTGAGGCAGGGAAGGCTGGAGATAAGTAATTCTGATTCATGCTCCACTACTCCTGCAGGAGCCAGTGGGGACAGAGGGACAGAGGAAAACAGAGAGCAAGAGAGTGAGGGAGTCAGAGACACAGTGGCGGCTTTGTGACAGCAACGGGCCCCTGGTTAAGAGTGGAGAGAGAGAGAGAGAGAGAGAGAGAGAGAGAGAGAGAGAGAGAGAGAGAGAGAGAGAGAGAGAGAGCAAAAGAAAAAGAAAGCAGGAATCCATTGGTGGTGTTAGAAAAAAAGTCCCAGAAAGGTGGACATGCTTGGGAAGATTCAAAGTGCACCTCATGGATTCTAAGATTTTGGCAGAGAGACGTGAGCACTCAGAAGTGGAAAGAGATAGAGAAGGTCAGAGGAAAGAGGGCGGGTAGAGTGAACGGGTGAAGGTAACAGGTCGAGCTAAATATGTGAGCTTAAGTTACAGGCAAGCAGTTTATTTTTTGATGGTTCGTCAAATGGTGATAAAAAAGAGAGTAGATTTGCAACTCTTCTTGCTCTTGTTACAGAACAGATAATCACACCTCTCAACAACGACAATAGCATGAAGCTCTCACTCATTTTTCAGAGGCAGGATTCAGTGATGCACAGATGGGTCACAATTTCATCCTTTTATGCTTAATAAACGTAAAGTTTACATTGTTATAAACATACATTAAAAACTTTTCATATATGATCGTACCAGGTAGTTATAACTTATGCTGATATCTGACTCATACCACTGTCTGAGCACAACAGTCATTTGAGGTGTATTGCATTTGATAAGAAGGTCATTGTTAACACTGATGGACTACAGCACAAACAACTATTGTGTGTATACAAAGATAAATCAATCACTTTATAAACCTGTTATTGCATGCAAACTTCTTTGGCAGTGAAAGCTACTGAGGAGAGACAAAGATCGATCACACGCACAGGGGGGACTCTGGAAGCCATGACGGGAGACCACGCTGGGAGAGGTCATGTCAGACATCGGCCCCCACAGTGGGCTGAACCTCCTCTGCTGTGGCTGTCACCACCCCCCTGCAGTGCTTGTCCCGCTCTGACCCACCCCACCAGTCCACATCAGTGGGGGGGGTGGTGAGGGGACTCATCTCTCATCACCCCCTGTCTGTCTGACTGCAGGTCTCATCCATCCCTGATCTTGTCAGGATTGTCTGCTTCACGCTCTCTTATGGCTGATTCATGGTTTGAATGGCCCTGAATGCACAAGAGTGACCTGGTCATATCATTTTCCAATCGCTTCGTTAAATCCCACTTGAGTCAGTGGCTTTTGACATTCAGAAATATTTAATAAAAAAATGAGTATATGCTAAAATGTAGTCATTAAATAATGACTCATTATAAATTATATTAATTGTTTCCTTGAGTGTCACATGATTGAAAATTAGGTATATGTGAATGCATTCTTTGCTGTCTAAAAAGCAAAAGGTAATTACCAAATAAAAAAAAAAAATAGCCCTGTCTTTGTATTTAATAAAATCATGACCATTACACCTTGGAAAGCAAATCACTAAATGATAACAAAAACAAATACAAATACAGTGAGCTAATTCACTTGCTTAGTATAATATAGAAAGTCCAGAATGCATACTACAATGTTTGTCAGTATGTAACTGACATAATAATAACAACTGCAATTACTCATATATTGACATCTTAGTTTTGATTCAAATCTTCCCATCTTTCAATCCTTGGGAATTCCCACAGTATATAAGCATTAGAATGACACAAAGAGGAGACCTAGTGAGGAGGTGCACATTCTCTTCCCACACTGCCTTTTACCCCTGGAGATTGTCAGATCCCCCGCATCAACCATAGCAGCCCCCTCCCTCCTCCTGCTCTCCCTCATTTCTGGTTCATTGTGGTCTGATTTAATTAAAGTCCCCAGCAGCACCATCCTGGGCCTCCGCCCCGCCAGGGTACGACCCCTCACTGGACTGTAGAGAGTACCTTACTGTGCACACACATACAATATTCTCGCACTTGGTGTGCATAAAATATGTTCTCACCTCCACCATCCATTCCAGCAAAAGATGTTATACTAATGATTTTCACATGGACAAATATAATAAAGTATAAGTTCCAAAATAAAAATCTACAAAATATGCATCATATTTGATGAATAGATTCTTAAGACTCTTGTAATCTTGTTTTGTGCAGTTGGTACCACTTGTGTTGACTCAAAACCATCACTTTATTAATCATTTATGTTTAATTGCTTAATTACACCAGCATGCCAACATCATTCACTCGCATCATCATTAGTATCTATTTGTATTATCCATCATCATTTTTAACCCCATCTTGACAGCTGTTAGATAATGTATGATGGATGTATAGTAAGACAATAGCAATTAATTTTTTGATGATCTTGCTGCTGGATGGGGGCTGCATTGTGTTTTACAGAATGGGGGGGGTGGGTGACATCCCAGACATGTTGCCACGGTGATAAGGTAGTGCCCGCCGCCGTCGGGTCTCGGACATGGAGCCATTGAGACTGGAGAGTGACACAATTGAAGACTACAGACTAGATAGTGACACACTTATGAACAAGAACAGAGAAAGCACATTTAACTCCATTTAGCTAGATTCCAAAATAATTATTACACCTTCTGAAGCAATTTTTGCACCTTGGTCCTGGAAGCAAATTTAATGGGATGGCAATAATCATTATGGACTTATTATGGTTTATTGTGCCAGTTTTAACATGTATTTATTACAAAAACCCAACTCATTTTTTCCATTCACCATTTTACTGTTGAGCAGTCAGAAAACATATTAGCCTTCACATTTCATTATTTATTTAATAACATTATTCAACATAATGTTAAATAACTTTCTGTCATTTTCAAAATTACACAATTCTGGACACGTTTTTAACAGTTTCCAGCAAATGATTTAAAACGCAAGGTTGCATATTGCAAAAAGTCAGTTGATGTGTAAATACATAGATCTGTTCTGTCATTTATTTCTAAAACATTTAAATGGTAATTATAAACTTGCTTGAATTATTTACATCTACTTTCTTATGCCAGAAGTACACGGTGTATAATCACTGAATTATCTTCTTTCACAATAAACTTTTATGTGAATCTCTTGCTATCTGTATGCTTAATTTATTTCTGTATATTTATTTAGATATATTGGTATTGGACTAAATGTATATTATGAAGCTTATTTGTTAAAATAAGATGCAGAAAAGCCTTGAAGAGAGCCATGATTTGAAGACCTGCTGTGAGAGGTCAGAAGTCTGATCAACCTTAGTGTCAGAGTGTCTATTGTTTGCATGGCACTGGTGTAAGTTATAGGTGTCTCCATAGAGACAAGCAAGGGGCGACTGAGTGGCGACACCATAGCCTAGTTAACACAACTAAGAACTGTACACAGTGCTGAATATACTTTCTTGGCTCAAGTGCAGTTTGGCCCTGTTTTCAGTGATTAGTCCAAAGTTTTGTGCCAAAAAGCAGTTTGGTTCTATATTTGGTTTTCAGACAAAACATGTACATAAAGAATGTTAATATTAATTTAGATTGTAAAATCATGCAATCATTCAAAAAATTGTTTAATTAAGCTAAGAAAAGACTATCATTTTCAGTGTATTGGACATGGATTTGGCTGTTATAACTGTTTTCTGTTTCATTATTTACTTTCTAGTTATTATCACTTTTTTAAGACATGCTTTTGGAAGAAAAAAAGTTTATTTCTTGAGAGGACAAAGTTTCAAAATAGTAAGGTTTTGTTTTGTTATTTTTTTCTTTTTAATAGTCTGAGTAAAGTTAAGCATGAAAAGGCATTGCAGGTAAGCACATTTGATTTTACATCATTAACCTTTATGAAAATCATTATTAAAGTCTTTTAAATGTCTTTTAAATGTCAGACAATACAGAAAACAGATAGAAAATACCAGCTGCTAATGGTATTTATTATTTTTATGCAGAATTTTTTGATTGTACTAGTAAACAGGTTTGATTGGCATCCATTTATCAATTTGCTTTAGATGCGTTAATTGAGCTCAAAAGTTCAAAAAACAATTACAGAATAAATTTCTGCATTCTGCATTAATAGAAAATAAAGGAACCTCTGATCAATGTGAGACACATCCATTGTCCTGTGACTTTCTGCAATGCCCAAACAAAAATTGTTGTAAAGCAACTGTCCATCATACTAGGAACATGCAAAAATTAGCTCCAAATGATGCAATGCATACCAGTCACAGAACAGCTTCTACCTGAGAGAATAGATGGGACACATACTTGAGGCTCTTTAAATCAGGAATGGTTTCAGGTAGATTGCAGTTCTCAACTTGTACTTCACTTAGAGTCAAACTCCCAGATAGAACAGCTCTGCTCCAAGACTTCTGATCCGACACTCAAGCCCCATATTTGGTTCTTTGCATGCCACTGCCCTCAGTCATTTGGGAAGTCTTGGGTGGCTACTCCAGAGCAGAACCCGAAAAAGCATCACATCCCCAGCAAGGTGATTGTGCCCCTTTCACAAGGTGAAAAATCACCTCTGGTATTTGGGATTTAGCCTCAAGCTTAAAATATAATTCTGAAAGTCCCTTAATTCCATCAAGCTCAATGCTACAATTGCTGCATGTACCACATTTTGAAGTTAAAGAGCTCTTTTTAGCATGAGACAAGTACCACAATGTATATGAAGTGCGCGGATGTGTTTTGCTCCCTGTACGGGCAAATAAGAGCTAGTTATCCAAATACGACAGCAAACAGATGTTGCTACATACACATTGTGAACTCCCAACCGCTGAGAAAGACAGAATGGTTATCAAACTTGGAAAATGTACTTGATGACTTAGATGTAATCAGAATTTATTTCTATATTTCACATTTCAGTATTTCAAGATTAATGTAACCTCAATCTCAAGAAATATCTTATTCTATTGTCAGATAACTTTTCAAATTTTTAGTATTTATTTCTATGATTTGGCACGTTTTTACGCTGGATGCCCTTCCTAACGCAACGCTCCCCATTTATCCGGGCTTGGGACCAGCATTAAGGCTTGTGCAACCCTAATGGCTGGGGTTGGTTCCTTGACCGGGGTTCGAACCCGGGCCGCAGCGGTGAGAGCGCCGCATCCTAACCACTTATATAGTCTGGGATTTGAACAGTTTGTAGAGTGCACTAGCATTTAATGATGGAAGTCAATTCCTTGAGGCAGGCAGATATATAATAACATTTGTAATATTCTCATTTAGTCAAGTTTGCTATATTATGATATAGTTGCCATAATAACTCTGAAGCAAATGGTGAAGTGAGACTTCAGTCCTGTGATTGTTAAACATCTAGAAAGGTGCTTACCACTGGAACATTCACTCACTTGTGTCAAATAGCAAAACAATCAAAAAAATGTTTTTAAAAGAGGTCATTTTGTAAAGAGCATGATATTGTGATTTGTGGTGAGAGTAGGGAGCTGGTTGGGAGCCTGGAGAGCTGGAGGTACATGCTGGAGAGAAGGGAGTGGAGTGATGCGGATGCAGGGAGAAGAGGTGGAGAAGGTGGATGAGTTTAAGTACCTGGGGTCAACAGTGCAAAGTAATGGAGAGTGTGTTAGAGAAGTGAAGAAAAGCATGCATGCAGGGTGAAGTGGGTGGAGAAGAGTGGCAGGAGTGATTTGTGATAGAAGGGTATCTGCAAGAGTAATAGGAAAAGTTAATACGACTGTGGTGAGCCCTGCGATGTTGTATGGTTTAGAGACAGTGGCATTGAGTAAAAGACAAGAGGTAGAGCTGGAGGTAGCAGAGCTGAAGATGATGAGATTTTCATTGGAAGTGACAAGAATGGACAGTATTAGAAACAGGTTTATTAGAGGGACAGCGCATGTAGGACGTTTTTTCAGACAAGGTGAGAGACTCCCAATTGAGATGGTTTGGACATGTGCAGAGGAGGGACATGGGGTTTATCGGTAGCTGAGGATGGAGCCACCAGAAAGGAGGAAAAGAGGAAGACCAAAGAGGAGGTTCATGGATGTGAAGGGGGAAGACATGCAGGTAGTTGGTTTGAAAGAAGCAGATGTAAAGGAGAGAGTAGTATGGAGATAGATGATCCACTGTGGCGACCCCTGATGGGAGCAGCCGAAAGAAAAATCAAGAAAAGTTTGTTAAGAGCATAAATTTGCTTAAATGCTGGGGATCTGCCTTAACTGCTTCTGTGGACAAGCCAGTCCTCTGTCTATCCAACTACAAACTCTTCTCAACTTCTCAATCTTCTCAATCTTCTCAACCTGTGGCCAAACAATGCAACACCAAATATTTTAGTGTTCAGAAAAGGTAAAGCAAACACTTGAAGCTACAATAAATGATGAAGTTTTTAGATTTACCTGCCATCACATCATTCTCTTAAATTATCTGTTTGCCAGCCTCATTGCTGTCAGTAAAAACGTACAAACTGCACCTATCTGTCCATATAATGACAGTTTAATAACGCTGTGGGTAAAGCTATTACATAAGTTAACTATCGTCTAATCTCTTGTGATTTTAACCTATATTCCCGGTATATTATACACTTTTAAGCACGTTTCACCTCTAGCAACTTTCATTATGAGTTTGTTTCAAGTCAGCAAACTTGCTACTACTAGATATTGTAGTGTAATTAGGAACCAGTAAACCTACCTGTGAATGCTGATTAATTAGGTTGACAGATCGTAGTAAATTATCTCATCTTGTGAGTGTGACCAGGAGACTACAGCACTGGTAAATAGTACACATTTGAGAATCTGTCTTAACAAATTATTTATATAGTTATCTATTCATGCATGCAACAAATTATAATTATGCTGAGAGGATTTTAGGTGCCCAACTGCCCAATCTCCAAGATTTTTACTCATCCAGAGTGGAGAAAAGGGCTAAGAAAATCCCTTTGGACCCCACACACCCAGCCCACTTTCTCTTTGAAATGTTGCCTTCTGTTCGGCGCTACAGAACATCATCCACCAGAACAGCCAGGCACAAAAACAGTTTCTTTCCGCAGGCTTTACTCAACATGAACAATTAAAATATTCATATCTACACATTGTCTATCATAATTGACACATTTATACATAGAATCCAATGGTCCATTTGTAAACTGCACACTTGTATATAACATCTGTACATTCATTTAAACAATATTTTTACTTTTTGTATATATCGCATTATTGAATTGTCTGGTTTACTATTTTGTTACATAATGTCTGTTCTTTCTCCTGCACTAGAAGCTTCTGATGCCAAATTCTTTGAGTTCTGATTCTGATACAGCATGTTTACTAGAACTGCATTGTAAAAGAAGCATCAAAATTTGGACTAACCTCGAATACAAGAGGAAACATTATAATCTAAGATTCCATGAATGCCTATTTATATGTTATTTAGAATGTTTGGGTGCGATATAAAAGTGTACGAAGTGTATGATATAAAGTGAAATAAGCAAGTACTGGAGTGTGGCCATTTCAGTACAGTTGGCACCAATCGGGTAAGAATATGGATCACAGGTACCACTGACAGACTCTACACTCAACTCTGCCACCATTCTCAAAAGGACACAATGCACACATGTTTAATTTACTCTTTTGCATTGCAAGTGATCTTTATGGGAAAGTGCAAGGATATTATTAATGACTTTCATGAGATATTTGACAAACTTTATAGCATATGTTCTGTCTAATAAAATTAAAGAATCACATAGGTAGAAGGAGCACTATGCTCTTATATGTGCACTAAGTGCTTATTGTAAAAACACTGTCGATGCTATAGTGCTGAATAGTGGTAAATGTGACCACTGGAGATTCTGCCGACAACAAAGAGGTTTTTAAGAGGATGAGTTTTTTCTACAATTGCAAGGGTACTGTGGGGTACTGTTCACATGCAGCTTTAGGTCACTGCCACTCAGTTCCATATTTAAACACCCACAAGCAACTAATCTGCCATGCTGAACCTTAAGGCTCCTAATGCAATAAGACTCCAGTTGGTTTTTCTGAGTGTCCATCATCCACCTTGTCAGATAGGCTGAGTGGCTATTGTATAGTGGTCATCTTTGAGCACATAGTCCCAAGTAAATTCCTAATGACATGGCATATAATATATGTTTCAAAGATAAACTAGCAAATCTGTAATTGAGTCTAAGGGCAAACCTAAATAAGACACCTAGACAATACTGATACAAGACTATAAAACTATGAGGACGTAAAAACAACAGTAAATCCGGCAAAAATAAGACAGTTGAATAAGACAAAGTTGTGCATTTTTAAACATTTATTGAGTGCATTAATGGTGAACAGTATTTAATAATCAGATGTAGTGGACTCAGTGCATGCATTTAAGACATTTAAGTTGTTATCTGAACTGCAAAGTATGTTCATTAATCCACAACAAACATGTCATTAAAAAGTATTTTTAAATATATAAATAAAGGAACAACATGTTCTTAGTTGTCAGTGTTTTGGTTTTTGCCATGCACAACTATTTATAAATAAGAGAAATGGTTTGATAATAATCAACACGGGCAAGCTAACTTGAAATATTTACAGAACATGAAAAATAAATCATATAACTACAGGATTAACATTTTATGTGGGTCTGACTGAATCTCTTACTAAAAAATTTTCACAATAAATATAAGTAATATAATAATACACTGCTTGCAGATAGCATTAATGTCCAATGTGTCAAAGTCCTAAAGTAGACAGTTTGTTCCTATACCTTAGATACAGATCTGATAGACAGGCAGCATGAAGCAAAGTGCCCCAGTCTGGACTTCAGAAGGAAAGTGTGTCACCTAGTGGACACTAATAGTTTTAACCCATATGTCATCATAGAGCATTTTTCAAACTGCCAGCTTTTTGTAGCACCAAAATGCTGTCGAACCTAAAACAATCAATTCAACCAGGCACAATGTGTTTCTTTTAGATTTTTCAGAAACATTTTCTTCAAAGCATGTACTGTTTCTAAATATCGAAATATTTGAATAGCTTACTCTAGACATATACATATGTTCGAGCCTAATTTTAAATGTTGACCAATAAAATACCTTGATCTTCACACATACACCTCCTGAGTAAATAAACAATTTGACAAACGTCAAGAGAGACCAAACAAATACCTGTTGTGTTGTATACTATAACCCACCTCACACCTGACAACAATCTGTCAACATTAAAGGTAGACCAATCACATACCTGAACCTGTTGTTTTGTATACCCACCTTTTGAGCACATGAATAATTTGCCAACCTTTAAGGGAGACAAATCGAATACCTGGACTTTTTGCATTGCATAACGCACCTTCTGCGAATATGAACAATCTGGCAACTTCCAATTAAGACCACTCAAATACCTGGGTTTTGACCAGTCAAATACCTGGACCAGTTGTGTTCCATAACCCACCTTCTCAGAACATCAATAATCTGGCAACCTTAAAAGGGGGAAAAAATCAAATACCTGGGCCTCGACTAATCTAATATCTGGACATGTTCACATGGGCGTAAATTTCATTTAACAGTAGGGGGGGACATTACATATAAAATTTCTCATGAGAAATTTTTGAAGGGGGACACAAATAATACAGTCAAATTGTACTTACAGTATAAAGACACCGTGTCCCCACAGTGAAAAACGTTGTTTCTATCATTATTATTGTAGCACGGAGACTGCGTCAATTACAATGATAATTCAAAGTGCTTTACATAAATAAAGTAAAACTATCATAAAAAATTATCACAACAATAAAAACAAGGAATAAAAAAAAATGTTTAACATTTTATTTACAAATTAATTAAGACACTTAAGAACGGAATAGAAATTGATTATAAAAATACAGTGAGGTCAGTTCAGATGTAGCACAGCGCTCATTTAGTAAATGCACAGATAAACAATATGCTAATTGTGTGTTAATGTTAAATTAACATTATGCCAAGTCGCCCCAAATAAAACTGCATGAAAAGTTGCAGTGCACTAGTACATTAGTTGCAGTGTTAGCTGCAGTGCACTATGCTACACGCTATTGTAAACAAGCTAACGTTCACTAGATAAGTCATATTTTAATCGCTAATAGAGCAGATTCATGGAAAATCACATCATTAATCAGCATTTTTGCCGCAACTAATTTATGAATGAGTCTGCATCTACTACATTAAAGAGAATCGCTTTATTTAAAGTGAATAAAATACATTAGTTAATGGAGTTGAACATTAATTGAGCCGCAGCCACACACCTGACTCGTATGTGTAGAGAAGGTGAGATGAACACACACCTGACTCGTGTGTGTAGTAAAGCTGAGATGAACCGTACACCTGACTCGTGTGTGTAGTGAAGGTAAGATGAACACACATCTGACTCGTGTGTGTAGAGAAGGTGAGATGAACCGCACACCTGACTCGCGTGTGTAGTGAAGGTGGGATGAACCGCACACCTGACTCGCGTGTGTAGAGTAGGTGAGATGAACACACACCTGACTCGTGTGTGTGTGTGTAGAGAAGGTAAGATGAACCGCACACCTGACTCGTGTGTGTAGTGAAGGTGAGATGAACACACACCTGACTCGTGTGTGTGTAGAGAAGGTGAGATGAACCGCACACCTGACTCGTGTGTGTGTGTAGAGAAGGTGAGATGAACTGGGAAAGCAGGCAGTGGGTCAAACCACTGTGAGGAAGGGGAGGGGGAAGTCAACTGTTTCTAAATGCATTTTTGCGTTTTTTTTTCCTACTTACACAATTATTTTAGGTATACATACATATATTTTTTATATAATAGAGAATACATATAATAGAGAGTGCGATTTCTTTTAAATAATTTTTTTTTGGAGGGGGACAACCCTCGGATGGGGGGGGCATGTCCCCCCCGACCTCCCCGGGATTTACGCCCATGCATGTTCAGTAGTATTGTAAACCTAGATTTTAAATACATAAATAATCTGGCAACCTGCAAGAGAGCCCAATCACATACCTGGAACAGTTGTGTTGTATAACGCACCTTCTTGAGTGCGTGAACAATCTGGCAACGTTTACGAGAGACCAATCAATTATCTGTTGTGTTATATAACCCACATTCTGAGTTTATGAACAATTTGGCAACTTTTAAGGTAGATAAATCAAATACTTGGATATCGACCAATCAAATACCTGGGGAAGTTGCGTTGTAAAAACCCAACTCTCAAAAAGTGGACAATCTGGCAACCTTCAAGAGAGACCAATGAAATACCTGGACCTTTTATGTTGTTTAAACCACCTTCTGAGAACATCAACAATCTGGCAACCTTCAGACGAGACACGGTACACTGATCTAGAAACAGGTGCTAACTGAAGTCGTTGTTTCTATTGGCTTGTGACACGTGATGAGGAAATGACGCAGCTACTAGTGGCGGGAAATAACTACGCTACTGCAGTCTTTTTCCCCTCTACTCTCGTGCTGCTGAATTTTATTCTCGCATTATTATTACGGCAACATTCAGTTCAGTCACTTGTGTGTTTTTGAGGACATGGAAAAGACACTCGTTGTATATCAGTAGAACCATTGAGGTGGTTTGCTGCTTTCATCTAACCTTCAACCCGGTGTTTTGAAGCCTTTTTGCTGCCTCGCGTGTTACGTCGTTCTGGAAAAAGCCATGAGTTTGTTCAACCTTGAAAGGTTCCGTTTTCAGAAAGAGAAGGTTGTTGAAAATGTCGCATCTGCAGTCGGTTCACCCAAACAAGAGCAGCGCAGACTGGGGAGTAAGTGCAGCTCGGATAAGGAGAATTATCCGGGTAGGACAGACTTCCACTGCCGTGTCGCTGCCTGTTAGCATCTGAGCATCTAGTAGTGATGATGTCAGTGCTCAGTGTATACTGTCATACTACAGCGAAGGGTTGTGCAATAACAATATTGCTTTGTGTCCGCAGAACGCCAAGTGAAACCGGATGGCAGACGAGGAAGAGGAAAAATCCCACGCCATGCACTGGAGGATGTTTCCTCTGACGATGAGGCCTGTATGAAGGCGAGGTGAGTTTGCAGGCCGGCGAAAAGATTATGTGCAGTTCCTAAAAGCAAACCCCATACCTGAATATAACCCGTGTCAAAAGCGTGTAGTCAGACAGTCTTTATGAAAGCTACTGTTTTTGACAGTGTTTTAAGATGATCTAAGATAAAAAGTATGTATCGAAGTTCGAAATGAATTCAAATGAATAAAAATATTTTCTTGTTTTTTTTTTATTTTTGAAACAAAATGGAGGAGTTTAAAGTCTTGCACTGGGAGAAGGGCTTCATTCCCATCCAAACACCTTTTGAGTTGATCTGTCGGACACGCGCATTGCTGAGGGATTACAGATAATTAAGTCTATAAATCTTTAGTCTCGGAGACTATGCAGTGAATTGAGGCAGTTCATTTTCATAAAGAATCATGTAGATTAAGATTTCCCTTTCTGCTCTGATGAAAACGCCTGAGAATGTGTTTTGTAAAATAGGAAAAGGCAAACAATTTAATGCTGCTTCACATGAAACTGTTATTTTTCTGTTTGCCTTAATGCACTCCATAAGCAGTATGCATTAGTGTTAAGGAAGACTTATTCAAAGACGAACACCAAGTAAATAAAAGAAAACATTGCGACAGTTAAATTAACAAAGAAATTTTGATTAGAAACGAAAATTATCCCCACACCAACCAACCTTTCCCTTATAGATAGACATGTTGGGTTTTATCTAACTTTAATTGCACGTCTTTATTTTAAAGCAAATATGATCTCTTATATACAGTACAGACCAAAAGTTTGGACACACCTTCTCATTCAAAGAGTTCTCTTTATTTTCATGACTGAAAATTGTAGATTCACACTGAGGGCATCAAAACTATGAATTAACACGTGTGGAATTATATATGGAATTATATACATAAAAAAATGTGAAACAACTGAAAATGTCATATTGTAGGTTCGTCAAAGTAGCCACCTTTTGCTTAGATTACTGCTTTGCACACTCTTGGCATTCTTTTGATGCCTACTTTGAAGAACCTACAATATGACATATTTTCAGTTCACTTATTGTTATATATATAATTCCACATGTGTTAATTCATAGTTTTGATGCCTTCAGTGTGACTACAACTTTCACTGTTGGTCTGTACTGTATATATATAAAAATTGCTTAATTGATCACCTGCTTGCACAATACAGCACTACAGCATGCATTCAGCTGAACCCACAAAGTTCTTGGTTTGAATTTGTGAATATTTTGGTCATGAGCTTGGGAGCATGTCATTTTATGTGCGCTGCTAGCGACAGTAAACAGTGCTGTTATTATTTAGTTTTATATTGTCCATCAATGACTGTTCTTTTCTGAATCCATTTTGCTACACAACAAATGTTTTGACATTATTAAGTGGCGACAATTTGTTTTGCATTCAGGGGTCCTACAACACAGTCAACTCTAAATAATAGCAAAGAGTGTGAAAAGCACACAAATCCTGAGATGGAGGATAAGATGGCCACGCTCCTGGAAATGTTCCCTCAGAGGAGCAGAAGTGAATTGCTAGAGGTAATTTAATTTGCATTACTACTCAGTTTTTAAACAAAAACCTTTTTGTAAAACATTGTGTAGTAGTATTTGCATTTGATACTACTTATTAGTCTTTTGAAAGAACCTGATTACAATGTAAAAAACCTATTTGGAAGGATTCATGTTAATGCATAGGCTAAATTTACTTTGGTTATTTTCAAAGATGTCTTTCTGAGTAACTAAAAAACACAATTTATGGACAAAAAACTGAAGTCTCATCAATTCCAACGGGTTCATTGAAGTTTGCAGAGACACCATCAATCCATCACATCCTTGTCAACTTGTAAGACATTAGAGAACAAGTTCACATCAATCCATTGTAATGAGGATTGTATGAGGCAAAATATTAGTATCATGTGTGTTGCACAAGTATGTGACCTGTAGAAGTTTGGGCAGAAGGATGGAAAAAACTAAATATACACATCTTACCATTCATTCATTGTTTAGATTCATTTCCGGACATCATTGGATATTTGGTTCCCTGGTGGTCTAGTGGTTAGGATGCGGCGCTCTCACCACTGCGGCTCGATTTCGATCCCCGGTCAGGGAACCAACCCCTGCCACTTTCAGTGCCGGTCCCAAGCCTGGATAAATTGGGAAGGGTTGCGTTAGGAAGGGCATCCAGCGTAAAAACGTGCCAAATCCAACATGCGGAGGATCCGCTGTGGCGACCCCTAACGGGGAGAAGCCGAAAGAAAATAATATTGGATATTAAGCTACTCTGTTAACTTGTTTGAATACAGGAACCATACAAGTGGCAGGGGTGCCGTTAGGGGGGGTGCAGAGTATGCCAGGCATATGGGCCCAAGAGAATGCTAGGGGGCCCCACAATCATCAATTAAAATTTTTCCAATTTTTTTTTTTTTTAATCGTACATACATACATTTTAAATTATAACACTGTGGTGAAATAAAAAATTCCCTGTAAATAAAATTAAACTATATTAACTTTATTATTAATAATATAACATTAAATATATATGTGTATATATTATACCTATTAAGTCAACGTTTTTGAAGTGGAACCGCCAAATTCTCGCTTTGTCTAAGCATTTTTTTAATCGGTTATGTCGACTTTTTTATGTCGCCGAACCCTGATATCTCGAGCACAAGGGGGGGAAAAATTTGCCATTTAACGTCGGTTATCTCGGTGCAGCCGCAGAAGAACTCGCGAAAGTGGCGGAAAAATCAAGCCTTACAGCTGCTACAGGTGTTGTATTGTATACTGGTGAATCTCTGCTGTTAGTTAGTGCACATATGCCTTTTGTTGTTAAATGTTATGCGATGAACGGGAGGTGAAAGTAGAAGCGCGGCGCTGAACAGCACACGGGAGAACGTGGGATGAGCAAAAGCATAGAATGAACACCAGCAGGATCGGGGGGGAAAACCGTGATGCGCTTTGGGAAGAAAAGCACAGCCGTTGAGAGAGTGCCGGTGGGAAGGCACGTACCGGGATACGCATGAGCGATAACGACCGCCGTGAACCAACATATACCAACAATAACGGATGGTGAGAGTGTGGAAGTTTAAATAGGAGCTGGTGATGATGCTAAACGAGCACCATATGTGCGCGATTGAAGCCGGGAGCTTCAGAGAAAGCATCAGAGCAGAGAAAGGTGGATTCCTGACAGATAAACATGTACTGTATGTACATTTTTATAGCATGCCTTAATCAAACAAATCGCGGCAACGCTGTTGTGTAAAAAACCCTCCAAAAACACGTGCATGCACATTCTCATTTATTAACGCACATCATGTACATAAAGAAATTTCAAGCACGTTAATATACTGCCGCCATATTGATTTTCGTTTATCTCGATCATCGGTTACCTCGATGCTTTTTGGCAACCCCCTAGGACATCGACATAACCGGGTTCCACTGTATGTGTGTGTGTGTGTATGTATATGTGTGTATGACATATATATATATATATATGGCCCAAAATTCTGTCTTGCATACCCCCCTTAAAACTGTTAATTGCGCCTCTGCACAGTGGGGTGACAGATTCTGTCAAGTTTTAGATTTAGTCATGCATTAAGAAATAGTTATAAATACATACACCATGCCATCCTGACGCAAAATCAGCAAGCCATGCGATATTTATTTTGCCTTATGGACAATTGTAACCATAGTAACATACAGTCACAGTTACATACAGAGAGACTTTGCCTAATAACCTTAACTAAGCTAAACGGATGGTTTATGGCAGTATGGCCTCGGACCATTTGAAGATATAGCATCTTATTGCACTACTTTGTCTCTGTGTATGATAAAAATGTTGCACTACATTAACATTAAAGACAGCATTCCCAGGCAAATGACCATTGGATAAGCAGGATCTTTCTCTCACACCTCATTTCACCAAAGAAACATAAATTGTGAACTCTGCTGTCCTGAGGGCTTTTCTGTCCTGCTAAACTTTGCAAATGCACCATGACAGTATATGGAAAACTGCAACTCCTTCCATAGATCTATTCTAACCAAAAAAAAATAATCAACAACAACTTTACAATAAACGTGTTAATATTAACCATTCACATTCCAGCCTGATTTGCTTTCTGAACTATGCTTTTAGGAAAAAATTAAAATCAGATTTGGTCTTTTTAATCCTCCTGTTGATCAAACTGCTTTTACTGTAGTCCCTTGCTGTGGGTAAATGGGAAAACCATTTAAGAGTTTAAACTCTTCCTTTAACATTTTTATATCAGATAATATTGGTTTATTGCAGCTTAGCTGGACTTGTTGAAAGTCCCCAGGAGTAGAGTTGTGTTCAGGTTGCAAGTTTGACACAGTGGCATGATTTCATCTTATTGCATTGTGTTTGACAGGTGATTGAGAATACCAGCACGCTAGAGGGAGCTGTGGCACATTGTTTGTTCTGCTTCAAAGATAAAGGTATAGGTGTAATGCATTATTAAGAACTGAATTAATTTTCAAATTAATGCTTTTTACCTGTTACTGTGTTGAAATAGACTGACAGTATATACAAATAATATGGTATGGCTGGATATCTGACAGATTTATCCAAGACAAAAGGTGTCGCAGTGCACAGCGATGATGCTGAGATGCAGCCAAAGAAGCGGCGGAAGATGGTGGTACGGTTTGCTTAATTTTTATTTTTGTTTTCTTGTAATATGCACGATAATTCAGTATGTATTTTCTTTTAGGAACCAGATTCTGAAGAGTCAGAGTCTGAAGAGGAGAACGATGAGCCAAGCAAAGAAAAGGAAGATGCTTTGGTTCACAAGCTAAAAAGGAAATTTCCAGAAATGGACAAAGTGGTGGGTTAAAATTGTTGTGTAAGAAGGCAGTGAAGAAGTCTGCACTTGTGCATGAGCTGTGTGTAGTGATTATTTGTGTTTTACAGGTATTAAGAGATGTTCTGAAAGAGCACGAGTGGGATTTTGAAAATGCCTTGGGCTCATTATATATGTTTTCATCAGAATCTGGTAAGTTTTTGAAATATTTTTGGTCTATTTTGGTTAGAGGTGTTATGATATAAAAGCTGTGGTATCTTAGTAAATAAAAAAAAAAAACTGCATTGCATTATCAGCTTTCTTATTTTAGACACTGAATGCATTTTAGGGTTTCATTTGCAGCTTATTGAAACCTTAGGAAAATCGAATATGAGACTAGAGAGTCTAGTTTTGCCTGATCCATTCCTCTGGGAAAGGCTGCCTAGATGCCATTTACACAAGAACAAATGTTTGATATTAACATCAGCATATGGTCCAAGTCAACATGCTAATGCACTTGCCACTGACCTAAGAGTATGATTAGAAGAAGCATGTTTAATGTTTTTGTAGTTCATTTTGTTTGGTTACACCTTTTGAAATCTTGAGTCTGCAGATCGTACAGGGGAGTGAGTGTGGGCTTGAGTAATTTTACTGTACCTTGCTCCATTTTGAGATGAATACCCTACTTCATTATGCACTGTGTTGAGTGTTTAATACCAAGACACATTAAATCGAGAGCCTTTATTTAAACATTAGTTTGTGTCATCTTGTTAAAGCCTTAAATGTTGGTTCTATGCTCCTTAGAATTAAATCGCACACAAAACGTGAGGATGGATATGTGAAAAGTTGTTTTTTTTCCTCTTTTTCTCTTGTAGACTCTAGCCCAATAGAGAATGAAAAAAAGATTTCAAGTAATTCAAAGCTATCAAACAGCAGCCAAGTGAGCAGTAAAGATAAGCAAAAGCCAAATTCTTCTAGTCTTACAAGATGGCTATCAGCTGTGTCTAGTGAATCTCCTTCAAAACCACGGTCCTCCTCCAATAGATCAAACTTGAGAGGAAGCAAAACAGCCAGTCATAAGCCTGAAAGAGCAAAAACCGAAAAGTTAAAACCGGAACAAAATGAAGACTTCGATGACTCAGAACCGGACACTGATGCCGAGGATGTTTCCGACGAATTTGACATGGAGGATGAATATGATTGCTTTGATCCTGCAGTTCAGGAGCAGATCATACAGTTTATCCAGGAGGCTTCGTTGGATGAACTGACTTTGATAGCTGGCTGCTCATTGAAAAAAGCCCAGAAGATTATTTCACTGAGACCATTTAACACATGGAAAGATGTGGTAAGGTGTTTTTTTTAAGAAGCACTGTAATGTGGTCTTATGCATGTTTTTGCTTTTGTAATGCTATTCCGTGTAGGATCAATCAACACTCCAGTGTACCAGATGTGCTGGCAGAGGGCAAATACTTTAAGAATTTTATATGAAAATGCTGAAACATTTGTCAAATCTATTTCCCCCCCAGAATGAGCAGTTCTTTAAGGGAAATGGCTTGTCTATGGATTTGGTGCATGGCTGTAAGAAAGTCCTGAGGGAAAGGCAAGTACTGAAGCAGCTCATGAACAAGTGTGAGCGCATAGCCAGGAAGATGACTACAGATGTAACCCAGGTCATAGAAAAAGGCATGGGCTCCATGAAACAGCCAACCACCCTCAACAGCAAGTGAGCTTGGATTTATTACTTACCTCTTGTGCAAAAATGTTCTTCATGAATTTTGTATGCATGGAGTGAAGTGTTCACTAATTAATACTAAATCCGATCTGCAGGATTTGTGCAACAAACCCTGATGCATGTGCAGAAATTAAATAAAACCTATTAGAAAGGCTCATTGGCTGTATTGAGACTTTAGCAGATATAGGGAGGAGTTAATGGTGTAGTATCATGGTGCACATTTGTTATTCAAACCCAGAATTAATCACTTTAAAAGGTTACATGCACAGTGTTTGTTACATGTTTCAATATATCTGTAAATAATTTATCTTGTCACAAAAAATGATTTTATTTTCATTACTGAATTGGTAAATGAGTTACAGTTGTATGCAATTTTCATTTATAAATATTTGGGTGTTTGGATCAGCAATTTCATTTTGATTTATCAAATAACTGAAGGACACATTAATATTTCAGTAGTGAAATGAGGTTTATTGGATTAACAGAAAATGTGCAATATACATCAAAAACGAAATTAGACAGGTGCATAAATTTGGGCACCCTAACAGAAAAATCACATCAATACTTAGTAGAGCCTCCTTTAGCAGAAATAACAGCCTATGGCCTGTAATGATTGTCTGGATTAATCGTATTTTGGACCATTCCTCCTTAAAAAACATCTCCAGTTCAGTTAGGTTTGATGGTTGCCGAGCATGGACAACCCGCTTCAATGACATTCAGGTCTGGGTACTGGGATGGCCATTCCAGAACATTGTACTTGTTCCGCTGCATAAATGCCCGAGTAGATTTTGAGCAGTGTTTTGGGTCATTGTCTTGTTGAAATATCCAACCCCGGCATAACTTCAACTTTGTGACTGATTCCTCAACATTATTCTCAAGAATCTGCTGATATTGAGTGAAATCCATGTGACCCTCAACTTTAACCAGATTCCCAGTACTGGCACTGGCCACACAGCCCCACAGCATGATGGAACCTCGCCCAAATTTTACTGTGGGTAGCAAGTTATTTTTTTTTTTTTTTTTTGGAACGCTGTGTTCTTTTTGCCGCCATGCATAATAACGCCCCTTGTTATGACCAAATAACTCAATCTTTTTCATCAGTCCACAGCACCTTATTTCAAAATGAAGCTGGCTTGTCCAAATGTGTGTTTGCATACCTCAAGCGACTCCGTTTGTGGCGTGTGTGCAGAAAATGCTTCTTTTCGCCTCACTCTCCCATACAGCTTCTCCTTGTGCAAAGTGCGCTGAATTGTTGAACGATGCACAGTGACACCATCTGCAGCAAGTTGATGATGTAGGTCTTTGGAGGTTATCTGTGGGCTGTTTTTAACCATTCTCACCATCCTTCGCCTTTGCCTCTCCAATATTTTATGTGGCCTGCCACCTCTGGCCTTTACAAGAACTGTGCCTATGGTCTTCCATTTCCTCACTATGTTCCTCACAGTGGACACTGACAGCTTATAGCTCTGCACTAACTTTTTGTAGTCTTCCCCTAAAACATAATGTTAAACAATCTTTTTCAGGTCATTTGAGAGTTGTTTTGAGACCCCCATGTTGCCACTCTTTAGAGGAGAGTCAAAGAGAACAACAACTTGCAGTTGGCCACCTCAAATACCTCATGATGGGATGCACCTGTCTATGAAGTTCAAGGCTTAATGAGCTCGCCAAACCAATTGTGTGTTCCAATTAATCAGTGCTAAGTAGTTACAGGTATTCAAATCAACAAAATGACAAGGGTGCCCAAATTTATGCACCTGTCTAATTTCTTTTTGATGCATATTGCGCATTTTCTGTTACTCCAATAAACCTAATTTCACTACCGAAATGTTACTGTCCTTCAAACACCCAAATATTTATAAATGAAAATCGTCAGGGGTTCCTAAACTTTTGCATACAACTGTAGCATTAATGGGTAAAAAAAGAAATAATTCCCATGATTTTATTAACATTATCTTTCTAAATTAATAATGTAAATAAATAAATTATAATTAAGCGAACTCCAATAAACTAAATCTTGCTTTAAAAAAAGGTTTGTAGGTACATTATTTTTTGATTTGATATTAAATCTATAGTTATTAGTAATCTTTTGTCCTCACTTAGGTTAAAACTACAGCCATATCAGCTGATAGGATTGAAGTGGCTTATTCTCTTACACCAGCATAATCTCGGTGGGATCCTAGCTGATGAGATGGTGAGTGTATGATTTTTTTATTTATTCATTTAACTTATTTGTAGTATAACTCTATTCAAGTCCAATTAAAATGTTTAGTTGGCTAATTTTAAATTCACTATTCTGGTTTTGGTGATAGCAAAATTTAAGTTTAAATCCAATATCATTTTGTAGAATCATATATTTTTAGGTAATGAAATTTATATGCTTTTTTTTTTTTTATAAATCTTTTCAGGGCTTAGGGAAGACAATTCAGGCAATTTCTTTTTTGGCTCATCTTTATCAGAAGGGGATTAAAGGCCCTCACCTCATCACTGTACCCTCTTCCACACTGGGTAAGAACACTTAACCACCTGATTGACATGACTATCTGCTTTCTATGCACATGTGCAGCACAGAACCCTTGCACTCAATATATTCAAAGTTTTGCAAGCTTTCAAGTAAACGCCACAAAGCCAAATTAATGATTTCCCCCTTCTCATTACTGTAAAATATGGATGCTCATATAAATGTATATGAACAAGATTAAATAATTATACTTGTTTGCATCTTATCTGAATTATTTTTATATACAGTGGAACCTTGATACTCGCGAGAAGCCGCAAGGGGCTAACATTTCAAAACACAAAATAACTCATTAGCATATTATTTTTTTACTAATAAATTACATAATGTTTGAAAAACTATTTTATGATTGTATTATTCATTTACAGTAGTAAATAAAACATTTGACAAGTAATTCACAATTTTTGTTGAGTTTACAGTACATGTACAATTCCCCTTGAAAAGGCCAACAGTAAAACCAACAGTAAAACCTTGCGATTTTTTTTGTTACTCACGAGGGGTACTCATCAAGGTTGCACTGTATACATTATTAAGAAAAGGTCTGTAGGTGGACAATGCAGATAAATTTAGCTTGCACTAGAAGCCTAGTACATATGATGTAAATCAAACATTTGATTTACAGCATGGTTAATTGTTTTATTTCTGTTTTACTCGAAGATAATAGTTAGTTAGTAAGTAAACCCCCACTTCACCACGGTTCGAATCTCGTGCCCCGTGTTTATCGCGGAATTGCATTCGCCACACAACTAATTTGTTCAGCTGATTTTCTCGTGGATAGCACGATAGACTAAAAAACTTGAAATATAATGTTGAAAATAATGTATAATATAGCCTATGTTTCTGCCAGCATTGTATAAAGAGCTACACATTCTGAATGGATGGTAGACATCCCAAGTGAAAAGAGATTGCGCCATCTCTCCAAGAGAAATAATACAAATGAGACAATTGGCTTGTTGCACACTAGTGTAAAAGACATGGACATTATTACTGACCATTTACAGAGGTCCCAATTGTACCACTTGTTTGAAAGGTATCTCCTAGCTTAAACTTAATATCACCATATGTTTTTGGTCTTTTATTGTATTCCCCTAAATCAGTGGCATTAGTTTACATGCATTGGTTTAGCTTGTTGGCACTTTTGAAGTAAACTTTATCTCTCGCTGCAGATAATTGGGTAAGGGAGCTGGAGCTGTGGTGTCCCAGCCTAAAGGTCCTTGTTTATTATGGTGAGTAATTGACGTATTCTATGATTTGATGCTTTGAAATTAGATTCTGGTTCTAAAAGATCTTTTATTCTGTTTAATATAACTTGTGTATGCATACCACCTAGGCTCTGTAGAGGACCGTAAATACCTCCGCCAGGATATTCTCAACAACCAAGTGAAATTCAATGTTATTGTGTCTACGTAAGTTTGAAGAGTGAAATAAGATCTTATCTTTTTTTTTTATACTTTTATGATCTAATTATTGTTGCGAAGTTGTCAGGTTTAACTGCTGTTTAAAGTTTTGTGGGGGTTGTTTGTTTGTTTTTCAGATATAACCTAACAATAGGCAATGAGAGTGACCGCAGTCTTTTCCGCAAGTTGAAATTGAAGTGTGCCGTGTTTGATGAGGGTCACATGTTGAAGAACATGAACTCGCTACGCTACCGCCATCTTATGGCCATTAATGTTAGTGCAGTCTTATATTCCATCATTAACTGATGAGTAAATATTAATTAGTTTAAATATTTTTTTTTCTTCAAGCATTTACAATTTAGACATCAAAAGTTTAATTGTGCTGACCTTGCAGATTCTGTTAATTGATTTAAAATGTTTTGTTTTTTGTAGACTGAAAAGAGATTGTTGCTTACTGGAACACCTTTACAAAACAACCTATTGGAACTCATATCTCTGCTCAACTTTATTATGCCCTCCATGTTCTCCAGCAGTACTTCACAGATTTCCAAGATGTTCTCCACGGTAGGCCAAGGTCTTGTATTTGTAATTTTAGAGACCTGGCAGTAATCAAAGTTTAGAGAACCAGTAATCTGTCTTGTGGTATTGTGGTATGTGTCAGAGGTGACCTTTTCTAAATGTCAGTGGCATACAAATAAATAATGGGGATCTGAAGACAACTCTTGAAATTAAGAGGATCCAAAAACTACTGATTCATTTAGATGTATAAAGCAAGAATGTCTAATGCATTAAATTCATGTGAAAATTAAGTTTTTTGCTGTCTTCACTTTTGCTATTTCCCTTTGTTTGCATTTTTGTGCTTTATGGTGATTTTGCTTAACTTGGACAATTAATTTTTCATGTCATTGTCTGATAGAAATCATCAGAAGAGGAAAGTTCTTTCCATAAAGAGAGAATTGCACAAGCCAGGCTCATCATGAAGCCCTTCATCTTGAGACGTGTCAAGAGTGAGGTAATGACTGCTGATAAACTAATTTAAGATGATCAAATTCCGTTGTTGGCAATACTTAAAACATTTAAGTATTTTAAGAAGTAATCTGTGGATTCTGTAGGTGCTGAAAGAACTACCACCCAAGGTGGAGAAGATCAATATGTGTCCCATGAGTGAGGCTCAGCAGAAGCTCTATCATTCTCTCTTCAGTAGGCTCAAGAACACCGTTAATGGAGAGAGTATGTGCAAAAAATTTGTTAATGTGATAATTAGTTCTTTGTATGATTTCACAACAGCATAGAGAAGAAAAGCTGTCAATAAAAATGTGTACGTGTCATACGCACTTTCCTGCGTCTATGTTTTCAGAGCGAGAGCTCAGTAATGTGATGATGCAGCTAAGAAAAATGGCCAATCATCCCCTGTTGCACCGGCAGTACTATACAACCGAGAAGCTTGCAGCAATGAGCCGAGCTATGCTGAAGGTCAGCACCTGGTTATTGTGTTGGATTGGGTAGTGTTTAAATATACAGTATTTGTACGGCGTCTCGCATTTTTCCTTTATTCGAGCATTTCTTTGTTTACTAGGAGCCAACACATTTTGATGCGGACCCTGCACTGATCCAGGAAGACATGGCAGTAATGTCAGACTTTGAGCTCCATAACCTTTGTAAAGAATACACCTCCATCTCCAGGTTTCAACTAGAAAAAGAGCTTCTCCTGGATTCTGGGAAGTTTTTCCTGCTTACCAAGTTATTAGCTGAGCTCAAAGAGAAGGTAGCATACATGAGCATCCTCACATCCTGTGACATGATTTGTAGGCTATATTTCATTTTTACTGTCCACTGTATGACACTTCTTCTGCTCAGGGTGACCGAGCAGTGCTCTTTAGCCAGTTCACCATGATGCTGGACATTGTGGAGGTTCTGCTGAAACACCTTGGTTATCAGTATGTTCGGTTGGATGGCTCCACGCCTATGGCAGATAGGTTAGTGTGCATTTGCCTGCAGCACTCTACATCACTGTGGTGGGCTAATTCTTTCTTTTGACAATATATATATTTTTTTTTTCTTCCCTCTGTAGAATTGGCCTCATAGATAAATACAACACAGACCCTGAAATGTTCATCTTCCTTCTGTCAACTCGCGCTGGTGGCCAGGGGATCAACCTCGCCTCTGCTAATGTAGTGATTCTTCATGATATTGACTGCAATCCTTTTAATGATAAACAAGCAGAGGATCGATGCCATAGAATGGGACAGAGCAGGTTCGTAGAACATCCAAATAAATAAAATCAAGCACTTTAGTTGTTTATGGACTTGTTTGTGTTTTGCTATATGCATGCTAAATGCTATGTTTACATTTTTAATTCAGAGAAGTCATAGTTGAGTAGACCGGTTCGACCATATGAAGTGTTCTCCATGTTGCTTCAGTAAAATATCAGGAATGCTTAGAGCACTTGTCAGTTCTTGGAGTATTGATGATGGCCTGTTGCCTATTTACAGGACTGTGCGGGTTATAAAATTGATTAGTAAAGATTCCATAGAGGTCTGCATGCTTCGTGTAGGGCAGGAGAAACTCAAACTCGAGCAAGACATGACTACTGATGAAGGTAAGCATTAAAAAATAACCCTTAACCACATGTTTTACTGTATTGCCCAGGGGTCGCCAATCTTTTCCAGAAAGGGCCAGTGTGGGTGCTGGTTTTTATTCCAACCAAGCAAGTCCACAACAAATTCTACCTGTTCAAATCTAATGATCTTCATTTTCAATGACTATCAGGTGTGGCCATTGATTGGTTGGAATGAAAACCTGCACCCACACTGGCCCTTTCTGGAAAAGATTGGAGACCCCTGGTATAGCATAAATAAAGGTTTTTTTGTTTTCCTTCCAGGTGAAGAGGGATCAATGTCTGAGGCTGTAGCTGAGCTGTTAAAAGTATCACTGGGGCTTTGACATTAAAATGCTTAGTATAGATGCATGCAGGTTAGCCCTATAAATACACTTTCTCTTATGAATGTGTTACCATGCACTTGCTAGTCATATGTGTCTGTATATGTAACCAAAAGCCATTGTCATTTCTTGTCCGACTGAAAAAACCTTGTCAGATCATATTTTACCGATAGTGTTTTTGTACGGTTCTGTTTCATGTCCTCATTTTGGCTCAGGTTGAAAGTATAGCACTGCCTAAATGTACCATTTAGTTATTTCTTGTTTTGTGTTCCAAACTGCCCTATACTTTTTTTTGTTGTATTATGTATTGTTGTACATGTTCCTGTCAAATAAAGACAATTTTTATAGTCTATTTTAAGTTGTTTCTTTAATTATGATCCATGTGTAGTAGAATAGAAGTTGCATCAATATAGATGGCTTTGTGACTGGGAACAGTGAAATGAATTTCAAATGGCTGGCTTTAACCTTTTCATTTTTAAGGTAGTGAAAAGTTTAAAGTCTCTACAAACCACTGGGAATAGTCTTCTGTTAATTTGAGTTTGATATCTTTAATGTATTTCTTTATGGGCAATACACTTTATAGGTGTTATTTGATTTTAAATACACTATATTGACAAGTACTGGGACACCTGACCTTTTGTGACATATATGGTTCTTCTCTAAACGATTACCACAAAGCGCAAGGCACATGATTGTATAGTGTTTGGATGTGGTCTAATTAAATTCTGCGTTTACTTGACCTTGGAAACTGGCCTGCTTTAGAGCTCTGATCTCCACCCTATTGAACACCTTTGGGATGAATTGGAACACTGACTTCACACCCTTAATCAGTACCTGACTTTACTAACACCCTTGTGGCAGATGAACACACATGTCCACAATTGCACTCTATAATTTAGTGGAACATCTTTCTAGAAGAGTGTAGGGAATTATAAGAGCAAATTTGGACTAAATGTGGAATGTGATGCTCAAAAAGCACATGCCATGCTTATGACCAGCTGTCTGCAAATTTTTGGCAGTAGTGTATTTTGCGAATGAACAAGTTTTATGAACATGCACACCCTTTTCATCATGCACCATGAGGCACTTGGCATGGCTTTGATTGAAATCTTATGTAAACTGCTCTTACAGAGCCAGAGTTGGTAGCTCTGGTGTGGAGCTCAATTGATTGTATTAACGATATAACTAGCCAACCAATAAGTGAACAAACTTCTAACATAAACCAAGGCAGCAAACACTTTCTATCAATATTGATTGCAAATGTTGAGCTATTTTATGAGTTGCTCAGTCGCTCCTGATTCCATAACCTCAAATGACTGTAAAAGACTAGAAAAGGACATTACTCAATCTTACATTCCAGTGCTCATGGTAGTTCTCACTCTCCAGTGTTCTGTATTGTTTAAAGAATATAATCACGCTCTTGATATCACCCTAATGAGGATGGTTCCCCTTTTGAGTCTGGTTCCTTTCAAGGTTTCTTCCTCATAACATCTAAGGGAGTTTTCCTTGCCACAGTAGCCATGGCTGTTAATCCGGGAAAATACACACTGTTCACCTTAACTCTTAAATTCTGTAACGCTGCTTTGAGACAATGTCTGTTATGAAAAGCGCTATAGAAATAAACTTGACTATTTAAATTTTAAAACAATGTACTGTTGTTTGTATGAACCTAGCTAATGCTAAAAATAGCTTGGTAAAGTTGGGCAGTCTGCCATTTTTTTATTAACCGAATTAACAAAGCTTGTAACTGCCGATTCTCTATTCGGATGGATATGCTGTACCGAAATCTTGAAATCAACACAACCTAAAAATCTGTTGCATTTTAAGTGTTGCCTGCTGTTTACCAGTATATTTTTAATTTCTACATTACATTAGCTGCATATACAGTATTTAGATTTTATTAATGTAGATGCCCAGTGTTTGGTTCCAACTTTAACCTACTGCCTAAACTCAGTCAAGTTTTACTGTATGTATGAAGCTACAGTACTAGTCAAACGTTTGAACACCACCTCCTTCAGTGGCTTTTCTGAATTTGTATTTTAATATTTTTTTGTTTTATTTATTACAACATTACTACATAATTCCTTCAATATTAATGTACAAACAGCAAAGTGTTAAAATACCCTGAATCTGTTTTATATTTTAGATTGTTCAAAGTAGCTGCGTTTGGCTTTGTTGACAGTATGGCATTCTCTCATCAGATTCATGAGGTAGTCACCTGGAAAGGTTTTCAATTCACAGGTGTGCCCTGTCAAGAGTTAATCTGCATGGATGACTGGACTTTTTTTATGGATTATATACTGCAAAATGTAAATTGCTTAATTATTTTATGTTACATGCAACTGTGTTTCTTATTGGCATTGTCCTCTTTCAGTATGACTATGTGCCCTGTGACACTGCAGAAATTTCAGGAATGAACATTTTTCAAATAGTTCAGGTGTTTACTGGTTTTCCAAAATTCCCACATATTACAATCTAATCAAGAATCTGTGTAGTGGGACCTTTCAAAGTTCATGTCTTGATGGGTCAGAACTGTTTTGTTAGCACAAGCATGAAACACAATACTAGGCAGTACTAGGCAGTTTTAATGTTGGTTAATCAATGGCTGTGGCTGATTGAATTCCAGAAATATTAGGTAACTTTTAAAGGTGAATGGACTAAAGCTGATGCTTTGCCCATGTCTATATGTAATCATCATTTGAAGTTACATTTGATTTATAGACAATTAAAAAGGTAGAATCATGTTTTTTTGACACTTAAGCTTTTGGGGAATATCGTCCACACCTATGGCCAGCCAGGTGAGCATCACACTGGGCACTGTAAGTAAAATAAAAGACTCCTTTCTTTAATCTACAACTATGTGAATGAATTCCATTTTCAGGATAGACAACACAACTTCCTACCATGTCATTATACAGCACATCAATGTCCCACACCTCGAATATTAACTCATGACCAAATTCTATTGAACCAAAATTGTAACTAATGTTCCACTCTGGGTTGTTATCATCCATCACTATTTCCGTTTCCTCATACATGTTATTGTACCACACTTTGACATACCCATCTGTCTTGGTGAACAAGTCTGCTTTTAGACCTGTGGCCCGCTGCACCAGCACTGTCAGGGTGCCATGACCAGCTCGCAGAGGACAGCAGTTGTGGTCCAAGTTTGGTGTGGAGGTGCATTCATGGTTTTGATTCTGATCTGAAGGAAGCATGTTCTCTTCAATGTACTCAGTGACAGCTCTCCTCAGATTGGAGCTCAGCTCTGGGTCAGCTACCAGGTGATGGAGAGGAAAAATTGCATATGAAATTATGTCTGGGTTCTCACGCAAGCTGTTCATCCAGCTTGCATAAGCTTCGGCTGGACTTTGACGAAACACAAGGTCTGGAAAATAACTTTCGCCACCCAGGACCTCCAACTTTTGCGTCAAGAAACCCTGATAGAAGCCCATGCTCATGTTATCCCTGAGAATATTGGAGCATTTATTCGAAAGTGATGCGTTTGCAGGCAGAAATCCTAAAGCTATTTTAAGCTCAAAGTTCAAACAGTTTTTTATATCAGATTCCACAAAGCCCTTTAAGGTTGCAAGGCAGGTTCGGAAGGCTGTGACTTGTCTCACACGTCCTCCTAAATGGACATGACGGATGTAATGGGTGCCATATGTATCAATAGTCCTTCGATACTGGGATTTTGTTTTCATACTGTAATGTCTGGGTAGTTGAAGTAAATGTTTTGTAAATTCCGCACTGAGTTCTGGCTGGTCCATTACTCTGTAGCTGAAAAAAAAAAGAAAAAAACATTTTTTTTATCTTTGACTTTGGGACCCAAAAATACACTGACCAGGCATAATATTATTGTGTTATAACATTTTGACCGGTGAAATTAATAACACTGATTACCTCTTTATCATGGCACCTGTTAGTGCTTGGGATATATTAGGCAGCAAAGCTGATGTGTTAGAAGCAGTAAAAACGGGCAAGCGTAAGGATTTGATTGAGTTTGATATGAGCCAAATTATGATGGCTAGATGACTGGGTCAGAGCATCTACAAAACTGCAGCTCTTGTTGGATGTTACCAGTCTGCAGTGGTCAGTATCAATCTAAAGTTGTCCAAGGAGGAACAGTTGCAAACTGGCAAGTGGTTCATATGCAGCAAAAGCTCATTGATGCTCATTGAGCGAAGGCTGGCCAACAGATGAGCTACTGTAGCTCCAATTGTTAATGCTGCCAATGCATGACGGATCAGCACAGTTTTGGCAGCAAAATGGGGACCAACACAATCTTAGGCAGGTTGTCATAATGCCATGCCTGATCAGTGGACATAAAGTGCCTGGTCGGTGTAGCTTACAATTCAAAGGCTCAGCCTGAACAATGTGGCCAAGTAAAGTATGTGACATATCCCAACACTTTCTTGTTTTATGCTTAGACTCTTCTTCTTCCTTTGGCTGCTCCCTTTAGGGGTGACCTCAGAGGATCATCTGTCTCCATACTACCCTGTCCTCTACACCTGCCTCTTCCAAACCAACTACCGGCATGTCTACC
The DNA here is from genome assembly GCF_014805685.1 of Silurus meridionalis. NCBI lineage: Eukaryota > Metazoa > Chordata > Actinopteri > Siluriformes > Siluridae > Silurus > Silurus meridionalis. Next base: position 15,245,114 of record NC_060900.1, read on the forward strand.
CTTACCACATCCATAAACCTCCTCCTTGGCCTTCCCCTTTTCCTCTTTCCTGGCGGCTCCACCCTCAGCATTCTCCTACTTATATACCTCATGTCCCCCTTCTGCACATGTCCAAACCATCTCAATCTCACCTCCCTCACCTTGTCTCTAAAATGTCCTACATGTGCTGTCCCTCTAATAAACTTATTTATAATCCAGTCCATCTTCGTCACTCCCACTGTCTCTAAAGCTTAAGCTCAGAGCCGATCCTTGATGCAATCCCACCTCCATCTTGAAACAATCTGTCATTCCTACTGCACACTTTAATGCTCTCACACTGTCCTCATACATGTCCTTGTTTTATGCTGAGATTGAATAAGACAAAGAAGTACATAGAAGACTTTAAAAGAATTTCCACTCTCCTAGCAGAGTACTAAGAGTATAGCTGTCAATATAATGTGTATAGCTAATGTAAGACCATCTCAACATCTTTTGCCCTACTTCACATTCTTATCTAACCTTGAAGCAGAAAAAACAAACTCTATGACTTAGATAAGGCCGTAATGCCAGCTGTATCTAAAACTGGTAGCATTACTAGAGCTACAGTATAAGCATGAAGTATTAGGGATTTTTAGCTAGTCTTAATTGTCATTACTGTTTTGTTTCATTTGTTTATATGATAGCAAACATATTTAAAGTTTTACAGCTGCAGTATAAGTATATTTTATAAGTTCCAACTCATGATAGTTTAATCAACAAAAAGAAAATGCTAAGCACTTTTATATGTGTGTGTGGTTGGGAGAGGGGGCCTTTGAAGGGTTCAAAATGGGTTTAAAACAAATTCCTATGCCAGAAATGAAATCAGTCTGTTCCCAAAGAGACAGACAACCCTCTGTCCAGTGTAGACAAACTGAAACAGACTGGACAGAACTGAAACAAAGATTCTGAGCTGCAGTATGTTCTCACACATGACTGGCAAATATACACTATATTGGCAAAAAGTATTACCTTTCCTGCTATATGTGGTTGTTTTCCAAACTGTTACCACAAAGCTGGAGGCACTCAATTGTAGAGGACGCCTTTAGATGCGCTATAATACAATTTTGTATTCACTTGAATTTGGAAACCCAAACCTGTTTCAGCATGGCAATGCCCCTGTGCACAAAGTAAGCTCCTTGAAGATCTGGTTTACATCCTTTGGAGAGGAAGACCTTGATTGGCCTGCTTTAAAGCTCTGATCTTATTCCTACTGAACACCTTTGGGATGAATTGGAACACTGACTGCATCCCAGGCCTCCTCACCTACATCAGTACCTGCCTTTTGTAATACCCTTGTGGCTGATGAACATAAATATCCGTAAGCACACTCCAAAATCCAGTGGAACATCTTTCCAGAAGAGTGCAGGGAATTATAAGAGCAAATTGGGACAAAATGTGGAATGCAATTCTCAAAAATCACAAACCATATTTATGAACAGGTGACACAATTTGGAAGGTTCAAAATTACCTTTTGTAATACCCTTGTGGCTGATGAACATAAATATCCATAAGCACACTCCAAAATCCAGTGGAACATCTTTCCAGAAGAGTGCAGGGAATTATAAGAGCAAATTGGGACAAAATGTGAAATGCAATTCTCAAAAATCACAAACCATATTTATGAACAGGTGACACAATACTTTTGGCAATATAGTGTATATAGTCTATATATTCTACTGCTGTCACTATTATGAACACTGTGGTTGGATATCGGTTTTTCTTTGCATGTTCTGTCTATATTTGCATGGGTTTCTTCTGGGTTCTTTGCTCTTTCATGTTCCAAAAAATGCTGGTCAGCAATCCCATTCACGGTAAAGTTTCAACTCTTTTTCCAGTTTTACAAATTTTCATATGCAATCTACACAGTGAGGGCCTTTTTTTTTTTTTTTTTTTTTTTTTACTTCAAATGAGGTTCAGTCAGTAGGTGACTCCATTAATAATAGATTAGTAATCATTTAATGGAAAACTGTTTTCTAAAAGGGAAAAATGTCATGGCAATCCTCTGTTAAGCTGTAGCATTACAGTTTCTTGCGGGTGTGTGAGTCAGTGAAAGTGAGTGGTAAGGCTTACACACCTGTGATTGATTTGACTAATGAGTGTTCATTGTTTCAGTGGGCGATAGAAAGGATAAAATGTGGTGGAGTAAATGGACTAATTGAAAGTAAAAGTTAAATGTTACAAAAAATAAAGCATTTTTTTGTTGCTACCCTGACACCTACCTCCAATTTCTTTTTCGCAGCCCTAAAGCGTCGCACTTTTCAATATAATTTTCAAAAGTGAATACATAAGATAATGTAGCTATTTCAATTTTACAGTCAGGTTTTGCACTCTTGATAAACCCTTTACGATTAAGTTTACTAAGCTCAAGTTGGGATACACGACCCACAGGTTTTTGCTTAGCTAAGTGGCAAATTCCACACAAAAACATTTGTCATCTCTTTTTACCTGTAATATGTGCAGCTGATTTCATGGAGAGCAAAGGTCGCCTTGTCCATTGTGTGCTGCGATTGGGCAAACTTGGCTATATCCGAGTTGCTCCCTCCTATAACAACCTTGCTCACATCCTCAAGGCTAAGGTCCATCTCCCAGTTATTGTTGATTAGTGATGTGGAGCTTTTGATAAGTGAACTAACGGAATGGTGAAGAGCACTTGACAGTTGTTTGTTGCAACGGCTGAAAGGACGCCAGTCCACAATGGCCAATGGAAGTTTCTGCACCTGTCCTCCTTGGAAGCGGTTCCTGCACACTGTACAGTTGTCAGACCTGTGTGATTTGACATTTATCAAATAGGCACCTTTGCGTCGCAAGGTGACTACGTCAAATCCTTCTCCTGCAAGGTTGTAGCCAGGCACAAACGATGCTTTCTCACATTCTGTCTTTGTTCCCTGGCGGCAGGCTGAGCTTTCATAACAGAGGGTCAGAATTGTGCTGATACAGAGTAATAAGTTGAAACCAGTGCATTTATGGTGACTCATAGCTGCTTCTAAAGAGAGATAATACATGGTTGACTAAAGCATGCAAGTCCCTGCATCTGAAAATTATACTGTTACTCATTCTATCTTGTAATTAAAGGTCTTACTAAAACTAAACAGAAAGAAGCTTATTTCAGATGGATAATGTATCTTAACAGAATAAGTAATGGCATTTACTTTATAACATTAACATTGCAAATACCATTTCTTTTTCAAAACTGTTCTAGATCACAAATAAATTCACACCCACTATCCACCAGTGCAAAATTTTTCAACACATTTAGGTCTCTTAAACAAACCACTTTGAATCTTTTTTATTTCAAGCCCCCTAAAATTCAGATAAATCAAATTAAACTTACATTTCTACTACATAAAAAGTCATTTAAAAGTAAAATCTCTTTTCACAATAAAAAAATTATTTAAAAGTAATCAGATATTAAATACTCACGCACTGTTTGGTCTTACGGTTCGAGCTATGATCCAGTTGAAAAGTCTCCCTCTGAGAGGCATTTGCAAGAGTGTTTTCCAAATGCTCCGTTTTGCCAAAGTCGGCAAAACTCATCTGCTAACTGGTTTTGTCTTGATATTTTTAGTGCATCCCAGATGTACTGTGGGAGGGATTCTAAACGATTGTGGCATGTGAGGGTGTGCCGCATTCTCAAGGAATTAAGACAGGATGTAGAGGAAGAAGGCCTGTTGATATCATAACATGAAATATGTGGTGTTTCTAGATGCAGTCTTTATTTTAAGTTTTTATTTTGAACAATTTACCAAATGTTAGAAACTTTTGATAGAACGTTATAAAACAATTTGAAAAGTCCTGAAAAAGGAAACAACCCAACAGGTCAGCTGTTTTTCACAGAGAGATATGGAGAAAAACATCACCATAAACTTCCACAGGGCAGGTGATAAAAGCATCACAATCCACTATTTAAAAAAGACTAAGAGTGGAAATATAGAGGACACACCACAAGATGCCATCTCTCTATCTAGGGGAGGTGGTAGCCTAGTGAATAAGGCGTTGATTCTGGGGGTTTGAGTTTGAGCCCCATCCACACCAGGCTGCCACTCTTTGACCATGCCCTTAACCCCACAACGGGTGCTCAATTGGGGAAATAGGGATAAAGTACTTCAACCTTGTTCCAAGCTCAGCTGCAAAAGGATAACGGTGGACTAGCAAACCACCCCTGTAACAAAACTACTATGGAAATGGCAAATAAGCTATCAGGCACCTTGCTGCCCAATGTGCCTCATGGCATGGAAGGAATTTAAAAAAACAATTTGATTGCATGTCATAATGTCATTTGTAATGTTTCTTTATTCAATAAATTCAAGTTACACCTCTTGTAAATTACAACACTATTACTTGCATTTATTTCTATATTAATTATTCTAACCTTTGTTCAATTAGCAAACAATTTGGCTCAAATAGTTAGACAAAATATCATGTTTGAGTGTTTTTATTTTCTTGGGTTTTTTGGAGGTTGTTGTTTTTAAATAAATTAAATATATACAAGTGTAATAATACAAGTTTAGCTACAAAAAAAGTACAATCTGTTATGTAAAAGAGTGGAGGTAGCATTTATATGACTGTAGGAAAGGTTTGTGTTCTGTAAAATGGAGTTGTTCCACTCGGAAACTATTATTATACATAGTGATTTTGAGGTTTGAGCAGAGTCAGATATACCATTATTTTCATATGTATAAAACAATAATTTTAGAGAGGAACAGACACATTTTGCAGAAGACAGACTATTTCTTTAGTCTGGCTTTAGAGGATTTTTGTATGCAACCTTGTTTTGAAGGTAAATTTAAAACTATTACTAACCACTAAATGTATCTTTTTTTTTTTTTTTAGCTTTTTGTTGCATTCCTCTATCAGAGGTCTTCTTAGAATGGTATTATTTATTTGAACCTATGATTAGCTTTCACTGCAAAGACAGTATAGATAGAGAAGCAAAACTAAATATTTTTCTGAAACCTTACCTGTACCTGTACCTTTTCTCACTTACCTTTTCCCTCATCCCCTAATAAGGCCCTCTTTAAAACCAAAAACAAATACAAACTAAATCAAACTAATTGCATTTAATTATAAATCACTAGCATGTATTTAGATGTAAGTATTTATTTACACACTGATACCAATACAAACTGATAATGGTTTAAGTGATATAACCTTGGAACTTCCTCGGTACTTTCCAACTTCCTCATTCTAGGTGGATTTCTTATCGCTTAAGTTTATGGTTTTAAACATGTTTGCTTAGTAACATATATCACATTCACATGCTTGCAAAAGATTGTACTGCAATGTTGTTAATGTCCTTTGTACACTGAAAAAATTTCTTTTTTTTTTTGTCTCATGTTTTTGTGTATAAGAACAAACGAGCACTTAATTTGTTTTTTTGTTTTTACAGAAAACTTTAATAAAATCAGAATATTGTAAAAATGTTTTAAAAATTCTTCAATAAGTATACAATCACAGTTAATCAGATTAAGAAAGGTATATATAAAATATATATTTTACAATGTTTTACATATGTCAGTGTTGTGATTTCAATTATCATATTATAATTATAATATATAATAGGAAAAGATACAACATAAAATATTCTGTTTAGTATTGAATAATAATAGCTTAAAGCAGTTAAAGTTTATAGTTGTTAGATAACAGTGCATTGCTGCTGTAAATCAGTGTTTATTAACAGATAGAAACACTATTCCAAGACCTTTTGAGTATGATCATCAATCACATTCTCAGAATGTTGATCTTGCTGGCTTTCTACAGTGGTCACACACAATCCTTCACTTTGAATTTCCTCATAGCCTCCACCTCTTCTATAAAGAAAACCCTTCTTCCGCTTTCTCGCTAACAATGCTACTGCCACCACAAGAGCTACCAATGCTAGAACACCAAATGCTATGCCAATTGTTTTTCTTTGTGATTGAGAGGCATCATCCTCAAACATTTGGGACATTTTTGCAATGTCCTCAGGTTTGGCCACCTTCCACATCTTTGTGTCTTTGATTCTGACCCAGGCCCGGTCTCCTTCAGTCATTACAGCCACAGTGTTTGTGGCTACCATACTGATCACAGGTGGTCTTGTGAAGGGTGGGAGGTGGATGGGAAGTAACTCACCTCCAGTGAAAATGCCTGACTGAACACAGTACAGCACCTGACATCCATCACTTATGGCAGCAAGATGCTGGCTGAACTGTGGTGGGCAGCGGGATTGTCCCCCTGCAAGCATATTGGTAGACTGGCAGCTAAAGAAACCTCCAAATGGCACAGAAAATCTTGTTGCTGCCTCATAGTCATTGCTTAGACAGATCATAATACCATTGGATAAAAATTTTAGAGCAAAGAAATTTGGAGGACAGGACATAGATTTGGTTAATGGATTTTGTAAAGTTGTGCCAAATAGACCACCAAATAGATATCCAGAGAATTCTGGAGCTTTCTCATTAGTGGAACACCAATATGTTTCAACCTGTGCACGTCGAACATAATACACATTTCCACATACCTCTTTGCAACATGTGAGAAACAACCAGCATGAATGGCATTTCTGGTGGCACTCCATCTTATTATATGGCCTTTCCTGCACTTCAGAGCGCAACAATGTAGCAGCGTATGGCTGTTTACAGCTATAATCGCCAGTGGCTGGGTTTTTCACAGCAAGTTCCTGACAAATTGCATCTCCATCTGATGTCTGTGGAGTACAGTGTTGGAAAACACCACCAAAGCTAAGGTTGGTGCTTGGACCTTCACAGGATGCATCATCCACATTTGCTTGAAAGTTGAAATTTTTGGAGTCTGGATTGACACACCCTGGATAGGTGTTAATTTTGTAGTAACGTTCGATGGCCTTACGCACAGACAGAGCTAATTTATTTACAGTTGGAACTGGGAGGTCTGGAAATGTTGATGGGTTGAGAAAAAAATGTAGTGGTAATCCACTACGGTCAATAGCAATTAAATTGTTTAATGTGCTCTCCTGCCATTTTTGGAGAGTGATGCCAGGATAAAACAAAGCCCCACCATGACTCAGTGTTATAGAGTATGTAATATTTCCTTTGTAGGCCTTGGTTTCAGATGTTTCTTGTGACACCTTACTGCCAATATTAAATGAAACTTTGTCAAAAAAGTTGGCACCAGCTGATGCTGTGACAGAGGACTGAGAGGACTGTGCGTCAGAGACATACGATGATTTTAAATAGTCCTCCTCCATCAAAGTAGCACCAGCATCCACACTTGTGATAACATGTGTACCATAATCAAGCACCATCTTTTCAGACAGATAGGATACCATGCGAGTTTGGTTGTTCTCAATGGCATCAGCAATTTCCTCTGCCTGTCGAGCAAAACGAACATCCAATGTGAAATCAGGAAATGCCTTTACTGTGTACAGATGGTTACGCACCTGCAGAAAGAAGAAGAAAGGAAGAAAGGGATGAAATGTCTTGATTTGCTGCATTTGCTGGTTTTAAGGTTTTAAGTGTTTTTTTTGTAGTGCATTCACAATGTGGTATTTCAATTAACGTGTATGTGTATGTGTGCTCAGGAGCACAATGCTTACACAAAGGGCTTTTGTCAAAACTATTTTGTCACACACACACACACACACATATATCTTCTATTTGCTTTTCATTTATCTACATGTACTGCATAAACCATGTGTGTTTGGCTAAATTCTGCTGATGTACTACCAAAAAACAGAGCACTTACTGGACCTTACCTGTACACGAGCTGTGACTGAATTATCCTTCACTTGGTGGGTTTTTATGCGTTTGTTCTCAGTAGAAAACTTTCCATTCACCACTTTGAAAAAGGAAGCCTCAACATTGATTGACCTCGAAGTAGAGCTTTTCTGTTCAGTCCATGAGCTGATGATCTCAGAGTTCATCTCTACTGAGCTCACCTTCTGCGGAATGACAAATGTCTCATCTGGAATGATGTAGATGCCGTCTTCTGAGGTCTGACATTGTGAATAGCTTAGGTTCATCACTCGACCCATATCTATGTTACGCAGGTTGTCCCAGCCTCCACCTGGGAGAACCTCCAGTGCTGGTGCACTAAGGTTTTTACGGCACTTGCTAAGTCCATTGCTTGAACGAATAAGTGGATGAGAATTAGCTTTGTTTATAACAGCAAAGATAGCCAAAAGACAAAGGCATTTAGAGCCCATGATTATCAAGAGAGACTGCTGTGAGTCATAGCTATATCAGTGTTATACACCCTTGTTCTCACGTGATAGGCAGGGCTTAGTTACCTAGGTTTGAGGAATTTTATGCATCATTTCTTTCGGTTTCATTTCCGAAAAAAAAAGTCATAAGACCTTTAACCACATCCTCTTTGTGAAAGAGTTCTGCATATTATTTTACTTTTTGTAATGTCCTGTCTGTTTTAATAAAAAAAAAAAATTCTCATTTAAAATATATGGTCAAGCATAGTGTTTTCATTAAAAGAGTAGAATGTTGTCGTGTATAGCACAATAGTTTTTGAAGGAGGAGATTCAGACAAATTTGTCAGCTCATTTACATTTACATTAAGATTTGCGCATTTAGCAGACGCCCTTATCCAGAGCTCATCACATGTGTCAGCAGGACAGACTGAGCAGTTTGCATTCATCGGCACATTGCAGGTCTCATATGATTGGTGTGCGGTTTTTGTGTTGGAAATGGTGGAGAGATCCAAGATTTGTTCAGAGATTTATTTAAGTGCAGTAAAATTCTAATCACAAAGTATTCCACTGCATTGCTGGATTCTTAAATCCGACTTGTGAAAAGGCGTTGATCATTTCCAAAAACATAAAAAAATTATTTATTTAACAAATAATTTAAATTTTTTTGTAATGTGTTGTATATTTGACATTTATTGAGAGTTTTTTATACTGTCAGTGCTTTGTAGTCAGAAATCAAGCTGTGACTTAAAGTTTTTGGCCCCACGAAAGGATAGAGTATTTTGTGCATTCCACTTTTATTCCAGGTCTTCATCTAAGTATTTTAGTGAAAATGTTAGTGAGCACATGTGTAGCCTAGCCACAAACAACTATGCCTGCACCTTTAATGTATTAAGAAGCTACCTATTTACTATATGATATTTCAAGCTGATGATACATTTAGCTAACTAGATTAGTTAGACTGTTTAGCAGGTGAATCTTTCTTAAAAAAAGATGTCTAGAGCAAATAGAGAACGCATTAATAGCTATATGTAGTTATGTGGTCATATATAACTGATTACATACTGTTAATTTTTTTGTGCAACACCCAGTTTACTAGTTGTGTAATATAGTTTGCTGTGTTATTCAAGGTAACAAAAAATGCTTGTATTCCATTAAAAAAATTTTTAAAGGATCTAACTACATATGGTTAGATATGTTTGAATATAAATCCAAACTTAATGCTCGTTATCAGAACTTGAAAAATTGTGCCACAAGGTACATTTAAGAGGATTTAGATCTTGTGTTGTTTCCCTCATTTTTATTTTTTTCATATTAAACTAATTTTTATTTTTTTTTATCACCATTGGAGATTAAAAAATGGTTGAGCATTTAATGCTGGAAGACTAAACCAAATTTGAAGTAATTTAATGTAATTTAATGTATAGAGTCATTTGAAATAAGGTTACACATCAGATACCACTGCCAAATACTCATCAGCAGCAGTGAGTGTATAAAAGAAATCATGAAAATGTCTTTGGACTTTAATTAATATGAATAGTTTTGCACATAAGTCTCCATCAGTGAACAGCTGAAAACTTGAACACGATAGACTTAATGGTAAAACTAAGCATAAGGAACTTCCTGATTAAAAGCAAATACACAGCCAGAGAAGGGGAACTGTTTATAATTGTCCAGTGACCATTAGATTAGGTCAGATTTCCTCTTGAGACTGGTTCCTGTCAGGGTTTCAAATCAAATCAAATAAAATTTTATTTGTCACATACATACAGAGTATGCATGCAGTGAAATGCTTTATACAACTGTCCGGCATGAGGGAATAGGATGGGGAGAAAAATATAACAAAGAAAAAGAAGGCAGATAAATAAGGAGTATAAACTAAGTAAAATATTAAATATATAAAGATATGATGAAAAAGTGTATATACAAGGTATGCTTATGTACAGTAAATAGTAATCACATAAGGTGGTTGATGTGATTGTCCTTAAAGTGCAAATCCACAGTTAAAGTGACAGTCCAGAGATTACAGTGTTGTAGTGTGAAAAGAAAAATATTTGCAGAAAAGTGTGGTGATGCAGAGATTGGACCAGCTTTTAGATCCTGGGTGTTTCCTCCCAGATAGCAAATTTTTTCTGGGCCAGAAAGGGCTGAGTTCAGGCTGTTCTTTTGGCTCACATACCACCACGGCTTACGCTCCTTAATTGGCTCTAAAGCTGCATGCCTGAAGTAATCCAGACTTTAGCCAAAAGCAGACCACAACCTAACTCAGCCACAACCCATTCACACCTCCAGAAATCAGACAGAGCTGTCCCACTACAAAGCCAGAATTTCCAAATTGACCAGATTTACCCCAGAACCCACCCACAACTTATCCAGAAGCACACCAAAAAAAGCCATAACTGTACCAAAATGATTTAACTATGTAAAAGGTGTATATTCAAAAAGCACAACCACACAAATGCAAATTAACATGTTTATTGTAATTGTTGTTTTAAAAAAAAACCATGGTAAATTATACCAAAGCAATCAAATCAAAATACAAGAATAACACACAGCAAAGAAAAACTACATTATAAACAAAATTAAACCAATAGTGCAATTAAAAACAAATGTAAAAGTGTTGTGCATAAATTAAAAGAAACCAAACAAAAGCTAGTTATGAAAGACCAAAAACATTTTAATACCGTGAAAGGCAAATATGAAAAATGACACAAGAAGTGTGAAAACAAAATTAAAACTAAAGAAAACAATAGTGCAAATTTGAAACAAAATTAACTTGTGCATAAATGGTGTAAACTAACCCAAATTAATGCTGGTTAAAAAATAAATAAATGTACAAAGTGTAAAGTAAATATGAATAAGAATTAAAACAACAGCCACAAATAAAATGGAAATTAAGCAAAGCCACACAAACAAACAAACCAGTAGTGCAATTTAAAACTAATGGAAAAGTTGTGCATAAATGAAGTAAAATAAACCTACAACCAGCATTCATTTGTTGAAGACAAATTAAATAAAGTAAATCTACAAATGTGCAAATAAAGTAAATGAATAAACGTAAAGCAACAAAGTCACAATAAAAATAAGACAAAATTTAAACAAACCATCCAATAGTGCAATTTAAAACAAATTGTAAATGTTGTGCATAAATGAAGTTATGCTGGTTGTAAGAGACAAAATAAATGAATGAAATCTATATAAAGTAAATGAATAAAAATTAAAGAAACGAAGTCACAATAAAAAGAATTTTAAGACCAAATGTGAACCAACCAATAGTACAATTTAAAACAAGTAAAATGTTGTGCATAAATTAAGTTATGCTGGTTTTAAGAGACAAATTAAATACAAATGAGCAAATCAAGTAAGTGAATAAAAGCAACAACATAAAAGGATACTAACAATTAGGCAAACAAAAGCTGGTTGTAAACAGAAAAGGGGTAAGGGAATGGTTTGCATAAAATCTTTGCAATGGTGTTCTTTTTTTCCTGCCACCCTCCCGATCACCAGCCAGATAAAACCACCGCCTAATAACCTTTTCGACTTCTAGCTCTGTTGTCTGAGAGCATGCAGGGTTTCGTCTCACAGCCTCTAAAATAGAAGCATACAGACACAAGGTTAAATACATTTACATTATTGCTTTCTGCCCCTATGTTTTATGTATTTAGATTACATGACAAAGATTCTTAACATTCCTCCATGTGAAAGTCATGAAAACAAAAGCTGCAAGACGACATATCATAAAACCACTTACCAATCACAACATTTTTCAGTTCAAGACCTTGGAATGGTGTTTTTCCATTTGCGCCTTTCCAGTTCATCGTTTTTGCAAAGTCATTTTTTATTGTCTGTTTCATTATACGCCAAATTTTGTCCTTAGCATCCACCCCACCAAGCAATCCAAGTTCAATTACCTGAAATGTTAAAACATGCTTTAGTGTTTGAACACTTGTGATTCAACTGATAAATTCAAAGTATTTTTTCTGTTAGATTGTATGGCGTTAATCACACACTACAACAGGAATTAGAACCAGGTTTGTAAGTGATAACAGCAGACAACAGTGCATAACTTTTACGGTTACCTACCACTTTCCGTCTTGTTTCAGGACTGGATCGAAGATTACTTTCAAGGGAAGTTAGGGACCTTAAATCTTCCACTGGAAAAAGAGTGGGACTTAGTTTGTTTTCCTCTGTGATCTCCCTTACATTGTTGGATTTCAGGTCTTGAATCATCCTTACAATGTTTCTTTGCTGCTCCATAATGACTTCAAGCTTGGTTAACACATCATGAAGAAGTGCTGAAACATTAAACAGAAATTGTAAGGTTATCACTCCATCCCTGCTATGACATAAGCCTTAAACAAACATTGAGGCACGGTTTCCCAGACAGGGTTCAGATTAATCCAGGACTAGGCCCTAGTTATATTAGGACATTTAAAAAAATAAATAAAATAAAACATTTCTACAAACAAACCTTGCAAAAACAATACTGTTGTGGGAGAGACAAAAAAAAAATCTTGAGACAAAACAATGGCACTGATACATGTTAAGATGTCAGTACAAGGCATTTTAAATTGAAGCATCTGAAACATGCATTTTATTCTGGGACTAGGATAAGCACTGTCTGGTGCACTGCCCTTTGTGTGTGAATTAAATAGAACTTACATTTTTTGAATGGATCATCCATTGAATAGCTTCTTCCGGGTGTTTCACGATGCCACAGAGGTTGTGTTGGCTCCTCGGGAGATTGTAGCATTGATCCTCTTTGCCACGACAATTGACTATAATTTTCTGCTTCTGGACCCATCTGATGGGCAGTCTGGAAAAGAGTCTGAGCTGGTGACTGTGCAGATAGGTCTATTGCTTGCCGTAACGACTTTCCTAGAGCACTTTCTCTAGGAAAGTTCTGCCATTGAGAGGTAGGGCTTCTTTCCATCAACGCCTGTCTTGAGGTCCCTGGAACCTGTGTCACAGATGGGGACCTTTGGGGTCTGTGTTGTAGAGAACTTGGTTGAACCTCATCTAAAGCGGAGCAAGCTCTTTTTGATAGTGGTTGTATGTATGGAGCTTGCGGCAAATTTTTCGGTGCAATGGCCTCCTCATCTGTATCGTAGTCGTCCAATAGACGCCGGGTTCGTCTACAGAGAAGAAAATAATACATCTAAAGAAACATGGTCCTTTCTACAACTGCAGTGACACAAGACATGTTACACGTCTGTTTTAAAGAATTACATAATTACACAAGCTTACTTCGTTTTCAGTTTTGGTGCTCTCGGGGGGTCAGGCTCTGCCTCTGACTGCAGATCCGTTTGTAGGCCATCTAAAGTTGGCCTATTTTCAGGCTGACAACTTATTTCTTTTTCCAAAAGACTCAAACATCTTATTTACTCTTCTAGCAGCCCTTTTTCGCATGTTACTTCGCTCACTGTATGCCCACATGTTGTCCATTGTGCACTGTAAATGGGAAATGTAGTACTTCTAGCACAGCCACAAATAATGCACATGAGAGCCAGAAACTAACTGCACATGAACAATAAACCAATCGTTTACGTGCAGTAAAATAATTACTCAAATCTCAGAGTAAATTGGGATTTTAAATGTAACAACTTACCTTGATGTACTAGAAAATACTCCAACACCAATCAAGTACTGCACTGTAGAAGAATGAATAAAAAAAAAAAAATCTACAGATTAATGGGGATTTTAAAATGCATCAGTTTATAAAGCAGAGGCTAAGTGATACTCTGGCCAAACTCAACATTTACTCACCCACATGTCCATGATCATCTTTCAGACAAAGACACTTGGCAGTTATTTTAGTAAAAAAATATTTAAAAAAAAATAGGGTTTAGGGAACAACTTCAGAGTTTAAACACCCAAACGTGCATGCATGATTCACAGAAGTAATCTACACGACTCCAATGGGTTAATAAATGTATCCTGTGGGTAATCGATGCGATTTTGTAAGAACAGTATCAGTATTTCAAACTTTATACACGACAATAGGTAGTTTCAGGTAAAGACGCCATCTTGGAATCACGCGATGACCAGTGTATAAAGTTTGAAATATAGATTTTTTTCTTACAAAATCGCATCGATTACCCACAAAATACTCCAATTAACCCATTGAGCCGTGTGGATTACATGTGAAAGATAAATTTAATTTTTGGGTGTTTAAATCTGGAATGTGTTCCCTGGTTCCAGTTTTCTATCGTTATAAAGATTGGAAGAGTGAGGACATTTACCAAGATAACTCCAAATGTCTTTGTTTGAAAGATGACCATGGACATGTATCTCGGATTGCTTGATGGCGAGTAAATAATGTGGTACATTTATTTGTCTGCAGTATTAAAAGCATCAACTTACCTCAATGTAACGTTAATCCAAATGTCGATAGACTCACTCCAAGAACTCCAAAAGAACTCCAAAATACAAACAATTCGCGTCGCGTGATGATCAAACTCTGACCAGCAGTTTGAATATTCCCTCCGTAACGCGTGTGTAAATATAGGTGGCTGGTCGCTACGTACTTCCGGTTCCTCTGGTAGGCAGGCGTCGCTCCATTTTGAGTTCGACCGAGAATCATCCTGAGTAAGTACATATTTTATATTTTCCTAAATTATATTTAGTTTGAATCATTATTGATTTGTATGACATATGCAAACAACTTTACCAATGACAATATTATTTGCTCAGCTGTAAATGGTGATGGTGTAAATGTCTGAGATGCATTATGTCTATGGCCCATCAACAAACATTTATCTGTCCTATTGCCCATCAACAAATAGGCCTATAGGCTGTACAATGCATGCTAACAAATATATTTTGTTCAAGTGTATTCATCATCCTAAAATATATTGTTTGATTATTTTTAGGAATGTGGCTGCATCACCCTTGCCTTTACTAAAAACTCACACCATGAGTCCCATTTTGAGTTTGACCGAGAATCATCCTGAGTAAATACATATTTTGTATTTTCTTAAATTATATTTAGTTTGAATCATTATTGCATTGTATGACATATGCAAACAGCTTTACCAATGACACAATTAGTGATGTGTGTGTGTGTGTGTGTGTGTGTGTGTGTTTCATAAACAGATGTGATCAAGCACCTGCTCCAAAAAAGGCAAATGCAGCACACACAGTCTACCATGTCATGGAAGGATCAGACAGATAACGACACAGTTCCACAGACTCTGCGATTCCTGCCCGCACGTGATCCTGGACCTTAACTGAGGTCTTCTGACTCTCATTCTCCATTTAGTCTATTTAAAATGTTTTTCCCGGACAGTGTTGTGTTAACTCTGTGCCACAACACAACTGCTCAAGCTGCCAAGTCAATAGCCAAGGGACACAAATACAAATGGAGAGATGTAAGCATGAGTGAGATGTATCACTACATTGGGCTCTTATTTTACATGGCAATGGTAAAGTTGCCCTCCATCATAGACTACTGGAGACAGAGCAGTATTTTCACAGTTCCATTCCCAGCAACAATTATGTCAAGGGACAGACACAGGACTATTTCGGAATGTACGCATGAGTCACCCAGATGCAGACAAAGAAAATGACAGAAAGAGGGGCACATCTGAACATGACCGTCTGTTCAGAGTGAAACCGCTTATGGACACAATCCGTAAGACATGCAAAGCAATTTATCATCCTAGAAGACATTTAGCCGTGGATGAGAGGATGGTAGCATGCAAAGCTAACACTGGGAGGACACAGTACATGAAAGCCAAGCCAACTAAGTGGGGGTTCAAGTTGTTTGTTCTTGCCGATTCCTCAAATGGATACACTATTATTATTTAATAGTATTGTAGCCCTACAGGCTAGGATTTGCAGAACCCTACTGTAATGTATTGTGTTAGTTTTTGTTGCACTCTTTATTTTTTTATACATACTGTACTGTATTGTTTTATTGTTACACAATTCCCTTTTTAATGCTGTCCTTGCTAATGTGTATTTTTAATAAACACAAAGGAAACACATTCCTTGTTGTAGTACTGTACTTTTCACTGTGATCCTGGCTCAGTGATCCACAGCTCATTATGTAATCGACAGCTCATTATGCGACCCATTGTCTACGAAGCTGTCAGTCACAGCATGTCGACGCCTCTTCGACGCCTCCCTGCTTTTCAAAGAAGAAAGTGTCTTTTAAATTTTAAATCGAAGTATTGTTTAAGGTGAATGAGCAGGCAGGATGATTTTCACATGATTAAAAATTAAAAAACCTACATTAGAAGATCTGTTCTCAAAAAGTCTTGGGAAAACATGTTTACTATAGGTTTTGTGGCCTTATTTCAGTGAGTTTTTTTTTTTTGCTTTTTCAAAAACCATGCATAAACCTTATTTTGTCAAAAATACAAACAAACACATATAAGCTGTTTACATATTATGGTAGCCCAGTTTGTGCTGAATACAGTGTAATAAGCCTTTTGTCAATAATATATTTTAAAAGCAACTAAAAAGAACCAAATATAAGAGCATGTCAAAATCTCTCAAGGGGTCAGAAACACCCTCAGACTCCAGAAGTAGAGACACTGCCGGGTCTGACAGGATCAAAACAGGTCCTGTGTGATGTGAACACCTAGGTACCGGAAACTGTCCACTCTCTCCACTGGGGTCCTGTTGATGTTTAGCGGTTGGAATGACCGCTCCTGCTTTGTGCTGAAGTCCACCATCAACTCCTTAGTCTTGCTGACGTTCAGGAGAAGGTTGTTTTCCTGGCACCATCTCTCCAGGTTTTTAACTTCCTGTAGGTAGGCCATCTCGTCTTTGTTGGAGATCAGGCCCACCACAACAGTGTCGACAGCAAACTTGATGATGGTGGTGGAGTTGGAAGTGGACACAGAGTTGTATGTGTACAGTGAGTACGGCAGGGGGATGAGAACACAACCCTGGGGAGCTCCAGTGCTGAGGGTGAGGGTGGAAGAGGTGTGTTTTCCCACCCGTACGACTTGTGGTTTGTCTGTCAGGAAGTTAGAGATCCATTGGCACAGTGGCAGGCTGAGTCTCAGGACCTCCAACTTAGAGGTGAGTGTGGAGGGAATTATTGTGTTAAATGCTGAACTGTAGTCCACAAACAGCATCTTTGTATAATTCTCTTTAATTCTCTTGTAATCCAGGTGGCTCATCGTTGTGTTTATTTCTCATATTCCTCTTATCAGGGAGTTTTTTAATGTCTGTTTATTAATGTAAGGCAGCCTTACTCAACACAACTCCTGTATGCAGTGATGACTGTAGTGTCGTCTGCAAATTTCAGGAGATAGACAGAGTGGTCTGTAGAGGTGCAGTCATTTGTGTTCCAGGAGAAGAGCAGAGAGGACAGAACACATCCCTGGGGGACACCAGTGCTAATCGTATGGCTGTTTGACATGAATTTTCCCAGTTTTACTAGCTGTTGACCTACTGTCAGAAAGCTGGTGATCCACTGACAAATAGTGCTAGGAAGAGAGAGCAGGCCTAGTTTGATCACTGTGATGATGAACTGAAGTCCATTAACAATATCCTTGCATAAGTCCCCGATTTGTCCAGATGTTGCAGGATGAAATGCAGTCCCATCTTTACTGCATCAACCACATACCTGTTCCCTAGGTAAGCAAACTGCAGGGGGTCCAGCAAGGGTCCAGCAATGTAGTTAAACCAACACCAGTCACTAAAAATGACTTTATGCTTACAAATGTTAGGGTAAAGGGTCTGTAGTCCAGTGATTCTTGGTTTCTTTCGGATGGGGATGAATGGTGGAGCATTTAAAGTAGGCAGGCACTTCACACAGTTCCAGTGAAACTGATCTGAAGTACAGGAGAATGAGAGAGGGGGTCTACTGGAGGTGTTGATGGTTGAGTGGTGATGCGGTCAGAATGGGTGTGAAGTATAAAACCAAGAGCTTCAAATCTACATTAAAACTCATTCAGACATCAACATTGTGATGTTTCTTATTCCTTTCCACATTGGAGCAAGGTTGTTGGTTGAAAACTGATTTTTCAGCTTTTAAGAGTAGCTCCTCTTGGCCGCTTTAATCTCCTTTATCAGTGTGCCCCTATCCTGATTGTACAAGATGCTGTCCCCATTCCTGAAGGCATCCCCTTTGGCCTGACAAAGCTGTCTGAGTCTTGCTGTGAACCATGGCTTATCGTTGTTGTGTGTGAAATGAGTCCTGTTAGGAATGTATATATCCTCAAAGAAGCTGATATAAGATGTTAAAGTCTGTGAAATTTGATTGAACCTGACTGCCCGCAACTAGAATACAGTGATAATCAGGGTGATTTCTGAGTAAAGGTCGACTAAATGAATTAGCAAACATAAAAAGGACAACTTTTTGTAAGGCTTTGAATATGACATTATTTAATTTCACTGATTTTTGCAGTGATTTTGCCTTTACAGTTTGGTGTATAGTCCAAAGTCTATACCAGGGGTGGCCAACCAGTCAGAGGCCGAAAGCCACATTTATTACTGTGTTACTGCAAAGAGCCACATCATACACATGGGCACACATGAACATCACCCATCCCTTCCTCACACACACACACACACACACACACACACACACACACACACACACACACACACCTCTGCTCAGCCAGATTTATTGTAAATGTCACACACCAACATAATGACAGAAATTGAGTCATTTTCAACAATGAACACTGTGTCTCACACACACAAACTCTTAGTTTAACCATGTCCACAAACAAAAATATAATAATTTAAAATAGCGTTTTTCTTTTACTATGCATGTTACTTAATGGGACTTTTGGCATTCCTTGCCTTGAACAATCCCCTTCAAATCTGCCTCATATTCCGTTGTTGCCACTCGAAGCAATTCTTTCACATGGGTGTCAGTCAGAACAGATCAATGCTTTGATTTCACGTGTTTCAGGGTAGAAAACACAGACTTACTTTGTGTGTTAGTTTTTTTTATGTGCGTTTTCACTTCGCTTGAGTTTAATACGGTATTTTCGTCAAATGCGCATGTGCGTGAGATGAATATACCGCAAAGTTTCCCAGTAGGGGCAAGATCATTTAAGTCTTAGAAATACCGTATTACCGTATCACATTAAATAAAAAACTGCGGTTAAGCCAGCCGCATCTTGAAAATACACGGTTAAGACAGCCGCAATTTGTTTAGGGTTGCGCGTCTACTCATGCACTTACGGTATGGGTGGTGGGAGCGGTCAAAATACATGTAAAGACGCTTCAGAGCATTTTCAATCATGTTTCATATTTAAACACTCATAAAACATTTTTCTTTATAGGTTTGCTCAATCTTTCAAATAATTCTCATTTAGACTCTCCCTAACTATAATTCCTTTAAATTTCGACTCATTTTACTGTGGAGTTTTCAAGAAAACTAAAGGCAAAATCACTCAAAGCATCACTGCATTTTCAATCATATTCCATATTCAAACGCTCATAAAACATTTTTATTTATAGGTTTGTTTAATCTTTCAAATAATTCTCATTTACAGTGTCCCTGTCTATTACTCTTTTAATTTCCAATTCATTTTACTGTGGAGTTTTTAAGAAAAGTAAAGGGAAATTCACTCAAAACCTCAGGTGCATTTTCAATCATATTCCATATTTAAACACTCATAAAACATAATTCTTTATAGGTTTGCTCAATCTTTCAAATTAATCTTATTTACAGTGTCCCTGTCTATTACTGTATTAAATTTAAACTAATTTTACTGTGGAGTTTTGGACAAAAGTTAAGGCAAAATCAGTCCAAACATCACTGCATTTTCAATCATGTCACATATTAATACACTCATAAAACAGTTTTCTTTATAGGTTTGCTCAATCTTTTAAATTAGTCTAATTTATATTGTCCCTGTCTATGACTCTTTTAATTTTCAACTCATTTTACTGTGAAGTTTTGGAGAAAACTGAAGGCAAAATCACACAAATCCTTTAGGTGCATTTTCAATCATGTTCCACATTCAAACACTCCTAAAACATATTTCTTTATAGGTTTGCTCAATCTTTCAAATTATTCTTATTTACAGTGTCCCTTTCTATTAACATGTTAATTTTCAACTCATTTTACTGTGGAGTTTTTGAGAAAAGTAAAGGCAAAATCATTCCAAGCATAACTGCATTTTTAATCACTTTCCATATTCAAACACTCATAAAACATTTTTCTTATTTACAGTGTCCCTGTCTATTATTCTTTTAATTTTCAACTTATTTTACTGTGGAGTTTTGGAGAAAACTGAAGGCAAAATCACTCTAAACCTCAGGTGCATTTTCAATCATGTTCCACACTCAAACACTTATAAAACAGTTTTCTTTATAGGTTTGCTCAATCTTTCTAATTATTCTTATTTAGAGTGTCCCTGTCTATTATTGTCTTAAAAATCACTCAAAATATCACTGCATTTTCAATCACGGTCCACATTCAAACACTAATAAAAAAAATTTCTATATAGGTTTGCTTAATCTTTTAAATTATTTTTATTAATAGTGTCCCTGTCTATGACTTTGTTAAATTTCAACTCATTTTACTGTAGAGTTTTGGAAAAAAGTAAAGGCAAAATCACTCAAAACATCACTGCATTTTCATACATGTCACATATTCAAGCATTCATTAAACAGTTCCTTTATAGGTTTGCTCAATCTTTTAAATAATTCTTATTTACAGTGCTGCTTTCTGTTATTTTAAAAAAATGTCAAGTCATTTTACTGTGGAGTTTTGGAGAGAAGAAAAGGCAAAATCACTCTAAACCTCAGGTGCATTTTTATCATGTTCCATATTCAAACACTCATAAAACATTTTTCTTTATAGGTTTGCTCAATCTTTTAAATTATTCTAATTAACAGTGTCCCTGTCTATTTATCTGTTAAATTTCAAACCATTTTACTGTGGAGTTTATGAGAAAAGTAAAGGCCAAATCACTCCAAGCATAACTGCATTTTCAATCACTTTCCATATTCAAACACTCATAAAACATAATTCTTTAGAGGTTTGCTCATTTTTTTAAATTTTTCATATTTAAGGTCTCCCTGTCTATAATAGTCTTAAATTTCAAGCGATTTTACTCCAGAGGTTTTGAGAAAAGTGAAGGCAAATTCACTCCAAACCTCAGTGCATTTTCAATCTTTTTTTTATTTTTTTTTATCTCTACAGTAAAATTACTTAAAATTTAATAGAGTAATATAAAGGGACACTATAAATAAGAAAAATTTGAAGAATTAAGCAAACCTATAAAGAGAAATGTGTTATGAGTGTTTGAATATAGAACATGATTGAAAATGCACCTGAGGTTTTGACTGATTTTGCCTTTACTTTTCTCCAAAACTCCACAGTAAAATGAGTTTAAATTTAATAGATTAATAGACAGGGACACTATAAATAAGAATAATGTAAAGAATTGAGCAAACCTATAAAGAGAAATGTGTTATGAGTGTTTGAATAT
This sequence comes from Silurus meridionalis, assembly GCF_014805685.1. NCBI lineage: Eukaryota > Metazoa > Chordata > Actinopteri > Siluriformes > Siluridae > Silurus > Silurus meridionalis. The sequence continues at coordinate 15,266,699 of NC_060900.1, forward strand.
AGAACATGATTGAAAATGCACCTGAGGTTTTGAGTGATTTTGCCTTTACTTTTCTCAAAAACTCCAAAGTAAAATGATTTGAAAATTAACAGAGTAATAGACAGGGACACTGTAAATAAGAATAATTTGAAAGATTGAGCAAACATATAGAAAGTCTTTTTATAAGTGTTCGAATATGGAACGTGATTGAAAATGCAATTATGCTTGGAGTGATTTTGCCTTTACTTTTCTTAAAAACTGTAACAGTAAAATGATTTGAAATTTAAGACTATAATAGACAGGGACACTGTAAATAAGAATAATTTAGAAAATTAAGCAAACCTATAAACAAAAATGTTTTATGAGTGTTTGATATGGAACATGATTGAAAATGCAGTGATGCTTGGAATGATTTTGCCTTAACTTTTCTCCAAAACTCGACAGTAAAATGAGTCAAAATTTAAAGGAATAATAGACAGGGACACTGTAAATAAGAATTATTTATAAGATTGAGCAAACCTATAAAAAAATATCTTTTATGAGTGTTTGATATGGAACATGATTGAAAATGCAGTGATGCTTGGAGTGATTTTGCCTTAACTTTTCTCCAAAACTCCACAGTAAAATGAGAGATGATTCGACCCCTAATGGGAGAAGCCGAAAGAAGAAAAATAAGATTTTATATACATATACCACAAACATATAAGTGTATTATTTGTGTTCTGATGAAAAAAGCAAAACATCTCTTTGTTGTCTTTTTTTTATAAAAGAAACGCCGTTCTGAAGCGTCCTTACATCCATTTGGACAGCTCCCAGCACCCATACCGAAAGCGCACGATTAGACAAAAAAAAACGTGCGGCCGTAAAGCAAATGGAGAGCTCCACACCGAGGCAGCTATTGATCTAAGATATAAAACAGAATATTAGCTAAACTGTATAAAATAATTTGGTATAAAGAAATGATTTCTAATCTGGGCCGTTGATTTGGATTCCAAAAATGCGGTTGTGTTCCCACCTACCGTTTAGTTTAAGAATTGCAAGTGGAAACGCATCGAAAGCTGATGTCATAAGCGGTTTTTAATATTTAAATATTGCCAGATATATAATTTCTACCCTCTATTCTATTTTTTAGGTTAATTTCTCAACTAGCCCACTTTTACATAAATACATTTTTGCTTGCAACTAAAACAATTTAACAAAGAACATTAGTATCTAATCCTAGGATTGGATTTCCAATGACGAATACACAATTAAAACATTCAACCACCAATATGTTATCTTCCATAAGTTATAGTATGTGAATGTCTTGTCTAAGTACATTAGGATAATTCTACTAGCTTTATTTTTATTAATGTACATTATTAAAAATAAAATAAAAATACATATTTTTTCAAAGATAGTAAAATGTTTACTCAGTAGTCATGCTGTTTCAAAGCTTGTCTTTCAGAGACATTGCATTATGGTGTGTGGGGGGGAGCGGAAGAGTGGGGGGCAATATACGCATGCCTGGCAACCCAGTAGGCAACTTAGTATAAAAAGAGGGGGTAACTGCTGTTTTGCTTCAGACAGCATATCCCATCGTTGAGATACGCATAACTGGAGAGCTCGCGTTTATTTTCTAATTGACCTACAGACATGGCCTTCGGGGTCAAAGTATCTAAGAAAATTCTTTTTCTTATTAGTTTATTATTTTGGGTGAGTATACGTCTCTATTTTCGTTTTACCCACTAGCAGGTGAAACTATAGTCAATGTTGAAAGTCATCCCAGTATATTATATATCTGTGGGCAAAATTTGGAATAGAATAAAATTATTATCCTAAAAATAATAATATAATATTATTTTGCTGATTCAGTTTTTATAAATAAACATAAGCAAGAAAGTGCAAAGTATCTATCTACCACATTATTGATAGCCCCCATGGTGTTAAAGTGTTGGAAAAATAGGAAGATTTCATATAGTTCAGTGTTCAATATTCAGCAGTTCATCCCTTTTAAGAGTGACTACTTGAAACACTAAAGACAGGGCCGCATAACAAAAACAATAAAGCAACTGGAGAGCTCCACACTGAGGCAGCTATTGATCTAAGATATATAAAAGAATATTAGTATGTAACATTACACTCAACTAATAGTACATTATTAACAATAAAATTGTTTCGAGATGGTATGCTCGCCCAAAATAATAACCTAATAAGAAGGATGTATGGAGGTTAATAAGGAGGTTAACAAGGACTACTTTTAAACTTCTTCTTTCTGTTTTTTTAGGCCTTTTGGGGCTTTACACTGAGAGACACAAGACCAGATTTTAATTTAAAATTAGTGCAGCAAAGTAACTTTCAGTCCCATGGCCGAGATCTGGGCTCTTGTTGTGTCACATGCTTTTTTGGATAAACCATCAGACCCATATGTTTAAGTCAAAACAACTATTGCGTTATAAAGTTTAATCTCTTATTTACCTGATTTATTTAGCAATATTCACAATGTTCTGTGCGTGTTTGTCATGCAGTCAGGTCACGCTGTTGTTTTCAGTAGTTGTTCATGAGTTCTTTTTTTTGTGTTGATTTCTCTGTCTCCAGTTGGCAGGAGCGACGTTCACGTATGTCGGCTCTTATTTCATAACGAGCTATAAGAATTTTGAAGACTTCAGGGTTGACGATTATGGCCTTGTCCCTGCAATCATCATTCTTGCCGTGGCCGGAGTCATGTTCTTAATCAGCATAATTGGCTGCTGTGCAACTCTGAAGGAGTCTAAAATTGGCCTAGGCTTTGTGAGTACGGAATTTCCTGTAGCGCAATCCCGAAAATATTGAAATAAAGTTTCAGTTTTTAAAATAAAAATGAGAAGCGAATTATTTTAACTCTTGATTTCTTCATGCACATTTTGTTTGCATGCAGTTCCTACTGATCATCTTGCTGATCTTTGCTGCGGAGGTCACTGCCTTAGTGTTTGGCTACGTGTACAAACCATCAGTAAGTTTTCTGGTTTGGTAATTGCTGCTTTATAATTACTGTATTATTTTGGTGTCCACTTTCATGAATGTAGTTTGGTATTTTGTGAGCTTAATCTTATGAGCTTTTATCTTAAATTCATTTTTAAATTTGGTAGAGCCTTGTGATCTATGGGCACAATATTTCTTAAATGATTTATAAATAACTGTGAATTAACTTTTTACTGACAGATAAGTGAAGGCTTGTACGATTCAGAGTATGATTTTTTTGATATGTACGATGGCTATAATTCACAATCCAAAGCAGTGGATTACTTGCAGACTCAGGTAAATAATTATTATAATTAGGTGTAATACATTATTAAAAACCTGTAGGCTGTACTTTTAAAAAAAAATAATAGCACATGTCTATTTGCTCTCTCTTTTTCCAGCTGCAATGTTGTGGGTTAACTGACTACACCGACTGGAAAAATTTTAGATGGTACTATGATCACAAAACTGTGCCTGAATCATGCTGCAGAGCAAACGAACCGTGTAGTGGAAAATTGGAACAGCCACATCTGCTAAATACTGGTGTAAGCGAAAAAAATCTAAACTGCATTATTTTACATGTCAAACAATTCTGATCTCTACAATTACTGTATTTTTATCATTTGGGGGACAAATGATGTTCTTCGAAATCAAACCCTGCAATGTAGTCTTTGTTTTTTTTAGGGATGTGTAGATAAATTGCAGCAGTTGCTGCAGGGTGTGCTGAATTTTGCCCTGCTTGTCATCTTGGGATTTGCCATCATAAAGGTATGTTAGGCCTATAAATTGTACAGCAATTACCTGCTTTTAAAAAGAATAATGTGGAAATTTTTGCACTGGTAACAATTTCTTTCTTTTCTTCAGTTCTTAGGCATTTTAAGCATTTCTTTTATCATCTGCCGAAAACCCGGAAATGACTACCAAACACTTTATGCGTAAAAGGTTCCATAAAGCTTCTTCATTATCAATAATGAAGATAGTCAGACATTTTTCATAATCTCATCAGTGACAATACTAACATTTCACACATTTGTTTTTCATGGCTTAGTATTTTAAGTTTTGTTGTGGTCTTTGCATAGAAAAGCAAAAATCACTGTTGTATTAAGAAATGAAGGAAGCAAATAATTTATGCTTACTTGTTTCCTTTTGTGGTAAGCACTAAAGTGCAGATAAATTTGCTTCTTTGGTTGACTGGTGTGCCTTAGCCGGCTATGTTTACTATTTGTATTCTACTTTAATTTATCAGAAATGCACACTTGTATGTACCTATTTATAATTGTAAGTTCAACAACAAAATGGAGTTCTACATTTGCCTGAACTGACTTCTTACAACATTCTAAACACTGAATTAAACGTGATTCGAAGTTTAAGTGTATTTTATTTTTTGTCTCTAGATGTTGTTTCTGTAAATGTCAAAGGTTTTGATGCTTTATTTTTTGCTATTAAACGTCTAAGGCAGGGGTGTCAAACTCAGATCTGGCCCGCGGAGTAACTCTTTTTTTGATCATATCAAATGTGTATTAGAGCTGGCCCGCCAGTAGTGCATACACCGCTAATACTACAAATCCCAGAATGCTTTGTTAGTGCGTTGGCGCGTCAGTTGAGACTGCTGAAAAACTCCGCGTACTCAGCGCTAAATATACCCGGAGATTTACCGACTTTGAAGCCCAGAAATGCAGATTTGAACTGCTTAGTAATCCGTTTGTGGTTGACGTGGAAAGCGCACCAACCAACCTCCCAATGGAGCTGATTGAACTTCAGTGTAGAGACGCTCAAGTCAAAGTACGACTCTGTGTGTGCTGCACAGTTTCCTTGTTTCCTCCCCGACACACTGCTCCAACTCCGTGCCCAAGCTGCTCAAATCCTGTTTATGTTCACCAGCACATATCTGTGTGTGTAACTGTTCTCTTTAATGAAGATGAACAAAACACCACTCAGGAGTCTCACTGATGAATACCTTCACTCAATCCTGAGGATTTCCTCAGCTCAAAACCTAAACCCAGACTTTGATGCAGGTATCTGCTTCAACCAATCAGAGTAAACCAGAAGGTAGAAACTGAGCTTGAATAAATGTTGTCTTTATGCACTTTTTCTACTCCAAGTCATGGACTGTTAATGGTTAAATGATTGCTTTTTTAATTGAAGGAAATTATTATTATTTTTGGTTGTTTTGTTGTTGCCCTGTAAAAAAAGATTTACATTATAAAGGAATTCGAAAGTCTATAGATAGAGAGAGACATAATAAGAAACGAATACTACTGATTTGTGTTTTATTTCAAATTGTTTTTCTCATGTGTTTATAATATGAAACTTTTGTTGTTCCAGATTCAATGTTTATGCAAAACTAAAGTTTGTTTCCATATGAAAAGGTTCAACATTACATATCTGGAGAGACGGAAAACATGCACAATTGCAGTAAAATTTTTCAATAAATATTAAGTTTGGCCCACGACTTCGTCCCAGTTTTTAATTATGGCCCACTGTGAATTTGAGTTTGACACCCCTGGTCTAAGGAATCAGAGATCACATAATAGATGCTGACTTGCTGAGTATTTATTGTATTGACGATTAAATAAATGTCAAACAATTGTTTGTGTTAATTTCAAACTTAAAAGCAGCACTTTTTAGTTTAACTTCTGTAAAAAAAAAAAAAAAAAAAAAGTGTTATAACTTCAGGTTATAATTTCAGGTATTATCTGTGTCATGGTGACATGAGAGTTTATAGCATGGGATCGGAAAGTTTATTAACCGCTTAATTCCTGTTCAATTTAGTAGATATCTGTTGGAGAGGGGTTGTTTTGTTTCTTTTAAGACTATGTTCTAGATCATATCTACATTAATGTAAAAATGACACAATTTATTATTTTGTGTAACCATATGATCCAGTAGGGCTGGGCGATAAATCGATTTCATCGATTAACTCGAATGTGTAGTTTACATCGATCTGTTTTAATAACATGATCCATCATCTCCCGGCAATTTATGTGCCACAAGAGACGAGGGCCTCTCCACAGACCCTGGGCGAAATGGCCACTCATGACCGCTCCCCACCCCTTGAGGGAAGCGTCCGTCGTTGGCGTCATGCGACGACACGGAGCCCCCAACACTGGGCCACGGGACAGAAATGTCCGGTCTTTTCAGACATCCAAGGCTCGAAGGGCACGCCGCGAGACCTTGATAGTATGATGCGGGTTTCCCCTGAGGGAGAACCCCCTGCCCTGGAGCCACCACTAGATGGGCCTCATGTGCAGGAGCCCAAGCGGAACTATGCTGGACGCCGCCGCCATGAGACCTAGCAGCCTCTGGAACTGCCTCACAGTGAGTGGCTGGCCTTCCCGCATTTTCCTGATGGCAGTGGGGATGACCTCGACCCGAGCAGGCGACAACCGTGCCTGCATCCTGGCCGTGTCCCACACTACGCCCAAAAAGGTGGTTCTCTGTGCTGGAGAAAGCACGCTTTTGCTGGCGTTTAGCCGAAACCCAAGCACCTTCATGTAGGCAAAGACGACATCTCAATGCCGAATCGCCTGGCGCTCCGAATGAGCCATGAGCAACCAATCGTGGATGTAATTCAAAATGCGGATGCCAGTGCTGCATCGACCGACTTTGTGAAGGTGCGGGGCGAGAGTGCCAGGCCGAACGGGAGGACCCAATGTTGGTATGCTACGCCCCGAAAGCAAACCTCAGGAACCTCCTGTGTGCAGGAAGGATGGAGACTTGAAAGTCCTTCAGATCTATAGTGACGAAACAGTCCCCGGACTTGATCTGCATCACAACCCCCTTGAGGGTGAGCATCCTGAACCTGAGCCTCCTGAGAGAGCGGTTAAAGGAGCAAAGATCTAGAATGGGACACAACCCACCATCTTTCTTCGGAACAACGAAGTACGGGCTGTAGAAGTCTGACTCTCGAACCGAGGGGGGGAACCACCTCGATGGCCCCTTTCCCCAGGAGCGTGCGCACTTCCTATTCCAGGACCAGAGCCTGCTCGTGTCCCACCAGGGTGGGACACATCCCGTTGAAATGGGGAGGAGAGGACGCGAACTGAATCGCGTAACCGCCCTCTATCGTCCGCAGGACCCACAGGGAGACCTCTGGCAGCCCCTCCCAAGCTGCCAGAAAGTTCCTCAGGGGAACCAGCCCCTCGGGACTGGCCTCTGACCCACTCAGAGCAGCTGGGGCGGGGCCCTGCAGCTGATGATTAATGACTTTGGGCAGAAGTGGAGGGAGACGCCCGCTGGAGGGAGGCCATGCTCTGAAGCACAACCTGTGGCAGAGCCAACGGCCCGGCCTCCTGGTGGTGCGGGGGAGGGACGGGCACCGTAGCGTGAGGTGTACACCGGCCCCTCGACCGAAGATCGTCAGGATCTCTGCACCACAGCCCGTTTGCTGGAGGCGAGGGTGACCCTTAGGTCATCCTGCTCCTTTTTGGACCCAGACACTCTGTTTCTGGGCTTTGCGGTGCCCGGAAAGACCAGGCTGGGGCTGCCGCCGACCAGCCCCACGAGATCGGCGAGAGAGGTACTGCTGAAACGCAGCCGACTGCTTTTTAGACTCCTGAAACCTGTTCACGACCGCGTCACAGCGTCTCCAAACAGGCCAGGAGGAGCCATCGGTGCGTTCAAGAGCACAGCTCGATCCTTGTCTGGGAGGTCAGACAAGGTGAGCCACAGATGCCTCTCTGTGGCCACCAGGGCCGCCATGGACCGACCAACGGACCACGCTGTGTGTTTCGTGGCCCGAAGGGTTAAGTCGGCAGCACGACGCAACTCCTTAATGTCAGCGGCCCCGGAGCTAAGTCCCTCATCCAAATCACGTAGCAGGTCAGCCTAGTATGCCTGTAACACACCTATGGTGTGGAGACAACCCGCAGCCTGACCTGCTGCCATGTAAGCCTTCCCTACTAAAGCCGATGTAGCACATAGCGGTTTAGTAGGGAACACCGGAGCCTTCAGCGACGATGCCACGCCAGGAGAGAGATAGCTGGCTAGCGTCTCTTCAACATGCGGCATCGCCCCGTAGCCTCACGCCTTAGCCCCAACCACGTTCACGTAAAGCGAGGAGTGGTGAGACGAAGTACGCGCTGAGTACGAACTGGACACCTCGGCGTGCAGATCGGGAAAAAACGGCAGGCCCCGGCACTGAGGAAGTGACACAGGACGCAGAAAGCGCTCATCCAGCTTACTGGGTGCGCGCTGCTTCTGCTGCTCCACCGGCCAAGCTAGATCCAGCTTAGCAACGGTTACGACCTCGAGGAGTTCCTCATACAGCACAGGCTGAGAGGAATCCACAGGCTCGCTAGCATCCATCAGCTCACCTTTCTCAGAAGGAGAGGCATGTAATGCCGTGCTGCTCGTACCGGGAGAAGAAGCAGCCATCGGGCCTGCTTCTCCGAGAGAGCCGAAGCTCAATTCAGCAGATGAAGCTGAAGCGGACTCATCCGACTCCAACCCCGCCGCTAAATCGGCCTGCGAGCCCCACGAGCGCCGGCACCGCTTCGCCACAGCGAGAGCGGGACCGGAGCCATGAGGGAGAGAGCTCTTCTCAAAGAGCGAAGCATGCGCATAGCCATGCGGCTACAATGCGAGCAATCGACTCCCTCGAGAGCCAACTGTGCATGCTCCACTCCAAGGCAAACAACACACCGATCATGCGAATCCTTAGCGGTAATGAAACGCGGACATGCATGAACACATTTTCGGAAATTCTGTCTGCCAGCCATCACTCGATCAGAGAAAACACAGCGAAACAGCGCTTACCTGAACGAGCAGAAGCTAGCGTCTGGTCCATCTCGCAGCCATTTGTAGCTTCCAGTTTACGCGACGTCGCCCGCTGATGACTTCACGTTCCAAATGTCTATTGGTCAGATTACACACGTGGTTCAGAGCGTGGTCACGCAGGGGCGTTCCCATAGCGTTTCGACGCAGCTCCAGCTCCTGAAGGGGAACAAGACAGCGGCAGCACAAGATTGCGGTTAAGCAACCACATCTTTAAAATACACGGTTAAGCAGCCGCACTTTGTTTAGTGTTGCGCGTCTAATGGTACATTTACGGTATGGGTGGTGGGAGCAGTCAAAATACCTGTAAAGACGCTTCAGAACGGCGTTTCCGTTTAAGAAACAGAAAAATCTGAGCATTTGAATCACCATATTCAAACACTCATAAAGATTTTTTTTTAGGTTTGCTCAATCTTTCAAATAATTCTTATTTAGAATCTCCCTGTCTACCATATTCTTATTTCAAATTTCAAGTCATTTTACTGTGGAGTTTTCAAGAAAAGTAAAGGCAAAATCACTCCAAGCATCACTGCATTTTTAACCATGTTCCACATTCAAACACTTATAAAACATTTCTCTTTATAGGTTTGCTCAATCTTTCAAATTATTTTTTTTTACAGTGTCCCTGTCTATTACTCTGTTAAATTTTATCTCATTTTACTGTGAAGTTTTGGAGAAAAGTAAAGGCAAATTCACTCAAAACCTCAGGTGCATTTTCAATCATGTTCCACATTTAAAAACTCATAAAACATTTTTCTTTGTAGGTTTGCTTATTTTATGTTATGTTACGTTCTGTTTTTACAATTTACAATGGCAGGGCCTGCCAGCTTGTAATTTTGGCTTGTTGTTTCTGATTGCACTTTAACCCAAAGTGGGTTATAATCCCAGAAGAGTAAATAAACTTTATTTAATAAAGTTAAAACTTTTTTTTTTCATTTTCTTTGTCATATGCAGATTGATTTTAAGCAGGGGGAAAAATAAATTTAAATCGCTAATCTGATTTTTAGGCCATATCGCCCAGCCCTATTATCCAGTATTCATTTAATAAAAAATAATTTAACCATAATAATTTTATGCAAGGTGAAGTGTACAATCATGTGTACAATGTATATGTATGTTTAATGTAACCCTTTCATACTATGTGAATTTGATTTTTATTTGATGATGTACTGCAACCAGAAGATGGCAGGATTTGTTTATACATATGCATCTAAAAAATGTGATGTATTAAAACTTTTAGATATATACAGTCACTTTCAAACGTATTAGAACAACAAACATGTAAGCTGTGACAATAGATCAGATTTTAGGTTTAGTTTTCTGATATATTCATCTAGATAGATGTATGAGATGTGTTGAATATATTTGGTTGCATTTGCCATGCTTGCAGTAACTTCATCAAGCTGGCACTAGCATTTATGTTGAATTTTAATATGGCCTTCTGATTCTTGCTATTCATCTTCTGTTTGGTCTTTTTTTTATTTTTGTACATCTTCAATCCTGATTCTAAGCTTTGAGTTTCATTATCATCAACTGTTTTTCCTGTTCCATGTCTAGTTGAGTACAAGTGTTTTTTTACATTTCAATTAGTTCTGGCTATGCCCTGATCAGTTTCTGTTTCCTTCTCAGCTTCAAAATGGCTTTTCTTTCAAACAGCTCTATGCTCTTTGTTTGTGTATCAAACCAAAATTGCCAAATTGTCAAACCAAATTGACAAATTGTTTATATCAATGGAACTGAGGTACAGTGGGTCTCCAGCTTTAAGTTCTTGGGAGTTCACGTCTCTGAGGATCTGTCCTGGTACCAGAACATTTCAGCTCTGTTTAGGAAGACACAACTATAATTGACCATTTTCTTTCTCTAATCTGTGGCTGAAAGTGTAACTTTCTACAGCAGTCAAGTTTTCTGGTCACAAATCCAAGAAACATACAGTGAGAAAAATAAGTATATAAACACCCTGCTATTTTGCAAGTTCTCCCACTTAGAAATCATGGAGGGGTCTGAAATTGTCATCGTAGGTGCATGTCCACTGTGAGACATAATCTAAAAAAAAAATCCAGAAATCACAATGTATGATTTTTTAACTATTTATTTGTATGATACAGCTGCAAATAAGTATTTGAACACCTGAAAAAGTAAATCTTAATATTTGGTACAGTAGCCTTTGTTTGCAATTACAGAGGTCAAACATTTCCTGTAGTTTTTTACCAGGTTTGCACACACTGCAGGAGGGATTTTGGCCCACTCCTCCACACAGATCTCTAGATCAGTCTGGTTTCTGGCCTGTTGCTGAGAAACACGGAGTTTGAGCTCCCTCAGAAGATTCTCTATTGGGTTTAGGTCTGTAGACTGGCTAGGCCAAGCCATAACCTTGATATGCTTCTTACAGAGCCACTCCTTGGTTATCCTGGCTGTGTGCTTCGGGTCATTGTCATGTTGGAAGACCCAGCCTCGACCCATCTTCAATGCTCTAACTGAGGAAAGGAGGTTGTTCCCCAAAATCTCGCAATACATGGCGATCATCATCCTCTCCTTAATACATTGCAATCGCCCTGTCCCATGTGCAGAAAAACACCCCCAAAGCATGATGCTACCACCCCTATGCTTCACAGTAAGGATGGTGTTCTTGGGATGGTACTCATCATTCTTCTTCCTCCAAACACGTTTAGTGGAATTATGACCCAAAAGTTCTATTTTGGTCTCATCTGACCATATGAATTTCTCCAATGACTCCTCTGGATCATCCAAATGGTCATTGGCAAACTTAAGACGTGCCTGGACATGTGCTGGTTAAAGCAGGGGAACCTTCCGTGCCATGCATGATTTCAAACCATGACGTCTTAGTGTATTACCAACAGTAACCTTCGAAACAGTGGTCCCAGCTCTTTTCAGGTCATTGACCAGCTCCTCCCGTGTAGTTCTGGGCTGATTTCTCACCTTCCTTAGGATCATTGAGACCCCACGAGGTCAGATCTTGCATGGAGCCCCAGTCCAATGGAGATAAACAGTCATGTTTAGCTTCTTCCATTTTGTAATGATTGCTCCAACAGTGGACCTTTTTTCACCAAGCTGCTTGGCAATTTCCCCGTAGCCCTTTCCAGCCTTGTGGAGGTGTACAATTTTGTCTCTAGTGTCTTTGGACAGCTCTTTGGTCTTGGCCATGTTAGTAGTTGGATTTGTACTGATTGTATGGGGTGGACAGGTGTCTTTATGCAGCTAACGACCTCAAACAGGTGCATCTAATTTAGGATAATAAATGTAGTGGAGGTGGACATTTTAAAGGCAGACTAACAGGTCTTTAAGGGTCAGAATTCTAGCTGATAGACAGGTGTTTAAATACTTATTTGCAGCTGTATCATACAAATAAATAGTTTAAAAATCATTTATTGTGATTTCTGGATTTTTTTTTTTTTTTTAGATTATGTCTCTCACAGTGGACATGCACCTACGATGACAATTTCAGACCCCTCCACGATTTTTAAGTGGGAGAACTTGCAAAATAGCAGGGTGTTCAAATACTTATTTTTCTCACTGTAATTTGGTGATGGAATAGTTGTTCTGGAATACACGTTATATCCTTAAACATGATGAGCAAGATGAAAGTTAACAAGGACTACTTCCAAACGTCTTCTTTCTGTTTTTTAAGGCCTTTTGGGGCTTTACACTGAGAGACACTAGACTAGATTTTAATTTAAAATGAGTGCAGCAAAGTAACTTTCAGTCCTGTGACCGAGATCTGGGCTCTTGTTGTGTCATGTGCTTTTTTGGACAAACCATCAGACCCACATGTTTAAGCCAAAACAACAACTTTTGCATTGTAAAGCTTAATCTCTCATTTACCTGAAAATTATATAGGCACATATTCGGAACTGTATGTCTTTGTGCGTTATGTATTTATTTAGCAATATTCACGATGTTCTGTGCGTGTTTGTCATGTAGTCAGGTCAGCAGGACATACTGAGCAGTTTTGCAATCATCGGCACTTTGCAAGGTTCATATGATTGGTGTGTGGTTTTTGTGTTGGATATGTGTTGGATCCCTCCACCTTCTAAACACACTCTCCTCACTAGTCAACACATTTCCATGTCCATCCTTTATTGCTCTAACATGCAGCACATCCTTCCCAGCTCGGTCCCTCTGCAGCCGAAGAAGAAGAAGAAGAAGAAGAAGAAGAAGAAGTTTTGCACACAAATCTCCATCAGTGAACAGCTGAAAACTTGAACATGATAGACTTAATGATGAAACTATAAGGAACTACCTGGATAAAAGCAAATACACAGACAGAGAAGGGGAACTGTTTATAATTGTCCAGTGATTAGGTTAGATTTCCTCTTGAGACTGGTTCTTGTCAGGGTTTCTTCCTCATATTTATTTATTTTATTTCTTTATTTATTTGACACGGACAGTGTACATTAATTAACATTACTGTAAATGCACCAGAATTAGCCAAAAGCCTATTTTTCATCCGTTGTCCCTGGACAGATCTTAAAATTGTCAACCTAAAAACAAAGAATTACAGAGAACAATACAAATATATAAAAATAGTAAAACAGATATAATTCTTCAAATCTTATTGCTAAATACAATATACAAGTTTACTATAAAACAGCAAGTTGGGTTAAGGGAAAAACACCTATTCTTATTAATGCTGACATATCTGATGTACTAAGAACCAGTTTTTTAAATGCTTTTTAAACAAAGTGTATGTGGTGAGTTCTCTAATGTTCTGAGGTACAGAGTTCCACTCCTTTGCAGCTGTAACTGAAAAGGCACTCTGACTAAATACACTTTTACGCATTGGATGAAGAGAAAATTTAGTGGTATTTAAATGTGTTATTATTTGTTGTGAAATTAGTTTCTCTGCAACTTTTGACACTGTAGATATAATGCTAATTGGTCTGTAATTGTTCCACTCCTTTGCAGCTGTAACTGAAAAGGCACTCTGACTAAATACACTTTTCCTCAGAGGAACAACACAGTCTCCTTGGACCGACCCTCGTGTTACTCTCTGTGTGGTATTTTTAATGTTTACAAACTGACTAAGTGGCGGAAATGACAGACCATGGATGATTTTATATAACAGACAAAGGTTTGAATACTTAATGACATTTTCCCAACTTTAAATTTTGTGGTATTTAAATGTGTTATTATTTGTTGTGAAATTAGTTTCTCTGCAACTTTTGACACTGTAGATATAATGCTAATTGGTCTGTAATTGTTCCACTCCTTTGCAGCTGTAACTGAAAAGGCACTCTGACTAAATACACTTTTCCTCAGAGGAACAACACAGTCTCCTCGGACCGACCCTCGTGTTACTCTCTGTGTGGTACTTTTAATGTTTACAAACTGACTAAGTGGCGGAAATGACAGACCATGGATGATTTTATATAACAGACAAAGGTTTGAATACTTAATGACATTTTCCCAACTTAAAAACTTATGCTTTTGTAAAATGGCACAGTGATGATATCGTAATGTTTTTTTATCCACAATTTTGATTGTCTGTTTGTAAAGTGACTCCAAAGATTTTAATGTTGTTTTATTAGCCTGTGACCAGGTTGTAAGACAGTAAGTGATGTGAGGCATAACCATGCTATACATGAACATTTTAGCTGCCTGAAGAGGTTGGATCTTATGAACCGAAAATTTGCAATATTAAATTTGACTTGATTGCAGACCTTTTTTATCTGTGATTTAAAAGTTAGTTTACAGTTAATTATGATACCTAAGTATTTGAATTCTGACACACTTTTTATTCTTTCCCCTGCCACATAAATATCTGCCTGATTATTTGCAATGTTTGATTTAGAAAAAAACATTGAAACCGTTTTATTTACATTAAGTTTTAACTTGGACCATCGACTGTGTAAGTTTTTCAGCTACTTGTTTCGTGTTTTTACCATGGGTATAAATGACTGTGTCATCTGCATACATCTGGATATAGACATCTGCACAAACTGAAGGGAGATCGTTTATATAAAGTGAAAATAGCAGTGGCCCCAAAATAGAACCTTGAGGAACCCCTGTGGACATGACGAGGGGTGGTGAGTGTTAATCACTGATCCTAACTGACTGTAAGCGATTCGATAGATATGATTAAGATGAATTTTATTGCATCTGAGGAGAAATTTAATATGCTTAGTTTGTTTAATAATATTTTATGGTTTACAGTGTCAAAAGCTTTTCTTAAATCAAGAAACACAGCTCCAACCACACCACCTTTATCCAGTAAATGCTTGATATTTTCAATGAAAAAACAATTAGCAGTTTCTGTGGAGTGTTGAGTTCTGAAACCAAATTGCATTGGATGAAGAGAAAATTTAGTGGTATTTAAATGTGTTATTATTTGTTGTGAAATTAGTTTCTCTGCAACTTTTGACACTGTAGATATAATGTTAATTGGTCTGTAATTGTCCACTGACAATGGATCTCCATTTTTGAGAATTGGAACAACAGCAGCTGACTTCCACACACTTGGAAATACTGCCACAGTAAAGAAGAGATTGACAATTTTGGTTACTGGTGTAAATAATGTGTAACTAAGTTCTTTCAGCATACACATATCTATGCCAAATATGTCTCTAGTTCTGAAAAATGTAAATGTTTTTATTGTCTGTAAGACAATAAAAAGACAGTAAGACAGTTTCTGTGACTGTGCCCAAGTTGAAAATTGTTATTTATCGGACAAATATATAGGTTGTTCGATGGTAAGCTTTGGACAATAGTGGATACAGATTCAATAAAAAAATCTTCGAAGACATCTGCCACTTTGTTTGTATTATTTATAATTTGTCCGTTTATCTTAATTTCCAAAAGTTGTGTCCTGTCCTACAAGTTTTTTCAGTTGGTTCCATATTATTTTGGGATCCCCTTTTGCATTTTCTATTATAGTCAAAAATAAATCTGCTTTGGCCTTGCGTATAGCTTTAACGGTCTTATTCCTCAGTGTTGTAAATAGAATTTTAGCACTAGCTGACTTAGTTTTAATCGCATTTTTTAACGCACAATCCCTCTCTTTCATTAGTTTGAGTATGTACATATTCATCCAGGGAAGTATATTTTTATTGTGTTTGTGTTTAATTTTACAGCTAAAATCTTTAATTGTTCTCTCAATTGTCGCCACAAAAGATTCACAATCCATTTCACAATTTGTTCCCAACAGTATGTGATCCCAATCAGGGATAATAATCAAATCTCTTTTTTGAGAGCTTCCTGGCCACAAGGATCAAATTGTGATCAGAAAGACCAGCTAACATGTTGTATGATTTAAATATTCTCTCAGGTCGGTTGGTAAATACCAAATCAATCTGGGTGCTGCTTGATGCTGTGATTCTTGTGGGCCCATTGATCATTTGAACTAGATCAAATTTGTCAGTTATTTTTTAAAGCTTTTTTCTACAAGATGTGTCCTCCCAATTTATATTGATATCCCCCAAGATAATGATCTCTTTATTAAGGTTAAATTCTTTCAGTAATTTTTCAAACTTTTCATAAAAAATGGACTCAGAAGAGGGGGGGCGATATACGACAATAATTGTAAAAGACATTTGTGGTGATAGTATAATATTTAAGCCCAAGCATTCCAGATCATAATCATTCAGCCATTGAATTTCCTGACACTGAATATTGTTTTTTATGTATATCATGACGCCGCCACCCTTTGCTCCTTCTTCTCCTTATCTCAGACAGACAGAGATAATCCAAATTTGAGTTAAGTAACAAATGATTAACTTCTTCTGTTTTTGACATAATGCTTCTAATATTTAAATGCCCACCCAGCAGACCTTTGGGTTTTGCTTTAGGGTCCCAAACTATTTTTGAGTGATTGACAGTTTGAAAGAACGCCCATTTCCGGTGTTTGGCTACCCCTGGATTGAGTCGCTTCCCGTTAGCGGTCGTTACCGTGGTAACGGAGCGGCCATTCAGGAAAGTTTGTTGTTGTTGTCACGTGTCTGGATTGTGCCTCCCAGGCCCGGCCAAAGCTGCACCGCACCGCTAACCCACGGACCCACCACCAAAGCCTCCGTCCGATGTACCAACACGCAACCCCGAACCCGAAGTCTCCCCGCGCAGCGCCCCGACAGAACGCCCCGCCATCGCGCCATCCACACCATCGGCCTCGCCTCCTCGGACAGACAGCTCGGCCACAGTTGACGACAGGAACAGAGGAGAGAGAAAATCAGGACATTGTGCAGAGGAACACGGAAATACTCCTCTTATCAGGGAGTTTTTCAATGTCTGTTTATTACTGTAAGGCAGCCTTACTCAACCTCGCTCCTGTATGCAGCCTCGATGAGGCTGATGAATGTAGTGTCATCTGCAAACTTCCAGAGATTGACAGAGGGGTCTGTAGAGGTGCAGTCTTTGGTGTTCCAGAAGAAAAGCGGAGAGGACAGAACACATCTCGGGGGGGGCACGAGTGCTAATCGTATGGCTGTTTGACATGAATTTTCTTAATCTCACTAGCTGTTGACTTACTGTAAGAAAGCTGGTGATCCACTGACAAATAGTGCTAGGAAGAGAGAGCAGGCCTAGTTTGTTCTGGACCACTGTGATGATCAACTGAAGTCCACAAACAATATCTTTGCACAAGTCCCTGATTTGTCCAGATGTTGCAGGATGAAGTGCAGTCCCATCTTTACTGCATCAACCACATACCTGTTCCCTAGGTAAGCAAACTGCAGGGGGTCCAGCAAGGGTCTAGCGATGTCCTTATGCCAACACCACTCTTTAAAAATGACTTTATGACCACAGATGTTAGGGCAAAAAGTCTGTAGTCCAGTGATTCTTGGTTTCTTTGGGATGGGGATGATGGTGGAGCATTTAAAGCAGGCAGGCACTTCGCACAGTTCCAGTAATCTGTTAAAGAGCTGTGAAAAGATGGAAGCCAGCTGGACCGCACAATTTTTTAGAAAATCTACATTAAAACTCATTCAGACATAAGAGTAGCTCCTCTTGGCCGCTCTAATCTCCTTTATCAGTGTGCCTCTATCCTGATTGTACAAGATGCTGTCCCCATTCCTGAAGGCATCCTCTTTGGCCTGACAAAGCTGTCTGAGTCTTTCTGTGAACCATGGCTTATTGTTGTTGTGTGTTAAATGAGTCCTGTTTGGAATGTATATATCTCCAAACAAGTTATAAGATGTTACAGAGTCTGTGAAATTTGATTAGACCTTACTGCCTGCAACTAGAATACAGTGATAGTCAGGGTCATTTCTGAGTAAAGATAGACTGAATGAATCAGCAAACATATAAAAGAAAACTTTTTGTAAGGGTTTGAATATGACGATTTAATTTCACTGATTTTTGGAGTGATTTTGCCTTTACAATTTGCTGTTTAGTCCAAAGTCTATACAGCAAGATGTTTAAGAGTATTTGAATATGGGCCATGATTTTATATACATACCGTATTTTCCGGTCTATAAGCCGCTACTTTTTTCCCACGCTTTGAACTCCGCGGCTTAAACCAGGGCAGTCTCACCCCAAAGCGTCACATATCGACGCTGTTTATGTTGCGTCGGACGGCGTCCACATCCGACGCCGAGGGTACCCCTTCGCCGCTTTTGACGAGAGACGGAACCTCCCCTCGCCTCGCTTTTCGACGCAGATGGTTGAGAGCCCGTGTGCTACACTTTTCAACGCAGATCGCTGTCCTATACACTGAATAAAGTATTATTTATCATAATAAGTGTACAGGAATAATTTTTAAATTTCGAAAATCCTGAAGATGTCCGTAGCCTAACCTAACCCTAACCCAAACCCTAACCCAAACCCTAACCCTAACCCGAACCTAACCCTAACCCAAACCCTAACCGTAACCCGCAAATGGGGTTCCGTCCATCTCGTCAAAAGCGGCGAAGGGTTTCCGTCCTCTCGTCAAAAGCGGCGAAGGGGTACCCTCGGCGTCGGATGTGGACGCCGTCGACGCAACATCCACAGCGTCGATATGTGACGCTGTGGGGTGAGACTGTGTTGCTTAAACAAGAAGCAGCTAATTGGACAAACTTCAAGCCAAAAAACTGAGCGACATAACTTTAGACCAATAAAATTTCCGAACGGAAACGAATAAACGCACTTCACCTGTGCTCTGAGCTGCACGGCATTGGGAGAAAAGCTTCCACTGGGTGATTTTTAAACGCACAACGATGACAAAAGATAAACTCCCAAGAGAAATTGTTGTGTAAGGAAGGAGAAGGACAGTGAACAATGACTTACTTGGTATGCTACTGTTTAGATACAAGCCGTTGTAACACGTTGAGTCTGGGTTAAGGGCTATCTCGCTAACTCCAGTTGCAACAGAAATCATATAAGCACAGACAGGTTTCCAAAACTCTTGCTTTTTTATTTTTCTTGGCAACAGCGTTACGGGTTAGTCAAAGAAACTTAGAAATCAGCATCAGAAAATAATAAACACATAATTCTGGGTCTTGCACACACGCAGGAAATACCGGGAAAAATGTAGTGGCAGGCTATTCCCAAAATACTGCTATGCTCCTAAAGAAAGCGCAACATATTTCACCCGTTACACCATGTGTAACGTGTCTTTTGTTAAAGCCTATGTAAAGTTCATTAGTTTCAGTGTAGACATATACGGCTTATAGACAGGTGCGGCTTATTTACAGTACAGACCAAAAGTTTATATATATTATATATACAGTACAGACCAAAAGTTTGGACACACCTGCTCATTCGAAGAGTTTTCTTTATTTTCATGACTATGAAAATTGTAGAGTCATACTAAAGGCATCAAAACTATGAATTAACACGTGGAATTTTATACATAACAAAAAAGTGAACTGAAAATATGTCATATTGTAGGTTCTTCAAAGTAGGCAGCAAGAGAATGCCAAGAGTGTGCAAAGCAGTAATCTAAGCAAAAGGTGGCTACTTTGAAGAACCTACAATATGACATAATTTCAGTTGTTTCACACTTTTTTGTTATGTATATAATTCCACGTGTTAATTCATAGTTTTGATGCCTTCAGTGTGACTCTACAATTTTCATAGTCATGAAAATAAAGAAAACTCTTTGAATGAGAAGGTTTGTCCAAACTTTTGGTCTGTACTGTATGTTAAAAATAAAAATATTTGTAAAATTTAGTGGGTGCGGCTTATATTTGGGTGCACTTAATAGTCCAGAAATTACGGTATGTGGTTTATAGTTGTGGTGAGGGAAGACGTGCAGGTAGTTGGGTTGAAAGAGGCAGGTGTAAAGGACAGGGGGTGTACGGGGTTTGAGAATTTGGTTTAAAGAAATGATTCACGACTCTGGGCCGTTGATTTGGATCCCAAAAATGCGGTTGTGTCCCCACCTACAGTTTAGTTTAAGAATTGCAAGTGGAAACGCACCGAATGATGAGAGCCTGTGAGCGCATAAGCGGCATTTTCATATTTGAATATTGCCAGATATTTAATTTCTACCCTCTACGCTATTTTTTTTTGGTTTATTGTTCAACTAAAATGTAACATTACACATAACTAATAGTACATTATGAACAATAAAATAAAAATAAAAGAACATATTTTTTTCAAAGACGGTAAAATGTTTACTCAGTAGTTACACTGTTTCTAAGTGCGCATGCCTGGCAACCCAGTAGGCAACTTAGTATATAAAGAGGGGGTAACGGCTGTTTTGCTTCAGACAGCATATCCCATCGTTGAGATACGCTTAACCGGAAAGCTCGCGTTTATTTTATAATTGACCTACAGACATGGCCTTCGGGGTCAAAGCATCTAAGAACATTCTTTTTCTTAATAGTTTATTATTTTGGGTGAGTATATCGTCTCTATTCTCGTTTTACCCACTAGCAGATGAAACTATAGTCAATGTTGAAAGTCATCCCAGTATATTATATATCTGTGGGCAAAATTTGGAGTAGAATAAAATTATTATTCTAAAAATAATTATATTTTTAGAACAATACATTTAGAATCAGCAAAATAATACATTGTATTAAGATAATAAAAACTCAAACATATATTAGTTTGCTGATTCAGTTTCTGTAAATAAACATAATAAACCTAAGCAAGAAAGTGCAAAGTATCTATCTACCACATTATTGATAGCCCCCACAGTATTGGTGAAGTGTATTCTGGGTTTTTTCTGTTTGTTCGGATAACAACACGTCAATTTCGGTGTCATATTTTTCTCTAATTTATGCGTGATCTTGTTCACGTGTAAAATTTCAATGCCGCATTGTAAAAATCAATAGATTTTGTACGCCTCTTAAAGGCGAACATAGATAAAGTGGGAAGGATTTAGGCACTTTTGTGTGCCTCAGTATGACCCTCGAGCCAGTAAAAAAAATCCTATCAAAGCCTATATGAGAGATGTGATTCATACAAAGTGAGTATTAGTTCTCATGGACAGCTTCTTTCAGTCATAACTGATCATTGTCTTTCTCTAATCTGTGGCGGAAAGTGTAACTTTCTACAGCAATCAAGTTTTCTGGTCACAAATCCAAGAAACATCATTTGGTGATGGAATAGTTGTTCTGGAATACACGTTACATCCTTAAACATGATGAGCAAGATGAAAGTTAACAAGGACTACTTCCAAACTTCTACTTTCTGTTTTTTTTTAGGCCTTTTGGGGCTTTACACTGAGAGACACAAGACCAGATTTTAATTTAAAATTAGTGCAGCAAAGTAACTTTCAGTCCCGTGACCGAGATCTGGGCTCTTGTTGTGTCACATGCTTTTTTGGATAAACCATCAGACCCACATGTTTAAGTCAAAACAACAACTATTGCGTTGTAAAGCTTAATCTCTCATTTACCTGAAAATGATATAGGCACATATTCAGAAATGTATGTCTTGTATTTGTATTTGTATTCTGTGCGTCATGTATTTATTAAGCAATATTCACAATGTTCTGTGCGTGTTTGTCATGCAGTCGGGTCACGCTGTTGTTTTCAATAGTTGTTCACAAGTTTTATTTTTATGTGATTTCTCTGTCTCCAGTTGTCAGGAGTGGTGTTCACGTATGTCGGCTCTTATTTCATAACCAGCTATAAGAATTTTGATGACTTCAGGGTTGACGATTATGGCCTTGTCCCTGCAATCATCATTCTTGCCGTGGCCGGAGTCATATTCTCAATCAGCATAATTGGCTGCTGTGCAACTCTGAAGGAGTCTAAAATTGGCCTAGGCTTTGTGAGTACGGATTTTCCTGGAGCACAATCCCGAAAATATTGAAATAAATTTCGCTTTGACTTTCAGTTTTAAAAATAAAAAGAAGAAGCGAATTATTTTAACTCTTTCTTTCTTCATGCACATTTTGTTTGCATGCAGTTCCTACTGATTATCTTGCTGATCTTTGCTGCGGAGGTCACTGCCTTAGTGTTTGGCTACGTGTACAAACCATCAGTAAGTTTTCTGGTTTGGTAATTGCTGCTTTATAATTACTGTATTATTTTGGTGTCCACTTTCATGAATGTAGTTTGGTATTTTGTGAGCTTAATCTTATGAGCTTTTATCTTAAATTCATTTTTAAATTTGGTAGAGCCTTGTGATCTATGGACACAATATTTCTCAAATGATTTATAAATAACTGTGAATTAACTTTTTATTGACAGATAAGTGAAGGCTTGTACGATTCAGAGTATGATTTTTTTGATATGTACGATGGCTATAATTCACAATCCAAAGCAGTGGATTACTTGCAGACTCAGGTAAATAATTATTATAATTAGGTGTAATACATTATTAAAAACCTGTAGGCTGTACTTTTTTTTTTTTAATAATAGCACATGTCTATTTGCTCTCTCTTTTTCCAGCTGCAATGTTGTGGGTTAACTGATTACACCGACTGGAAAAATTTTCGATGGTACTATGATCACAAAACTGTGCCTGAATCATGCTGCAGAGCAAACGAACCGTGCAGTGGAAAATTGGAACAGCCACATCTGCTTAATACTGGTGTAAGCAAAAAAAATCTAAACTGCATTATTTTACATGTCAAACAATTCTGATCTTTACAATTACTGTATTTTTTTTATCATTTTATCATTTTCTTCAAAATCAAACCCTGCAATGAAGTCTTTGTATTTTTTAGGGATGTGTAGATAAATTGCAGAAGCTGCTGCAGGGTGTGCTGAATTTTGCCCTGCTTGTCATCTTGGGATTTGCCATCATAAAGGTATGTTAGGCCTATAATTTGTACAGAAATTACCTGCTTTTAAAAAGAATAATGTGGAAATGTTTGCACTGGTAACAATTTCTTTCTTTTCTTCAGTTCTTAGGCATTTTAAGCATTTCTTTTATCATCTGCCGAAAACCCGGAAATGACTACCAAACACTTTATGCGTAAAAGGTTCCATAAAGCTTCTTCATTATCAATAATGAAGATAGTCAGACATTTTTCATAATCTCATCAGTGACAATACTAACATTTCACACATTTGTTTTTCATGGCTTAGTATTTTAAGTTTTGTTGTGTTCTTTGCATAGAATTCACTGTTGTATTAAGAAATGAAGGAAGCAAATAATTTATGC
Organism: Silurus meridionalis; assembly: GCF_014805685.1. Taxonomy (NCBI): domain Eukaryota; kingdom Metazoa; phylum Chordata; class Actinopteri; order Siluriformes; family Siluridae; genus Silurus; species Silurus meridionalis. The sequence goes on from NC_060900.1 coordinate 15,289,928, forward strand.
TTACTTGTTTCCTTTTGTGGTAAGGACTAAAGTGCAGATAAATTTGCTACTTTTGGTTGACTGGTGTGCCTTAGCCAGCTATGTTTACTATTTGTATTCTACCTTAATTTATCAGAAATGCACACTTGCATGTACCTATTTATAATTGTAAGTTCAACAATAAAATGGAGTTCTACATTTGCCTGAACTGACTTCTTACAACATTCTAAACACTGAATTAAACATGATTCGAGGTTTAAGTGTATTCCATTTTTTGTCTCTAGATGTTGTTTATGTAAATGTCAAGGGTGTTGATGCTTTATTTTTTGCTATTAAACGTCTAAGGCAGGGGTGTCAAACTCAGATCTGGCCCGCGGAGTAATTCTTTTTGGCCCGCAAGATCATATCAAATGTGTATTAGAGCTGGCCCGCCAGTTGGGCATACATCGCTAATACTACAAATCCCAGAATGCTTTGTTAGTGCGTTGGCGCATCAGTTGAGACCGCTGAAAAACTCTGCGTACTCAGCGCTGAATTTACCCGGAGATTCACTGACTTTGAAGCCCAGAAATGCAGATTTGAACCGCTTAGTAATCCGTTTGTGGTTGACGTGGAAAGCGCACCAACCAACCTCACAATGGAGCTGATTGAACTTCAGTGTAGAGACGCTCAAGTCAAAGTACCACTCTGTGTGTGCTGCACAGTTTCCTTGTTTTCTCCCCGACACACTGCTCCAACTCCGTGCCCAAGCTGCTCAAATCCTCTTTATGTTCACCAGCACATATCTGTGTGTGCAACTGTTCTCTTTAATGAAGATGAACAAAACACCACTCAGGAGTCTCACTGATGAAAACCTTCACTCAATCCTGAGGATTTCCCCAGCTCAGAGCCTAAACCCAGACTTTGATGCAGGTATCTGCTTCAACCAATCAGAGTAAACCAGAATGTAGAAACTGAGCTTGAATAAATGTTGTCTTTATGCACTTCTTCTACTCCAAGTCATGGACTGTTAATGCTTAAATGATTGCTTTTTTAATTGAAGGAAATTATTATTATTTTTGTTTTGTTGCCCTGTGAAAAAAGATTTACATTATAAAGGAATTCAAAAGTCTATAGATAGAGAGACATAGTAAGAAACGAATACCACTGATTTGCGTTTTATTTCAAATTTTATTTCTTCTTCTTCTGTTTCTTCTTTCGGCTGCTCCCATTAGGGGTCGCCACAGCGGATCATCCGTCTCCATACCACCCTGTCCTCTACATCTGCCTCTTTCACACCAACTACCTGCATGTCTTCCCTCACCACATCCATGAACCTCCTCCTTGGCCTTCCTCTTTTCCTCCTACATGGTGGCTCCATCCTCAGCATTCTTCTACCAATATAATTCATGTCCCTCCTCTGCACATGTCCAAACCATCTCAATCTCGCCTCCCTCACCTTGTCACCAAAACATCCTACATGCGCTGTCCCTCTAATAAACTCATTTCTAATCTTGTCCATCCTCGTCACTCCCAACGAAAACCTTAACATCTTCAGCTCTGCCACCTCCAACTCCGCCTCCTGTCTTTTACTCAATGCCACTGTTTCTAATCGCAGGTCTCACCACAGTCCTATAAACTTTCCCTTTCATTCTTGCAGGTTCCCGACTATCACAAATCACTCCTGTCACTCTTCTCCACCCACTCCACCCTGCCTGCACTCTTTTCTTTACTTCTCTAACACACTCTCCATTACTTTGCACTGTTGACCCAAGGTACCTGAACTCCTCCACCTATTCCAGCTCTTCTCCCTGCAACCGCATCACTCCACTGCCCTCCCTCTCATTCACACACATGTACTCGGTCTTACTCCTACTGACTCTCATTCCCCTTCTCTCCAGCGTATATCTCCACCTCTCCAGGCTCTTCTCAACCTGCTCCCTACTCTCACCACAAATCACAATATCATCCGCAAACATCATAGTCCAGGGAGACTCCTATCTGACCTCGTCCGTCAACCTGTCCATCACCACTGCAAACAGGAAAGGGCTCAGGGCCGATCCTTGATGCAGTCCAACCTTCACCCTGAACCACTCTGTCGTACCTACTGCACACTTCACTGCCGTCACACTGTCCTCATACATGTCCTGCACCACCATCACATACTTCTCTGACACACCTGACTTCCTCATACAATACCACAACTCCTCTCTTGGCACTCTGTCATACGCTTTCTCTAAATCCACAAATACACAATGCAATTCCTTCTGTCCTTCTCTATACTTCTCCATCAACATCCTCAAAGCAAATAAGGCATCTGTGGTGCTCTTCCTCGGCATGAAACCATACTGTTGCTCACAGATGGTCACCTCTTCTCTCAGCCTGGCTTCCACTACTCTTTCCCATAACTTCATGGTGTGACTGATCAACTTAATTCCCCTGTAGTTACTGCAAGACTGCACATCTCCTTTATGCTTAAAGATCAGTACCAGCACACTTCTTCTCCATTCCTCAGGCATCTTCTCACCTTCCAAAATCCTGTTAAACAATCTGGTTAAAAACTCCACTGCCATCTCTCCTAAACATCTCCACGCTTCTACCGGTATGTCATCTGGTCCAACCGACTTTCCACTCTTCATCCTCTTAATTGCTGCTCTCACTTCCTCCTTACTAATCCTATCTACATCCTGCTTCACCAACTCCACATCGTCCAACCTTCTCTCTCTGATTTTCCTCATTCATCAGCTGCTCAAAATACTCCCTCCACCTTCTCAACACACTCTCCTCACTAGTCAACACATTTCCCTCTCCATCCTTTTCTGCTCTAACTTGCAGTACATCCTTCCCAGCACGGCCCCTCTGCCTGGCCAATCAGTATAAATCCTTTTCTCCTTCCTTAGTGTCCAACCTCTCATACAGCTCCTCATATGCCTTTTCCTTGGCTTTCGCCACATCCCTTTTACCTGCTGCCGCATCTCCTTGTACTCCTGCCTACTTTTCTCATCACTCTGTCTATCCCACTTCTGTTTTGCCAACCTCTTTCTCCTTATGCTCTCCTGCACTTCCTCATTCCACCACCACGTCTCCTTGTCTAGCTTTCTATTTCCAGATGTCACACCAAGTACTTTTCTAGCTACCTCCCTCATCACTCCTGCAGTAATTGCCCAATCATCCAACACCTCTTCACCACCACCGAGCCCCTGTCTGACCTCTTCCCTGAACCTCACACTACACTCTTCCTCCTTAAGTTTCCACCATCTTATTCTTCTTTCAGTCTTCACTCTCATCCTCTTCTCCTTCACCTTCAAAACCATCCTACGGACCACCATCCAATGCTGTCTAGCTACACTGTCCCCTGCCAACACCTTACAGTCTCAATCTCCTTCAGGTTGCATCTCCTGCATAGCACATAGTCCACCTGTGTGCACCTTCCTCCACTCTTATCGTCACCCTATGATCCTCCTTCTTCTTAAAATAAGTGTTCATCACTGCCATTTCCATCCTTCTAGCAAGATCTACCACCATCTGCCCTTCCACATTCCTCTCCTTAAAACCATACCTACCCATCACCTCCTCATCACCTCTGTTCCCTTCACCTACATGTCCATTAAAGTCTGCCCCAATCACCAATCGTTCTTTCCTAGGTACACCATCTACCACTTCATCTAACTCACTCCAGAATTTTTCCTTCTCCTCCATCTCACAGCCAACTTGTGGAGCATAGGCACTGATGACATTTATCATCATCCTTCAACTTCCAGCTTCACGATCATCACCCTATCAGAAACTCTCTTCACCTCCACTACACTCTTACTGTACTCTTCCTTCAGAATCACCCCTACACCATTTCTCTTTCCATCCACACCATGATAAAACAGTTTAAATCCACCTCCAATGTTCCTGGCCTTACTCCCTTTCCACTTGGTCTCCTGAACACACAACATATCTACCTTTCTCCTCTCCATCATATCAGCTATCTCTCTCCCTTTACCTGTCATAGTACCAACATTTAAAGTACCAACTCTCCTACACTGCTCCTTTCCCTGCCGTCTCTGTAGAAGTCTTCCTCCTCTCCTTCTCCTCCTTCGGCCAACAGTAGCCCAATTTCCACTGGTACCCTGTCAGCTAACGATACCTGTGGCGGTCGTTGTAAACCCGGGCCTCGACCGATCCGGTATGAAATTCTCATTTGTGATCTGCATATTTGATTTGGCACGTTTTTACACTGAATGCCCTTCCTAACGCAACCCTCCAAATTTACCCGGGCTTGGGACCAGCACTAAGAGTGCACTGGCTTGTGCATCCATAATGGCTGGGTTCAAATTTTATTTCTCATATGTTTATAATATTAAACTTTTGTTGTTCCAGATTCAATGTTTATGCAAAACTAAAGTTTGTTTCCATATGAAAAGGTTCAACATTACATATCTGGAGACGGAAAACATGCACAATTGCAGTAAAATTTTTCAATAAATATTAAGTTTGGCCCACGACTTCGTCCCAGTTTTTAATTATGGCCCACTGTGAATTTGAGTTTGACACCCCTGGTCTAAGGAATCAGATATCACATATTAAATGCTGACTTGCTGAGTATTTATTGTTATTAAAAGCAGCACTTTTAGGTTAACTTCTGTATAAAAAAAAAAGTGTTATAACTTCAGGTTATAATTTCAGGTATTATCTGTGTCATGGTGACGTCTATGTAATCTGAGAGTTTATAGCATGGGATCAGAAAGTTTATTAACCACTTAATTCCTGTTCAATTTAGTAGATATCTGTTGGTTGAGGTTTTTTTATTTCTTTCAAGACTATGTTCTAGATCATATCTACATTAATGCAAAATGACACAATTTATTATTTTATGTAACCATATGATCCAGTAGGGCTGGGCGATAAATCGATTTTATCGATTAACTCGAATGTCTAGTATACATCGATCTGTTTTGATAAAATCAGGTTTCTCTTTAATGTCCGCCGACACTCCTTTGGGCTCCCCTAGTTTCGAACGAACTTAGCCACCCCTCCCCTGCACGTTTGCCATAGAGATACACAAACAACATGGCAGCGAGCAGAGAAGAACTCGACCATCGAGGCGCTACCAGGAGGCGGACTCCATCCTGTCAGAAAGTTCAGGTTATAGGATCCAAGGCAGATGCAAAAGGAGCAGGGAGAAAAGCTGTGCAGAGCTGAATCGGGAAGCCGATTCAGGAGCCGATTCAGGAGCCGATTCAGGAGCCGATTCAGGAGCCGATTCACGGAGCCGATGTGCGGAGGGTGAGGATTCGAGCGGAAACCAGAGCGCGTTCAGCGCGAGCCGGAAACCGAAACGCGCGTTCAGCGCGAGCAAACAGAGCCGGAAACCGGAGCGCGTTCAGCGCGAGCAGTCGGAAACCGGGCGCGTTCAGCGCGAGCCGAGTCGGAAACCGGGCGCGTTCAGCGCGAGCAGAGCAGAGCCGAACCAGAAACCGGGCGCGTTCAGTGCGAGCTGAGCAGAGCCGAACCAGAAACGGGCGCGTTCAGCGCGAGCCGAGTCGGAAACCGGGCGCGTTCAGCGCGAGCCGAGTCGGAAACCGGGCGCGTTCAGCGCGAGCCGAGTCGGAAACCGGGCGCGTTCAGCGCGAGCCGAGCCGGAGGACAGAATGGTCAGGTCAGAGACAAAGAACAAACAAAAGAACGAATAAGCAAAACAGAATACGCTGGAGAGTGATCAGGGCAAGCCTAAAGACAATCTGGCACTGACTGGAGGATTCAGGCGTCCTTATAAGTGCCAGAAAATCATCGCCATATCCGTGCAGCTGGTTGGGAGTGGGCGTTTCCTCTGTGATTGAGGCGGTAATGCCTGAAGTGCTCAAGCGGGCTGACACCATCCTGGCGAACTCTCTCCAGAACTCCAGGGAGCAGAGTGTTAGGGGGAAAGGCGTACAGGCGTAGCCTCGGCCACGACCGTACCATGGCATCCAGCCCTAACGGGGCTGGGTGAGAGAGAGAAAACCAGAGGGGACAGTGCGAGATCTCCTGGGTCGCGAAAAGATCCACCTGGGCTCTGTAAAACCTCTGCCACACAAGCTCCACCACCTCGGGGTGGAGACGCAATTCCCCAGGCCTCGGCCCCTGCCTCGACAGGGCGTCTGCTCTGACATTCAACCAACCCGGGATGTAAATGGCTCTTAAGGACAGGAGCCTGTCCTGAGACCACAAGAGGACCGCTCGTGCTAGCTTGTACAAGGGGCGAGATCGGAGACCCACCTGGTGGTTAATGTAAGAGACCACTGCTGTATTGTCCGTGCGGACCAACACATGGCGATCTCTCAGGTCCAGGAGAAAGTGTTTTAAACCCAAAAACACTGCCATCATCTCCAGGCAATTTATGTGCCACGAGAGACGAGGGCCGCTCCACAGACCCTGGGCGGAGTGGCCACTCATGACCGCTCCCCACCCCGTGAGGGAAGCATCCGTCGTTAGCATCACACGATGACGCGGAGCCCCCAACACTGGGCCACGGGACAGAAATGTCCGGTCTTTCCAGACATCCAAGGCTCGAAGGGCACGCCATGAGACCTTGATAGTGCGATGCGGGTTTCCCTGAGGAGAACCCCTGCCCCGGAGCCACCACTGGTTTACGGAATGTAGAAGCCTGACTCTCGAACCGAGGGGGGAACCACCTCGATGGCCCCTTTCCCCAGGAGCGTACGCACTTCCTGTTCCAGGACCAGAGCCTGCTTGGGTCCCACCAGGTTGGGACACATCCCGTTGAAACGGGGAGGAGAGGAAGCGAACTGAATCACGTAACCGCCCTCTATCGTCCGCAGGACTCCACCGGCCAAACTAGATCCAGCTTAGCAACGGTTGCGTCACGACCTCGAGGAGTTCCTCATACAGCACAGGCTGAGAGGAATCCACGAGCTCGCTAGCATCCATCAGATCACCTTCCTTGGAAGGAGAGACATGTAATGCCAAGCTGCTCGTACCGGGAGAAGAAGCAGCCATCAGGCCTGCTTCTCCGAGAGAGCAGAAGCTCAATTCAGCAAACGAAGCTGAAGCGGACTCATCCGACTCCAACCCCGCCGCTAAATCGGCCTGCAAACCCCACGAGCGCCGGCGCCACTTAGCCTCAGCGAGAGCGGGACCAGAGCCGCGCGAGAGAGAGCTCTTCTCAAAGAGCGCTCTCCGGGAGCCAAGCGTGCCCATAGCCATGCGGCTACAATGCCAGCAATCGACTCCCTCGACAGCCGAATGTGCATGCTCCACTCCCAGGCAAACAACACACCGATCATGTCAATCCTTACCGGTAATGAAATGCGGACATGGATGAACACATTTTCGGAAATTCTGTCTGCCAGCCATCACTCGATCAGAGAAAACACAGTCAATCATTCAAATTATTTTTATTAACAGTGTCCCTGTCTATTACTCTGTTCAATTTTTATCTCATTTTACTGTGGAGTTTTGGAGAAAAGTAAAGGCAAATTCACTCAAAACCTCAGGTGCATTTTTAATCATGTTCCACATTTAAAAACTCATAAAACATTTTTCTTTGTAGGTTTGCTTATTTTATGTTATGTTACATTTTGTTTTCACAATTTACAATGGCAGGGCCTGCCATCTTATATTTTTGGCTTGTTGTTTCTGATTGCACTTTAACCCAAAGTGGGTTATAATCCCAGAAGATTAAATAAACTTTATTTAATGAAGTTTAAACTTTTTTTAAAATTTTTCTTTGTCATATGCAGATTGATTTTAAGCAGGGGGGAAAAAATCAATTTAAATCGCTAATCTGGGCCATATCGCCCAGCTCTATGATCCAGTATTCATTTGATAAAAATTTTTTTAACCATAATAATTTTATGCAAGGTGAAGTGTACAATCATGTGTACAATGTATATATATGTTTAATGTAATCCTTTCATACTATGTGAAATTTATTTTTTTTATTAGATGATGTACTGCAACCAGAAGATGGCAGGATTTGTTTATACATATGCAGCTAAAAGATGTGATGTATTAAAACTTTTAGATATATACAGTCACTTTCAAACGTATTAAAACAACAAACATGTAAGCTGTGACAATAGATCAGATTTTAGGTTTAGTTTTCTGATATATTCATCTAGATAGATGTATGAGATGTGTTGAATATATTTGGTTGCATTTGCCATGCTTGCAGTAACTTCATCAAGCTGGCACTAGCATTTCTGTTGAATTTTAATATGGCCTTCTGATTCTTGCTATTCATCTTCTGTTTGGTCTATTTTTATTTTTGTACATCTACAATCCTGATTCTAAGCTTTGAGTTTCATTATCATCAACTGTTTTACCTGTTCTATGTCTAGTTGAGTACAAGTGTTTTTTCAGCTCTATGCTCTTTGTTTGTTTATCAAACCAAAATTGCCAAATTGTCAAACCAAATTGACAAATTGTTTATATCAATGGAACTGAGGTACAGCAGGTCTCCAGCTTTAAGTTCTTGGGAGTTCACGTCTCTGAGGATCTGTCCTGGTACCAGAACATTCCAGCTCTGTTTAGGAAGACACAACTATAATTAACCACTGTCTTTCTCTAATCTGTGGCTGAAAGTGTAACTTTCTACAGCAGTCAAGTTTTACAGTGAGGAAAATAAGTATTTAAACACCCTGCTTTGTTGCAAGTTCTCCCACTTAGAAATCATGGAGGGGTCTGAAATTGTCATCGTAGGTGCATGTCCACTGTGAGAGACATAATAAAAAAAAAAATTAATCCAGATAAAAATTAATCTGGCCTGTCGCTGAGAAACACGGAGTTTGAGCTTCCTCCAAAGATTCTCTATTGGGTTTAGGTCTGGAGACTGGCTAGGCCAAGCCAGAACCTTGATATGCTTCTTACAGAGCCACTCCTTGGTTATCCTGGCTGTGTGCTTCGGGTCATTGTCATGTTGGAAGACCCAGCCTCGACCCATATTCAATGCTCTAACTGGGGAAAGGAGGTTGTTCCCCAAAATCTTGCAATACATGGCCCTGGTCATCCTCTCCTTAATACAGTGCAGTCGCCCTGTCCCATGTGCAGAAAACACCCCAAAGCATGATGCTACCACCCCCATGCTTCACAGTAGGGATGGTGTTCTTGGGATGGTACTCATCATTCTTCTTCTTTCAAACACGTTTAGTGGAATTATGACCCAAAAGTTCTATTTTGGTCTCATCTGACCACATGACTTTCTCCCATGACTCCTCTGGATCATCCAAATGATCATTGGCAAACTTAAGACGTGCCTGGACATGTGCTGGTTTAAGCAGGGGAACCTTCCGTGCCATGCATGATTTCAAACCATGACGTCTTAGTGTATTACCAACAGTAACCTTCGAAACAGTGGTCCCAGCTCTTTTCAGGTCATTGACCAGCTCCTCCCGTGTAGTTCTGGGCTGATTTCTCACCTTCCTTAGGATCATTGAGACCCCACGGTGAGATCTTGCAAGGAGCCCCAGTCCAATGGAGATTGACAGTCATGTTTAGCTTCTTCCATTTTCTAATGATTGCTCCAACAGTGGACCTTTTTTCACCAAGCTGTTTGGCAATTTCCCCGTAGCCCTTTCCAGCCTTGTGGAGGTATACAATTTTGTATTTAGTGTCTTTGGACAGCTCTTTGGTCTTGGCCATGTTAGTAGTTGGATTTGTACTGATTGTATGGGGTGGACAGGTGTCTTTATGCAGCTAACGACCTCAAACAGGTGCATTTTATTTAGGATAATAAATGTAGTGGAGGTGGACATTTTAAAGGCTCCCTTTACCTGTCATAGTACCAACATTTAAAGTACCAACTCTCCTACACTGCTCCTTTCCCTGCCGTCTCTGTAGAAGTCTTCCTCCTCTCCTTCTCCTCCTTCGGCCAACAGTAGCCCAATTTCCACTGGTACCCTGTCAGCTAACGATACCTGTGGCGGTCGTTGTAAACCCGGGCCTCGACCGATCCGGTATGAAATTCTCATTTGTGATCTGCATATTTGATTTGGCACGTTTTTACACTGAATGCCCTTCCTAACGCAACCCTCCAAATTTACCCGGGCTTGGGACCAGCACTAAGAGTGCACTGGCTTGTGCATCCATAATGGCTGGGTTCAAATTTTATTTCTCATATGTTTATAATATTAAACTTTTGTTGTTCCAGATTCAATGTTTATGCAAAACTAAAGTTTGTTTCCATATGAAAAGGTTCAACATTACATATCTGGAGAGACGGAAAACATGCACAATTGCAGTAAAATTTTTCAATAAATATTAAGTTTGGCCCACGACTTCGTCCCAGTTTTTAATTATGGCCCACTGTGAATTTGAGTTTGACACCCCTGGTCTAAGGAATCAGATATCACATATTAAATGCTGACTTGCTGAGTATTTATTGTTATTAAAAGCAGCACTTTTTAGGTTAACTTCTGTATAAAAAAAAAAAAAAGTGTTATAACTTCAGGTTATAATTTCAGGTATTATCTGTGTCATGGTGACGTCTATGTAATCTGAGAGTTTATAGCATGGGATCAGAAAGTTTATTAACCACTTAATTCCTGTTCAATTTAGTAGATATCTGTTGGTTGAGGTTTTTTTTTTTATTTCTTTCAAGACTATGTTCTAGATCATATCTACATTAATGCAAAAATGACACAATTTATTATTTTATGTAACCATATGATCCAGTAGGGCTGGGCGATAAATCGATTTTATCGATTAACTCGAATGTCTAGTATACATCGATCTGTTTTGATAAAAATCAGGTTTCTCTTTAATGTCCGCCGACACTCCCCTTTGGGCTCCCCTAGTTTCGAACGAACTTAGCCACCCCCTCCCCCTGCACGTTTGCCATAGAGATACACAAACAACATGGCAGCGAGCAGAGAAGAACTCGGCCATCGAGGCGCTACCAGGAGGAGACGGACTCCATCCTGTCAGAAAGTTCAGGTTATAGGATCCAAGGCAGATGCAAAAGGAGCAGGGGAGAAAAGCTGTGCAGAGCTGAATCGGGAAGCCGATTCAGGGAGTCGATTCCGGGAGCCGATTCAGGGAGCCGATTCAGGGAGCCGATTCACGGAGCCGATGTGCGCGGAGGGTGAGGATTCCGAGCCGGAAACCAGAGCGCGTTCAGCGAGCAGAGCAGAGCCGAACCGGAAACCGGGCGCGTTCAGCGCGAGCAGAGCAGAGCCGAACCGGAAACCGGGCGCGTTCAGCGCGAGCAGAGCCGAGCCGGAAACCGGAGCGCGTTCAGCGCGAGCAGAGCAGAGCCGAACCAGAAACCGGAGCGCGTTCAGTGCGAGCTGAGCAGAGCCGAACCGGAAACCGGAGCGCGTTCAGCGAGCCGAGTCGGAAACCGGGCGCGTTCAGCGAGCCGAGTCGGAAACCGGGCGCGTTCAGCGCGAGCAGAGCCGAACCGAAACCGGAGCGCGTTCAGCGCGAGCCGAGCCGAGCCGAGCCGGAGGACAGAATGGTCAGGTCAGAGACAAAGAACAAACAAAAGAACGAATAAGCAAAACAGAATACGCTGGAGAGTGATCAGGGCAAGCCTAAAGACAATCTGGCACTGACTGGAGGATTCAGGCGTCCTTATAAGTGCCAGAAAATCATACGCCATATCCGTGCAGCTGGTTGGGAGTGGGCGTTTCCTCTGTGATTGAGGCGGTAATGCCTGAAGTGCTCAGCGGGCTGACACCATCCTGGCGAACTCTCCAGAACTCCAGGGAGCAGAGTGTTGGGGAAAGGCGACAGGCGTAGCCTCGGCCACGACCGTACCATGGCATCCAGCCCTAACGGGGCTGGGTGAGAGAGAGAAAACCAGAGGGGACAGTGCGAGATCTCCTGGGTCGCGAAAAGATCCACCTGGGCTCTGTAAAACCTCTGCCACACAAGCTCCACCACCTCGGGGTGGAGACGCAATTCCCCAGGCCTCGGCCCCTGCCTCGACAGGGCGTCTGCTCTGACATTCAACCAACCCGGGATGTAAATGGCTCTTAAGGACAGGAGCCTGTCCTGAGACCACAAGAGGACCGCTCGTGCTAGCTTGTACAAGGGGCGAGATCGGAGACCCACCTGGTGGTTAATGTAAGAGACCACTGCTGTATTGTCCGTGCGGACCAACACATGGCGATCTCTCAGGTCCAGGAGAAAGTGTTTTAAACCCAAAAACACTGCCATCATCTCCAGGCAATTTATGTGCCACGAGAGACGAGGGCCGCTCCACAGACCCTGGGCGGAGTGGCCACTCATGACCGCTCCCCACCCGTGAGGGAAGCATCCGTCGTTAGCATCACACGATGACGCGGAGCCCCAACACTGGGCCACGGGACAGAAATGTCCGGTCTTTCCAGACATCCAAGGCTCGAAGGGCACGCCATGAGACCTTGATAGTACGATGCGGGTTTCCCCTGAGGGAGAACCCCCTGCCCCGGAGCCACCACTGGTTTACGGAATGTAGAAGCCTGACTCTCGAACCGAGGGGGGAACCACCTCGATGGCCCCTTTCCCCAGGAGCGTACGCACTTCCTGTTCCAGGACCAGAGCCTGCTTGGGTCCCACCAGGTTGGGACACATCCCGTTGAAACGGGGAGGAGAGGAAGCGAACTGAATCACGTAACCGCCCTCTATCGTCCGCAGGACTCCACCGGCCAAACTAGATCCAGCTTAGCAACGGTTGCGTCACGACCTCGAGGAGTTCCTCATACAGCACAGGCTGAGAGGAATCCACGAGCTCGCTAGCATCCATCAGATCACCTTCCTTGGAAGGAGAGACATGTAATGCCAAGCTGCTCGTACCGGGAGAAGAAGCAGCCATCAGGCCTGCTTCTCCGAGAGAGCAGAAGCTCAATTCAGCAAACGAAGCTGAAGCGGACTCATCCGACTCCAACCCCGCCGCTAAATCGGCCTGCAAACCCCACGAGCGCCGGCGCCACTTAGCCTCAGCGAGAGCGGGACCAGAGCAGCGAGAGAGCTCTTCTCAAAGAGCTCTCCGGGAGCCAAGCGTGCCCATAGCCATGCGGCTACAATGCCAGCAATCGACTCCTCGACAGCCGAATGTGCATGCTCCACTCCCAGGCAAACAACACACGATCATGTCAATCCTTACCGGTAATGAAATGCGGACATGGATGAACACATTTTCGGAAATTCTGTCTGCCAGCCATCACTCGATCAGAGAAAACACAGTCAATCATTCAAATTATTTTTATTAACAGTGTCCCTGTCTATTACTCTGTTCAATTTTTATCTCATTTTACTGTGGAGTTTTGGAGAAAAGTAAAGGCAAATTCACTCAAAACCTCAGGTGCATTTTAATCATGTTCCACATTTAAAAACTCATAAAACATTTTTCTTTGTAGGTTTGCTTATTTTATGTTATGTTACATTTTGTTTTCACAATTTACAATGGCAGGGCCTGCCATCTTATATTTTTGGCTTGTTGTTTCTGATTGCACTTTAACCCAAAGTGGGTTATAATCCCAGAAGATTAAATAAACTTTATTTAATGAAGTTTAAACTTTTTAAAATTTTCTTTGTCATATGCAGATTGATTTTAAGCAGGGGGGAAAAAATCAATTTAAATCGCTAATCTGGGCCATATCGCCCAGCTCTATGATCCAGTATTCATTTGATAAAAATTTTTTTAACCATAATAATTTTATGCAAGGTGAAGTGTACAATCATGTGTACAATGTATATATATGTTTAATGTAATCCTTTCATACTATGTGAAATTTATTTTTTTTATTTGATGATGTACCGCAACCAGAAGATGGCAGGATTTGTTTATACATATGCAGCTAAAAGATGTGATGTATTAAAACTTTTAGATATATACAGTCACTTTCAAACGTATTAAAACAACAAACATGTAAGCTGTGACAATAGATCAGATTTTAGGTTTAGTTTTCTGATATATTCATCTAGATAGATGTATGAGATGTGTTGAATATATTTGGTTGCATTTGCCATGCTTGCAGTAACTTCATCAAGCTGGCACTAGCATTTCTGTTGAATTTTAATATGGCCTTCTGATTCTTGCTATTCATCTTCTGTTTGGTCTATTTTTATTTTTGTACATCTACAATCCTGATTCTAAGCTTTGAGTTTCATTATCATCAACTGTTTTACCTGTTCTATGTCTAGTTGAGTACAAGTGTTTTTCAGCTCTATGCTCTTTGTTTGTTTATCAAACCAAAATTGCCAAATTGTCAAACCAAATTGACAAATTGTTTATATCAATGGAACTGAGGTACAGCAGGTCTCCAGCTTTAAGTTCTTGGGAGTTCACGTCTCTGAGGATCTGTCCTGGTACCAGAACATTCCAGCTCTGTTTAGGAAGACACAACTATAATTAACCACTGTCTTTCTCTAATCTGTGGCTGAAAGTGTAACTTTCTACAGCAGTCAAGTTTTACAGTGAGGAAAATAAGTATTTAAACACCCTGCTTTGTTGCAAGTTCTCCCACTTAGAAATCATGGAGGGTCTGAAATTGTCATCGTAGGTGCATGTCCACTGTGAGAGACATAATAAAAAAAATTAATCCAGATAAAAATTAATCTGGCCTGTCGCTGAGAAACACGGAGTTTGAGCTTCCTCCAAAGATTCTCTATTGGGTTTAGGTCTGGAGACTGGCTAGGCCAAGCCAGAACCTTGATATGCTTCTTACAGAGCCACTCCTTGGTTATCCTGGCTGTGTGCTTCGGGTCATTGTCATGTTGGAAGACCCAGCCTCGACCCATATTCAATGCTCTAACTGGGGAAAGGAGGTTGTTCCCAAAATCTTGCAATACATGGCCCTGGTCATCCTCTCCTTAATACAGTGCAGTCGCCCTGTCCCATGTGCAGAAAAACACCCCCAAAGCATGATGCTACCACCCCCATGCTTCACAGTAGGGATGGTGTTCTTGGGATGGTACTCATCATTCTTCTTCTTTCAAACACGTTTAGTGGAATTATGACCCAAAAGTTCTATTTTGGTCTCATCTGACCACATGACTTTCTCCCATGACTCCTCTGGATCATCCAAATGATCATTGGCAAACTTAAGACGTGCCTGGACATGTGCTGGTTTAAGCAGGGGAACCTTCCGTGCCATGCATGATTTCAAACCATGACGTCTTAGTGTATTACCAACAGTAACCTTCGAAACAGTGGTCCCAGCTCTTTTCAGGTCATTGACCAGCTCCTCCCGTGTAGTTCTGGGCTGATTTCTCACCTTCCTTAGGATCATTGAGACCCCACGAGGTGAGATCTTGCAAGGAGCCCCAGTCCAATGGAGATTGACAGTCATGTTTAGCTTCTTCCATTTTCTAATGATTGCTCCAACAGTGGACCTTTTTTCACCAAGCTGTTTGGCAATTTCCCCGTAGCCCTTTCCAGCCTTGTGGAGGTATACAATTTTGTATTTAGTGTCTTTGGACAGCTCTTTGGTCTTGGCCATGTTAGTAGTTGGATTTGTACTGATTGTATGGGGTGGACAGGTGTCTTTATGCAGCTAACGACCTCAAACAGGTGCATTTTATTTAGGATAATAAATGTAGTGGAGGTGGACATTTTAAAGGCAGACTAACAGGTCTTTAAGGGTCAGAATTCTAGCTGATAGACAGGTGTTCAAATACTTATTTGCAGCTGTATCATACAAATAAATAGTTTAAAAATTATATATTGTGATTTCTGGATTTTTTATTTAGATTATGTCTCTCACAGTGGACATGCACCTACAATGACAATTTCAGACCCCTCCATGAATTCTAAGTGGAAGAACTTGCAAAATAGCAGGGTGTTCAAATACTTATTTTCCTCGGTGAGCCCCCTCTTACCTCGGTGAGCTATTGGTGATGGAATAGTTGTTCTGGAATACACGTTACATCCTTAAACATGATAAGCAAGATGAAAGTTAACAAGGACTACTTCCAAATGTCTTCTTTCTGTTTTTTAAGGCCTTTTGGGGCTTTACACTGAGAGACACAAGACCAGATTTTAATTTAAAATGAGTGCAGCAAAGTAACTTTCAGTCCTGTGACCGAAATCTGATCTTGTTATGTCACATGCTTTTTTGGACAAACCATCAGACCCACATGTTTACGCCAAAACAACTATTGCATTGTAAAGCTTAATCTCTCATTTACCTGAAAATGATATAGGCACATATTCGGAACTGTATGTCTTTGTGCGTTATGTATTTATTTAGCAATATTCACAATGTTCTGTGCATGTTTGTCATGTCAGTTTTGCAATCATCGGCACTTTGCAAGGTTAATATGATTGGTGTGTGGTTTTTGTGTTGGATATGGTGGAGAGATCCAAGATTTGCTCAAAGATTCATTTAAGTGCAAATTCTAATCACAAAATTATTCCACTGCATTGCTGAATTCTTAAATCCGACTTGTGAAAAGGTGTTGATAATTTCCGAAGACATTAAAAAATGGTTTATTTGACAAAAAAAAAAAAAAGTTTCTTGTAATGTGTTGTATTTTTGACATTCACTGAAGGATTTTTTACAGTGTCAGTGCTTTGTAGTCAGAAATCAAGCTGTGACTTTATGAGGATTTAAATCTTTGTTGTATCCCCAATTTATTTCATATTAAACACATTTAATGCTGGAAGACTTTAACCCAAATTTTAAGTAATTTAATGTATAGAGTCATTTGAAATAAGGTTACACATCAGATACCACTGCCAAATACTCATCAGCAGCAGTGAGTGTATAAAAGTGAGTGTATAAAAAAAAAACCCTTGAAAATGGCATTGGACTTTAATTAAAATGAATAGTTTTGCACACAAGTTGGCCGAAGGAGGAGAAGGAGAGGAGGAAGACATCTACAGAGATGGCAGTAAAAGGAGAAGTGGAGGAGAGTAGAGGTTTGGGTTGGTACTTTAAATGTTGGTACTATGACTGGTAAAGTGAGAGAGGTAGCTGATATGATGGAGAGGAAAAAGGTAGATATGTTGTGTGTTCAGGAGACCAAGTGGAAAGGGAGTAAGACCAGGAACATTGGAAAGGAATGTGGAAGAGCAGATGGTGGTAGATTTTGACTTAATATAAATACAACTCGAATTCTACAAACTTGGAAAGTGCTAAATTAGGTATTTCAGGAAGAGGTAGGTCTTCGGTCGTCGCTTGAGGATAATCAGGGACTCTGCTGTACGGACATCTAGGGGAAGTTCATTCCACCACCTCGGTGTCAGAACAGAGAAGAGCTTTGAAGTGAACTTACCTCTCATTCTGAGAGAAGGTGGTACCAGTCGAGCAGTGCTGGGGGATCTCAGACAGCGTGGTGCAGTGCGAGATGTGATGAGGTCACTGAGGTAAGATGGTGCTGGTCCATTTTTGGCCTTGTAGGCAAGCATCAGTGTTTTGAATCTTATACGTGCAGCTACTGGAAGCCAGTGAAGGGAGCGCAGCAGTGGGGTGGTGTGGGAAAACTTGGGCTGATTGAACACAAGTCGTGCATCTGCGTTTTGGATCATTTGCAGTGGACGAATATCGTTCAGGGGAAGACCTGCCAGCAGAGAGTTGCAGTAGTCAAGTCTTGAAATGACAAGAGACTGAACAAGCAACTGGGCAGCCTGTATGGACAGAAAGCGTCGAATCCTTCGGATGTTATAGAGAAGAAATCAACAAGAACGAGCAACATTAGCGACATGTGGGAAGAAAGACAGTTCATTGTCCATAGTTACCCCAAAGTTACGAGCAGTGGCTAAAGGGGAGAGCAGAGAGTCGTGAAGTGTTATTTCACAAGTACAGATGACAGCTTGGCTGACCGAGCAGTATGCAGTTTCTCAGAAACGGCCAAAAGGGCTGTCTCTGTGGAATGTGCCGCTTTGAACCCAGACTGGTTCGGATCATGGAGGTTGTTCTGTGAGAGATAGACAGACAGTTGGTTAAAAACAGTGCGTTCCAGAGATTTAGAAAGAAAGGAGAGAAGTGATACCGGTCTGTAGTTGTTGATGTCTGGTGGATCCAGAGCAGGTTTCTTCAAGATGGGAATGACCCTTGCTTGCTTGAAGGTAGTTGGTACATAGCCAGATGTTAATGACCCATTGATGATTGTGGAGATGAAGGGCAGGAGATCTTGCATGACGGTCTGAAGCGTAGTTGAAGGGATTGGATCCAGAGGACAGGTGGTGGGATTGCAAGATCGGATGACTTGCAGTATTGCAATCTTGCAAGAGGCAAGATGACTGAAGTTTGTCGGATGGGAGGTTGAAGTCACCAAGAACTGTCAGAGGGGTGCTGTCAGAGGGGAAAGTACTGAGGAGCGTGTCCATCTCTCCTAGGAAGTCTCCAAGGGGACCAGGAGGGCGGTAGATGACAATGATGAAAAGGTTGATCGGAGAGGTAACTAAAACTGCATGAAATTTAAAAGAAGACATGGTTAGATGAGACAAAGGGAGATGTGTGAAACACCATATCCGTGATAAAAGTAGACCTGTACCACCACCTCTACCAGTTTCTCTTGGTGAGTGAGAGAAAGCATAGGCAGAAGACAGAGCAGCTGGTGTAGCAGTGTTCTGTGGGGATATCCAGGTCTCAGTAAGTGCCAGAAAGTCAAAGGTGTAGTGGAAAGCCAAACCTGTGATAGTCAGCTTTCATTACAGCAGACTGACAATTCCAGAGCCCACCTACCACCGCTGTTTGAGATTGAGACAACATGGGAGGGTAGATGAGGTTACTGGCAAAGTGACATCTGTTCTGTGGATGGGAACGTCTGTGTCTGTAGGAGATGACTACAGAGATGGGTTTGAGGCACATGACTGATCTCCCAGTTTGAGATCAATGTGTTTTAGAAAAAGAAAAAGTACAAATAAGACTTTCTAAATAACACTAAGAGTTACTGGCTTTGAGGGGGCTACCTACTTGTGGGGGCTACCTTCAATATAAGTGAGTAAGCCCTGCCCACAATTCACACTTCAAGTGAGACTGAAACTATCCTTGATTAATCACCTGACCAAACTAATAAGCACAGACCAACACTCTAGAATCAACTGAGTTAAATAGATATACAAAGGTAGAATCCTACCTTACCGGAAGAGAGTAGATTCAAGATAAAGCTAAAGCACACTGAAGATTGAGCTGGTTACACCTTCAATATAAGTGAGTAAGCCCTGCCGACAATTCACACCTCAAGTGAGACTGAAACTACCCTTGATTAATCACCTGACCAAACTAATAAGCACAGACCAACACTCTAGAATCAACTGAGTTAAATAGATATACAAAGTTAGAATCCTACCTTACCAGAAGAGAGTAGATTCAAGATAGAGCTAAAGCACACTAAGTGAGGAGAGTGTGTTTAGAAGGTGGAGGGAGTATTTTGAGCAGCTGATGAATGAGGAAAATCAGAAAGAGAGAAGGTTGGATGATGTGGAGTTGGTGAAGCAGGAAGTGGATAGGATTAGTAAGGAGGAAGTGAGAGCAGCGATTAAGATGATGAAGAGTGGAAAGTCAGTTGGACCAGATGACATACCGGTAGAAGCATGGAGATGTTTAGGAGAGATGGCAGTGGAGTTTTTAACCAGATTGTTTAACAAGATTCTGAAATGTGAGAAGATGCCTGAGGAATGGAGAAGGAGTGTGCTGGTACCGATCTTTAAGCATAAGGGAGATGTGCAGACCCACAGTCACTACAGGGGAATTAAGTTGATCAGTCACACCATGAAGTTATGGAAAAGAGTAGTGGAAGTTAGGCTGAGAGAAGAGGTGACCATCTGTGAGCAACAGTATGGTTTCATGCCGAGGAAGAGCACCACAGACGCATTATTTGCTTTGAGAATGTTGATGGAGAAGTATAAAGAAAGAAAAAAATGAAATTGCATTGTGTATTTGTGGATTTAGAGAAAGCGTATGACAGAGTGCCAAGAGAGGAGTTGTGGTATTGTATGAGGAAGTCAGGTGTGTCAGAGAAGTATGTGAGGGTGGTGCAGGACATGTATGAGGACAGTGTGACAGCAGTGAAGTGTGCAGTAGGAACGACAGACTGGATCAAGGTGAAGGTTGGACTGCATCAAGGTTTGGCCATGAGCCTTTTCCTATTTGCAGGGGTGATGGACAGGTTGACAGACGAGGTCAGACAGGAGTCTCCCTGGACTATGATGTTTGCGGATGATATTGTGATTTGTGGTGAGAGTAGTGAGCAGGTTGAGAAGAGCCTCTAGAGGTGGAGGTATGCGCTGGAGAGAAGGGGAATGAAAGTCAGTAGGAGTAAGACAAAGTACATGCAGTGGAGTGGTGCGGTTGCAGGGAGAAGAGATGGAGAAGGTGGAGGAGTTCAGGTACCTGGGGTCAACAGTGCAAAGTAATGGAGAGTGTGTTAGGGAAGTAAAGAAAAAAGTGCAGGCAGGGTGGAATGGGTGGAGAAGAGTGACAGGAGTGATTTGTGATAGAAGAGTATCTGCATGACTGTGGTGAGACCTGCGATGTTGCATGGTTCAGACAGTGACATTGAGTAAAAGACAGGAGGCGGAGCAGGAGGTAGCAGAGCTGAAGTTGTTAAGCATTTCATTAAGAGTGACTAGGATGGACAAGATTAGAAATTAGTTTATTAGAGGGACAGCCCATGTAGGACGTTTTGGTGACAAGGTGAGGGAGGCGAGATTGAGATGGTTTGGACATGTGCAGAGGAGGGACATAAGTTATATTGGTAGAAGAATGCTGAGGATGGAGCCACCAGGAAGGAGGAAAAGAGGAAGGCCAAGGAGGAGGGTGGTGAGGGAAGACATGCAGGTAGTTGGTGTGAAAGAGGCAGATGTAGAGGACAGGGTGGTATGGAGACGGATGATCCGCTGTGGCGACCCCTAATGGGAGCAGCCAAAAGAAGAAGAAGAAGAAGAAGAAGAAGAACAAGAAGAACAAGAAGAAGAAGAAGAAGTTTTGCACACAAATCTCCATCAGTGAACAGCTGAAAACTTGAACATGATAGACTTAATGATGAAACTATAAGGAACTTCCTGGATAAAAGCAAATACACAGACAGAGAAGGGAAACTGTTTATAATTGTCCAGTGATTAGGTTAGATTAGCTCTTGAGACTGGTTCCTGTCAGGGTTTCTTCCTCATATTCCTCTTATCAGGGAGTTTTTCAATGTCTGTTTATTACTGTAAGGCAGCCTTACTCAACCTCGCTCCTGTATGCAGCCTCGATGAGGCTGATGACTGTGGTGTCATCTGCAAACTTCTGGAGATTGACAGAGGGGTCTGTAGAGGTGAAGTCTTTGGTGTTTAGAAGAAAAGCAGAGAGGACAGAACACATCCTGGGTGGGGCACTAGTGCTAATTGTATGGCTGTTTGACATGAATTTTCTCAGTCTCACTAGCTGTTGACTTACTGTCAGAAAGCCGGTGATCCACTGACAAACAGTGCTAGGAAGAAAGAGCAGGCCTAGTTTGTTCTGGACCACTGTGATGATCAACTGAAGTCCACAAACAATATCTTTGCATAAGTCCCTGATTTGTCCAGATGTTGCAGGACGAAGTGCAGTCCCATCTTTACTGCATCAACCACATACCTGTTCCCTAGGTAAGCAAACTGCAGGAGGTCCAGCAAGGGTCTAGCGATGTCCTTTTGCCAACACCAGTCTTTAAAAATGAGTTTATGACCACAGATGTTAGGGCAAAGAGTCTGTAGTCCAGTGATTCTTGGTTTCTTTGGGATGGGGATGATAATGGAGCATTTAAAGCAGGCAGGCACTTCGCACAGTTCCAGTAATCTGTTAAAGAGCTGTGAAAAGATGGAAGCCAGCTGGACTGCACAGGTTTTTAGACAGGCTGATTAAATTTTTTGTGAAACTAATCTGAAGTACAGGAGAAGGAGAAAGGGGGGCTGCTGGAGTTGTTGATGATTGAGTGGTGAGATGGTCAGAATGGGTGTGAAGTGTAAAACCAAGAGTTTCAAATCTACATTAAAACTCATTCAGACATAAAAGTAGCTCCTCTTGGCCGCTCTAATCTCCTTTATCAGTGTGCCTCTATCCTGATTGTACAAGATGCTGTCCCCATTCCTGAAGGCATCCTCTTTGGCCTGACAAAGCTGTCTGAGTCTTTCTGTGAACCATGGCTTATTGTTGTTGTGTGTTAAATGAGTCCTGTTAGGAATGTATATATCCCCAAAGAAGTTGTAAGATGTTACAGAGTCTGTGAAATTTGATTGGACCTGACTGCCTGCAACTAGAATACAGTGATAGTCAGGGTCATTTCTGAGTAAAGATAGACTGAATGAATTAGCAAACATATAAAAGAATACTTTTTGTAAGGGTTTGAATATGACGATTTAATTTCAATGATTTTTGGAGTGATTTTGCCTTTACAATTTGCTGTATAGTCTAAAGTCAATACAGTAAGATGCTTAAGAGTATTTGAATATGGGCCATGATTTTATATACATACCGTATTTTCCGGACTATAAGCCGCTACTTTTTTCCCATGCTTTGAACTCCGAGGCTTAAACAACGAAGCGGCTAATTTATGAATTTTTTCTGGGTTTTCCCGGGTTTCACAAACTTCAAGCCAAAAAACTGAGCGACATAACATTAGACCAATAAAATTTCAGAACGGAAACGAATAAACGCACTTCACCTGTGCTCTGAGCTGCACGGCATCGGGAGAAAAGCTTCCACCGGGTGATTTTTAAACGCACAACGATGACAAAAGATAAACTCCCAAGAGAAATTGTTGTGTTAGGAAGGAGAAGGACAGTGAACAATGACTTACTTGGTATGCTACTGTTTAGATACAAGCCGTTGTAACACGTTGAGTCTGGGTTAAGGGATAGCTCGCTAACTCCAGTTGCAACAGAAATCATATAAGCACAGACAGGTTTCCAAAGCTTTTTTATTTTTCTTGGCAACAGCGTTACGGGTTAGTCAAAGAAACTTAGAAATTAGCATCAGAAAATAATAAACACATAATCCTGGGTCTTGCACACACGCAGTAATACCGGAAAAAAATGCAGTGGCAGGCTATTCCCAAAATACTGCTATGCTCCTAAAGGAAGCGCAACATATTTCACCCGTTACACCATGTGTAACGTGTCTTTTGTTAAAGCCTGTGTAAAGTTAGTTAGTTTCAGTGTAGACAAATACGGCTTATAGACAGGTGCGGCTTATTTATGTTAAAAATAAAAATATTTGTAAAATTCAGTCAGTGCGGCTTATATTTGGGTGCGCTTAATAGTCCGGAAATTACGGTATGTGGTTTATAGATGTGGTGAAGGAAGACTTGCAGGTAGTTGGGTTGAAAGAGGCAGATGTAGAGGACAGGGGGTGTATGGGGGTTGTATGGAGACAGATGATCCGACCCCTAATGGGAGAAGCCGAAAGAATAAAAAGTAGATTTTATATACACATACCACAAACATTAAAGTGTATTATTTGTGTTCTGATGAAAACCGAAAAACATCTCTGCTGTCTTTTTTATAAAAGAAACACCGTTCTGAAGCGTCCTTACATACATTTGAACAGCTCGCAACACGATTAGACAAAAAAAACTTGCGGCCGGCTTCACCATGTATTTTCAAACTGCAGCTGGCTTGACGGCAGTCGAATATTCAGCAATTCATCCCTTTTAAGAATGACTACTTGAAACACTAAAAACAGGGCAATGTAACAAAAACAGTAAAGCAACTAGAGAGCTCCACACCGAGGCAGCTATTGACCCAAGACATATAAAAGAATATTAGCTAAGCTGTATAAAAGAATTTGGTTTAAAGAAATGATTCACGACTCTGGGCCGTTGATTTGGATCCCAAAAATGCGGTTGTGTCCCCACCTACAGTTTAGTTTAAGAATTGCAAGTGGAAACGCACCGAATGCTGAGAGCCTGTGAGCGCATAAGCGGCATTTTAATATTTGAATATTGCCAGATATTTAATTTCTACCCTCTACGCTATTTTTTAGGTTTATTGTTCAACTAAAATGTAACATTATACTTAACTAATAGTACATTATGAACAATAAAATAAAAATAAAAGAACATATTTTTTCAAGGATGGTAAAATGTTTACTCAGTAGTTACACTGTTTCTAAGTGCGCATGCCTGGCAACCCAGTAGGCAACTTAGTATATAAAGAGGGGGTAACGGCTGTTTTGCTTCAGACAGCATATCCCATCGTTGAGATACGCATGACCGGAAAGCTCGCGTTTATTTTATAATTGACCTACAGACATGGCCTTCCGGGTCAAAGCATCTAAGAACATTCTTTTTCTTATTAGTTTATTATTTTGGGTGAGTATATCGTCTCTATTCTCATTTTACCCACTAGCAGATGAAACTATAGTCAATGTTGAAAGTCATCCCTGTATATTATATATCTGTGAGTAGAATAAAATTATTATTCTAAAAATAATTATATTTTAAGAACAATACTTTTAGAATCAGAAAAATAATACATTATATTAAGATAATAAAAACTCTTAAACATATAGTATATTAGTTTGCTGATTCAGTTTCTGTAAATAAACATAATAAACCTAAGCAAGAAAGTGCAAAGTATCTATCTACCACATTATTGATAGCCCCCACAGTATTGATGAAGTGTATTCTGGGTTTTTTCTGTTTGTTCGGATAACAACACGTCAATTTCGGTGTCATATTTTTCTCTAATTTATGCGTGATCTTGTTCACGTGTAAAATTTCAATGCCGCATTGTAAAAATCAATAGATTTTGTACGCCTCTTAAAGGCGAACATATATAAAGTGGGAAGGATTTAGGCACTTTTGTGTGCCTCAGTATGACCCTCGAGCCAGTAAAAAAAATCCTATTAAAGCCTATATGAGAGATGTGATTCATACAAAGTGAGTATTCTCATGGACAGCTTCTTTTAGTCATAACTGATCACTGTCTTTCTCTAATCTGTGGCTGAAAGTGTAACTTTCTACAGCAGTCAAGTTTTCTGGTCACAAATCCAAGAAACATCATTTGGTGATGGAGTAGTTGTTCTGGAATAGTTGTTCCGGAATACACGTTACATACTTAAACATGATGAGCAAGATGAAAGTTAACAAGGACTACTTTCAAACTTCTTCTTTCTGTTTTTTTTTTTAGGCCTTTTGGGGCTTTACACTGAGAGACACAAGACCAGATTTTAATTTAAAATTAGTGCAGCAAAGTAACTTTCAGTCTCGTGACCGAGATCTGGGCTCTTGTTGTGTCACATGCTTTTTTGGATAAACCATCAGACCCACATGTTTAAGTCAAAACAACAACTATTGCGTTGTAAAGCGTAATCTCTCATTTACCTGAAAATGATATAGGCACATATTCGGAACTGTATGTCTTGTATTTGTATTTGTATTCTGTGCGTCATGTATTTATTTAGCAATATTCACAATGTTCTGTGCGTGTTTGTCATGCAGTCAGGTCACGCTGTTGTTTTCAGTAGTTGTTCATGAGTTCTTTTTTTAATTTTGATTTCTCTGTCTCCAGTGGTCAGGAGCGGTGTTCACGTATGTCGGCTCTTATTTCATAACCAGCTATAAGAATTTTGATGACTTCAGGGTTGACGATTATGGCCTTGTCCCTGCAATCATCATTCTTGCCGTGGCCGGAGTCATGTTTTCAATCAGCATAATTGGCTGCTGTGCAATTTTGAGGGAGTCTAAAATTGGCCTAGGCTTTGTGAGTACGGAATTTTCTGGAGCACAATCCCGAAAATATTGAGTTTCAGTTTTAAAAATAAAAAGGAGAAGCTAATTATTTTAACTCTTTCTTTCTTCATGCACATTTTGTTTACATGCAGTTCCTACTGATCATCTGGCTGATCCTTGCTGCGGAGGTCACTGCCTTAGTGTTTGGCTACGTGTACAAACCATCAGTAAGTTTTCTGGTTTGGTAATTGCTGCTTTATAATTACTGTATTATTTTGGTGTCGACTTTCATGAATGTAGTTTGGTATTTTATGAGCTTAATATTATGAGCTTTTATCTTAAATTCATTTTTAAATTTGGTAGAGCCTTGTGATCTATAGACAATATTTCTTAAATGATTTTTAAATAACCGTGAATGATCTTTTAACTGACAGATAATTGATGGCTTGTACGGGTCAGCGTATAATCTTTTTTATATGTACGATGGCTATAATTCACAATCCGAAGCAGTGGATTACTTGCAGACTCAGGTAAATAATTATTATAATTAGGTGTAATACATTAATAAAAACCTGTAGGCTGTACTTTTTTTTTTAATAATGGCACATGTCTATTTGCTCTCTCTTTTTCCAGTTGCAATGTTGTGGGTTAACTGACTACAACGACTGGAAAAATTTTCGATGGTACTATGTTTACAAAACTGTGCCTGAATCATGCTGCAGAGCAAACGAACCGTGCAGTGGAAAATTGGAACAGCCACATCTGCTGAATACTGGCGTAAGAGAAAAAAAATCTAAACGCCATTATTTTACATGTCAAACAATTCTGATCTCTACAATTACTGTATTTTTATCATTCGGGGGACAAATGATGTTCTTCAAAATCAAACCCTGCAATGTAGTCCTTCTATTTTTTAGGGATGTGTAGATAAATTGCAGCAGCTGCTGGAGCGTGTGCTGAATTTTGCCCTGCTTGTCATCTTGGGATTTGCCATCATAAAGGTATGTTAGGCCTATAATTTGTACAGCAATTACCTGCTTTTAAAAAGAATAATGTGGTAATTTTTGCACTGGTAACAATTTCTTTCTTTTCTTCAGTTCTTAGGTATTTTAAGCATTTCTTTTATCATCTGCCGAAAACCCGGAAATGACTACCGAACACTTTATGCATAAAAGGTTCCATAAAGCTTCTTCATTATCAATAATGAAGATAGTCAGACATTTTTCATAATCTCATCAGTGACAATACTTACATTTCACACATTTGTTTTTCATGGCTTAGTATTTTAAGTTTTATTGTGGTCTTTGCATAGAAAAGCAAAAATCACTGTTGTATTAAGAAATGAAGGAAGCAAATAATCTTACTTGTTTCCTTTTGTGGTAAGGACCAAAGTGCAGATGAATTTGCTGCTTTTGGTTGACTGGTGTGCCTTAGCCAGCTATGTTTACTATTTGTATTCTACCTTAATTCATCAGGAATGCACACTTGCATGTACCTATTTTTAATTGTAAGTTCAACAATAAAAGGGAGTTCTACAATTGCCTGAACTGACTTCTTACAACATGTTAATAAACACTGAATTGATCGTGATTCAAAGCATCAAATGTTTTGATGCTTTATT
Organism: Silurus meridionalis; assembly: GCF_014805685.1. Taxonomy (NCBI): domain Eukaryota; kingdom Metazoa; phylum Chordata; class Actinopteri; order Siluriformes; family Siluridae; genus Silurus; species Silurus meridionalis. The sequence continues at coordinate 15,317,064 of NC_060900.1, forward strand.
CTTTTGCTATTAAACATCTAAGGAATCAGAGATCATATATTAAATGCTGACTTGCTGAGTATTTATTGTATTGACGATTAAATAAATGTCAAATAATTGTTTGTGTTAATTTCAAACTTAAAAGCAGCACTTTTTAGTTTAACATTTGTAATAATTTCAGGTATTATCTGTGTCATGGTGACATCATTATAAACTGAGAGTTTATAGCATGGGATCAGAAAGTTTATTAACCCCTTAATTCCTGTTCAATTTAGTAGATATCTGTTGGAGAGTATTTTTTTTTTCTTTTAAGACTATGTTCTTGATCATATCTACATTAATGCAAAAATGACAATTTATTATTTTGTGTAACCATATGATCCAGTATTCATTTGCTAAAAAAATATTTAACCATAATAATTTTATGCAAGGTAAAGTGTTCAATCATGTGTGCAATGTATATGTTTGTACTAGCATTTCAATCGAATTTTAATATGGCCTTCTGATTCTTGCTACTCATCTTCTATTGTTTTTTGTTGTTCATCTTCAATCCTGATTCTAAGCTTTGAGTTTCATTATCATCAACTGTTTTTCCTGTTCCATGTCTATTTGAGTACAAGTGTTTTTTCACAACATTTCAATTAGTTCTGGCTATGCCCTGATCAGTTTCTGTTTCCTTCTCAGCTTCAAAATGGCTTGCTATATATATATATATATATATATATATATATATATATATATATATATATATATATATATATATTTATATACACAATGTTATATTATTAATAATAAAATAATTTTTATTGTTAAAGAAATGTAATAATTTGCTATTGCATAATATGTTACAATATAAATGATATAATGAATAGAAATGATTTTCATTTTTTAATTAAACATTTTCAAAAAGATGTGAACATGTAACATATCAACCGAATAAATACCACAATGAGCTTCTAAACACATTTTAAATTATGCTGTAGACAAACTTCATGCGTTTAATTTTATTCATGAGTAAACACTCTCTCAAAGTCAAAAAATAAATAAACATTTTCATCCTATTTTATTTACAGGGAATTCATTTTATTTTACCACAGTGTTATTATTTAAAATATGTGTGTATGTAATTTTTAAAATTAAAAAATTTTAATTGATGATTGTGGGGCCCCCTAGCGTTCTCTTGGGCCCATATGCCTGGCATACTCTGCACCCCCCCTAACGGCGCCCCTGAACCTGACCCTTTTGATGATGAGGCACTGGGAGGGCAGCCAGCTCTCCTGCTGGCCAGTCCACAGACTGAGTCCATGCAGTAGAGCAAAGCTGATCCATCAGTGTCCTGCCTGATTTCTTACTCTGACTAATCTGGGACATTTTCCCTTTGGCATAACTGTATTAGAAAATGTGCCTTAGTAGTATCAGCTTTGTATTTCTGAGAAGCTCTACTTACTAGAGTTGTAAAATAGTAATGTAGTATTGACATAAGTCTTTGGCAAGTAATTTCAAAACAGCGCTCCACTAATTAATATTTATTCTGAGATGCATAATGACTAAAGATTAGGTTTTTGTAAATAGTCCTGGTATTTCGCAATGAGTCCTCATATGTACACAGGAAATTATAATAACGACAGCAGCTCTGGAGTCATTTGTTTTGACCTTTCTGGCATTGAGGACATTTACAACACAAGGAGTGTCAGAATGGCAGAATCTATCAGGATAGACCCCTTGATAGAGACTCAAAGCACTTTTGTATGGCACTGAATAAGGGCATCTGCTAAATGCCATAAATGTAAATATAAAATGTTGATGATAAACATTCCCTCTGCATGATGCCACAACTACTATGCTCCAAAAGTCTCCAACATGCCGTGCCATAAATTCCAGAACGGATTTTATATTGTTTTCTCATTCAAATAATGGTTCTTTTATAAAGACAAGCTATAATATATTTCTTAATCAGTTACGGAATCAATGCCTTATTTAATCAGAGTTATGGTGTGTCCTGTTCTTTTTATTTTAATAGGAGGTAAGAATTATTTAACTCTGGTCAAAATAACATGACAATTATGCCATTTGTCAGATGCCCTTATCCAGGGCAATTTACAATTATCTCACCAACCCTCTCTGTCGCCAGACCTGATTTCATGAAAGTAGTGCATGACAGTTGGCAATGTTATTAAAAAAAATTCATAATGATAAGGTTGGATATAAAAACTGACAGGCTTAGAATAGACAAGTTAGAATGACATATATGGTGTCAAATAGGGTGGATTAAAACTCCACAAGCTCCATATAAAACATAAAAAAGTGTTTGGAGGCAGTGATGAAGTGTGGGCAATGCACGGTTTATCACATTTGGTATTTCTGTGACTACGAGAACACAGTAGTTGGTAATGTAATCTTTGTTTTCTTAATATGAGCCCATGGAAATGCAATTTTTTGTACTCAGTGTAAACATTTTTTAGAATCATACCCATTTAAGCAAACTGCAAATGTCAGAATCTGTATATGAAGTAAATGTGTGAACGGTGACCCTTGTAATACATTTACATTTAAGCCCTAATCCAAACCTACTTAAAGAGCTACTCATCCAAATATGTGAGCTGTAATCAATGCAATCGCATGGCCTGAGGACAAAATGAAAAAACAAAGATTAAATTGACAACGTTTGTCCTGCCGGATGTTCCTGAAGTGACAGAAATACGATATGTGAAATAATTGGCATCTTTAACTTTCACTGATAATTATAGTATAAATCAGATCAGACTGTTCGTTACCTCTTTCCTATGGTACGATCACTAATTCTGTTGTCAGTCTCTCAGGTGCTTTTTATTGCCAGAAGCAGACGCAGCTTTGTAAATTCACGGCCGGAGGCAGCAGCCAATCCCGGCGCTTGCGCCTCTTGCCTCTCGTTCGCTATTGGTCTCTGGACTCGGGTACTCGCGAGCCGCGTTTGGTTTCCTGTCGGCGCGAGCAGGTGTCCAGATCAACGGGCGAAACGTGACGTCACGCCGGGGGTTACCAGAAGCGAGTTCTTTGGAACAGGAGAAAGCTGGGAGGAAACTCCGTGTGGAAGAAAAATGCGTGAAAAGAGAAGAGTTGTTTTGTTTTGTTTTTAATTCTCGGCTCGCAGGCTGTGTCTTTCACAACATAGGGCAGATGTAGTATGATGATTTGAAAAATTCCCGACTCAGAGCTGATAACAGGGTAGCATACTCTGACTGCGATATCTCCGACTACACTGGTGCCACACAATAACCGATGGGAAATCGTGATAAATGGGAACGTTTTCAACCCGTGACAACAATCTTGGTTTTGCACGGAGAAGCGTAAGAGCCATGAAGAAGCCTGAAGTGTAGTACGGTAAGGTGGAGCATCGCTCCCTTTGTACTTCTGTCACTGGATGCTGGGCCGATACACGGATTCTCCACTGTTGTTGTCTATCACCCATAACTCTGCCTTCCGAGCAGGACGGTTTAATCTCACTTGATTGTCCCGTAACGCTCTGCCCCACACACAAAGGGAGAGAAGAAAGACAGCAGCCTGTTATTGTGTGGCGGCGAGTTTCATCTGAGAGGTCGTCTGAATGTGCTCTTTATCTGTTTTTTTTTTATTTGTTGCCCACACAATCTTGAGCCAGAGCCTCTTACATGTACTGTATGTTCTTCTGGATCTGCTGCAGAACAGGTTCCTCAGTGAAACAGCAGCAGTCAGAGCCACAGCAATGTGCATTATTTATGAAGTTGGAGAACTGGAATGCAGACCGTCTGTGTGTGTGTGTGTGTGTGTCTGTATGTGTGTGTGGACTTTACATAGTTTTACACTTAAAACACACACACACACACACACACACACACACACACACACACACACTTTAGTAAGCACCAGGTGTTGTCAAAATATCAAGCTTTTGAAGGTCTTAACAACACCATTGTTTCAAGAAATTAGCAACAATTTAACCAATAGATCTCGTCCTGCTCCATAAAATCTGGCTTCATTTATGGTTTGTAGCTCCATCAGTTGTAGCAGATAACAAAATGGTAATTAAAGGAAAAAAGAAAACATTATAAATAAAAAAATGTGTATCCTGATTTTGCATTAAACATTGGATTTGTTATCATTATTTATTACCTAGATTTTACCTACTATAGACCTAGTCTTTCTAGCTAGGAGTGCTTTTAAAACCATTAAAAACTTAATATTTTAATATTTTTGTCATTTTAGGGGCTTGGGCATTTTTAGTTATTTTTTCCACAGATGTGTAATGTTTTAAAGTTCATTTATTCCTTCTCAATAACCATCCAGGAACATGGTGAATCTAGAGCATAGGAAACAATAGCTATAATACAGGGAAATAGGAGAATTGACTTCAAGCACATTGAGCTGCAATTTATGTATGAATATTGGCATATCAAATTGTAATTATAATAATTATTATTATTCGATCACATCACATCCATTCAGTGTTCTCTTAATTTTGCAAAAAAAAAAAAATTATAAAAATAAAAAGCTAATAAAGGATATGTAGATTTAGGATTAGGGTCATTTAAAGGAAGGCTTGGTTTTAATACAGTAGGTGGCTAGAAATATAACAAGCATCTTTTTACTATTTTATTTTATGAAAACAAAAAGATGAAATCAAAGAAGGAAAACTACAAGACTCTCATATTTTTCTTTAATTTGTTTACACTATTACATGCTTTAACTTGTCATTCCACTGATTGGCTGCTGGCTGAAGCCAAGGACAATGTAGTCAGACTTCATTGACGCCTTAAACTACACACTGTAGATGTAGTTTCTTTCTTGTTTTTAATAAAAATGTGATTGACAGCCCACAAAATTATTTTGGTGTGTAGGGATTCTGACTTTTATGTGAACATATGATTAACAATAGAAGAGATAATACATGCATAGCCTGTGAGAAATACAAACACGTCTTTTTAGGCATAACTTCAAGAACAAAACCAACATTTGCCTAGTACAGGCCTTTTTATAATTTGGTTTCAGTATAACTGTGTTTTGTATTCAGCTTTTCTCTTTCTTTCTCTCTCAGCAGTGAATACACAGAAACCTCGGCAGATAATGGCAAACATGGTGCTGAAAAGCCAACACAAAGACCAAGATGGCAAGTAGAATCTCTCAGATTACACCCTGATCATCACGATCAGTTCAGTATCAGACATAAACCAGCTCCAGCTCAGCATCTAGTGTGAGGCTAATGTGTGGCCCCAATAGTATAAACAATCTGGAGCTTCTGCAAGAGCAGAACTCAATTTGAGTGAGAGATGGAGCGGCTTTTGGAATAAGAGCTTGAAGCACAGGAAAAAGTGTATGCTGTAACTGTATATGGTATTAGACCATATCAGGTTGTGGGGTGTTGCTATGGAAACACTTGCCCTGTATCATGAAATTGTGTTGTATTCTGCCTTCCATGCTTTTTGTTTTGATATGGCTGTGTGAATAAAACTCCCCCTCATTTATGGGCTTCATGCAAAGTAGAAATCAGTTCAGCGGATGCTAATTAAAGATGACTATAATGATAGACAGTTTTGGCTTCAGTTTTTAATCTCTTTATAAATACATTTAACAGCTTGCTGCCTATCAGATACAGTGATAATAAAGAAAAATAGAAAATTTGGTCAAAAAGTACATAACTTACATAAATCCACCTAGTTTATATTTAGTTTTTATTTTAAACCAATGCAAATTAGTGTTACCAGAAAAGGCCTTCAATAAATGTTTCAATGATTATATGTATTCAGTTATTGTGGTTCTCTTTTTGAACATGTTATTTATTAAGTTTTCATCTGTCCTCAGCCTCCCTCAGGCAGTTTCATGTCGTTGATAGACGAAGTTTGCAACGAGTGGCAGTTAAGAAGCTGGCACTGCGTGACGACATGAGCATTAAACATGCATTGCGTGAAGTAAAAATCACATGCCGACTTCAACATGAGAACATAGTAAGAGTGTTTGAAGCACTGGGCCCCTGTGGCCAGCCTTTACCCCACAACCTCACTCAAGTCACAGAGATCTATATTGTGCAAGAGCTTATGGAAACAGATCTGGCCCAGATATTGGAGCAGGACCCATTGCCAGTAGCCCATGCCACTTTGCTTTTTTACCAGCTTCTGCGAGGCCTCAAGTTTATCCACTCAGCCAATGTGCTGCACCGTGACCTAAAGCCAGCCAACATCTTCATCAACACTGAGCAGATGCTGCTGAAGATAGGAGACTTTGGATTGGCACGCATTGTTGACCCACACTACTCACACAAGGTAGAGAACAAAGCAATATTCATTAGATATTAGAATTTAGTGCAGATTTGAGAGCATGAAATAGTGTGTAAATGATTTTCAGCACAGTGTTTTATGGATGTAGTAGTTTGCCAAAATACATTCACTGTATGATCTAATTGACAACACCTCCATTGTGCACTTTCTTTTTTATTAAAGGACATGAAACATTTGAACAACCGTATCATCAGTTCGGTTTTTATAAGCAAAATATACTAAAAAAACCTTTTCTTTGCGAGCTAAATTTGCTACATATAATGGTCGAGAATGCAGGCAAACTAGTATTCAAACTATGTACTCATTTTATCTTTGTCAATGGTTTTTCCCTCTTCTCTCCCATTCGCTACATAAAATGGTGGAGAATGCGGGCAAACTGTTGTTCAAACTATATACTCATTTTATCTTTATTAATGGTTTTTCCCTCTTCTCTCCCATTCGCTACATCCTCTTATCAGGGAGTTTTTCAATGTCTGTTTAATACTGTAAGGCAGCCTTACTCAACCGTGCTCCTGTATGAAGCCTCGATGAGGCTGATGACTGTAGTGTCATCTGCAAACTTCAGGAGATTGGCAGAGGGGTCTGTAGAGGTGTAGTCTTAGGTGTTCCAGGAGAAGAGCAGAGAGAAAAGAGCACATCCCTGGGGGGCACCAGTGCTAATCATATGGCTGTTTGACATGAATTTGTCTCACTAGCTGTTGACTTACTGTCAGAAAGCTGGTGATCCACTGACAAATAGTGCTAGGAAGAGAGAGCAGGCCTAGTTTGTTTTGGATCACTGTAATGATGAACTGAAGTCCACAAACAAGATCCTTGCATAAGATAAAGATCGACTGCATGAATTAGCAAACATATAAAGTACATTTTTTTGTAAGGGTTTGAATATGACGATTTAATTTCACTGATTTTTGGAGTGAATTTGCCTTTACAATTTGCTGTATAGTCCAAAGTCTATATAGTAAGATGTTTAACAGTATTTGAATATGGGCCATGATTTTATATACATATGTGGTTTATAGATGTGGTGAGGGAAGACATGCAGGTAGTTGGGTTGAAAGAGACAGATGTAGAGGACAGGTGGTGTACGGGGTGTATGGGCGGTGTATGGAGACAGATGATCCGACCCCTAATGGGAGAAGCCGAAATAAGAAAAAGAAGATTTATATACATATACCACAAACATGAAAGTGTATTATTTGTGTTCTGATGAAAAAAAAAAAAACATCTCTTTGTTGTATTTTTATACGCCGTTCTGAAGCGTCCTTACATCCATTTGGACAGCTCCCGGCACCCATGCCGTTATCGCGCATGATTAGACGAAAAAAACGTGCGGCCGGTTTCACCATGTATTTTCGAACTGCAGCTGGCTCGACAGCAGTCGAATATTCAACAGTTCATTCCTTTTAAGAGTGACTACTTGAAACACTAAAGACAGGGCAACGTAACAAAAACAGTAAAGCAACTGGAGAGCTCCACACAGAGGCAGCTATTGACCTAAGATATATAAAAGAATATTAGCTAAGTTGTATGAAAGAATTTGGTTTAAAGCAATGATTCCACGACTCCACGACTCTATGGGCCGTTGATTTGGATCCCAAAAATGCGGTTGTGTCCCCACCTACCGTTTAGTTTAAGAATTGCAAGAGCAAACGAACCGAATGCGAGCGCCTGTAAACGCATAAGGGGCATTTTAATATTTGAATATTGCCAGATATTTTTTCAAAGATAGTAAAATGTTTACTCAGTAGTCATGCTGTTTCTAAGCACGCATGCCTGGCAACCCAGTAGGCAACTTAGTATATAAAGAGGGGGTAACGGCTGTTTTGCTTCAGACAGCATATCCCATCGTTGAGATACGCATAACCGGAAAGCTCGCGTTTATTTTATAATTGACCTACAGACATGGCCTTCGGGGGCAAAACACCTGAGCAAATTATTTAGTTTTTTAGTTCAATATTTTTTGTGAGTATATTGTCTCTATTCTCGTTTTACCCACTAGCAGATGAAACTATAGTCAATGTTGAAAGTCATCACAGCATATTATATATCTGTGTAAATAATAAAATTTTTAGAATAATATTTTTAGAATCAGCAAAATAATACATTATATCAAGATAATAAATACTCTTAAACATATAATATATTATTTTGCTGATTCAGTTTCTGTAAATAAACATAATAAACCTAAGCAAGTAAGTGCAAAAAAAAAATCCTATTAAAGCCTATATGAGAGATGTGATTCATACAAAGTGAGTATTAGTTCTCATGGACAGCTTCTTTCAGTCATAACTGATCACTGTCTTTCTCTAATCTGTGGCTGAAAGTGTAACTTTTTAAAGCAGTCAAGTTTTCTAATCCAAGAAACATCATTTGGTGATGGAGTAGTTGTTCTGGAATACACGTTACATACTTAAACATGATGAGCAAGATGAAAGTTAACAAGGACTACTTCCGAACTTCTTCTTTCTGTTTTTTTAGGCCTTTTGGGGCTTTACACTGAGAGACACAAGACCAGATTTTAATTTAAAATTAGTGCAGCAAAGTAACTTTCAGTCTCGTGACCGAGATCTGGGCTCTTGTTGTGTCACATGCTTTTTTGGATAAACCATCAGACCCACATGTTTAAGTCAAAACAACAACTATTGCGTTGTAAAGCTTAATCTCTCATTTACCTGAAAAGTGATTTCTCTTTCTCCAGGTCTCAGGAGTGACGTTCACGTTACTTGGCTCTTATTTCATAGCCATCTATAAGATTTTTGAAGACTTCAGGGTTGACGATTATGGCCTTGTCCCTGCAATCATCATTCTTGCCGTGGCCGGAGTCATGTTCTCAATCAGCATAATTGGCTGCTGTGCAATTTGGAGGGAGTCTAAAATTGGCCTAGGCTTTGTGAGTATGGAATTTCCTGGAGCACAATCCCGAACATATTGAAATAAATTTCGCTTTGAGTTTCAGTTTTAAAAATAAAAAGGAGAAGTGAATTATTTTAACTCTTTCTTTCTTAATGCACATTTTGTTTGCATGCAGTTCCTACTGATCATCTTGCTGATCTTTGCTGCGGAGGTCACTGCCTTAGTGTTTGGCTATGTGTACGAACCATCAGTAAGTTTTCTGGTTTAGTAATTGCTGCTTTATAATTACTGTATTATTTTGGTGTCCACTTTCATGAATGTAGTTTGGTATTTTGTGAGCTTAATATTATGAGCTTTTATCTTAAATTCATTTTTAAATTTGGTAGAGCCTTGTGATCTATGGACAATATTTCTTAAATGATTTATAAATAACCGTGAATGATCTTTTTACTGACAGATAAGTGAAGGCTTCAGCGATTCAGAGTATGATTTTTTTTATATGTACGATGGCTATAATTCACAATCCAAAGCAGTGGATTACTTGCAGACTGAGGTAAATAATTATTATAATTAGGTGTAATACATTATTAAAAACCTGTAGGCTGTACTTTTTTTTAATAATGGCACATGTCTATTTGCTCTCTCTTTTTCCAGTTGCAATGTTGTGGGTTAACAGACTACAACGACTGGAAAAATTTTCGATGGTACTATGATCGCAAAACTGTGCCTGAATCATGCTGCAGAGCAAACGAACAGTGCAGTGGAAAATTGGAACAGCCACATCTGCTGAATACTGACGTAAGCAAAAAAAATGTGAAATGTGAAAATTTTTGCACTGGTAACAATTTCTTTCTTTTCTTCAGTTCTTAGGTATTTTAAGCATTTTTTTTTTCATCTGCCGAAGATCCAAAAATGACTGCCAATCACTTTATGCGTAAAAGTTTCCATAAAGCTTCTTCATTATCAATAATGAAGATAGTCAGACATTTTTCATAATCTCATCAGTGACGATACGAACATTTCACACATTAGTTTTTTATGGCTCAGTATTTTAAGTATTGTTGTGGTCTTTGCATAGAAAAGCAAAAAATCACTGTTGTATTAAGAAATGAAGGAAGCAAATAATTTATGCTTACTTGTTTCCTTTTGTGGTAAGGACCAAAGTGCAGATAAATGTATCAGAAATGCACACTTGCATGTACCTATTTATAATTGTAAGTTCAACAATAAAAGGGAGTTCTACATTTGCCTGAACTGACTTCTTACAACATTTTAAACACTGAATTGATCGTGAGTCGAAGTTTAAGTGTATTCCATTTTTAGTCTCTAGATTTTGTTTATGTAAATGTCAAATGTTTTGATGCTTTATTTTTTGCTATTAAACATCTAAGGAATCAGAGATCACATATTAAATGCTGACTTGCTGAGTATTTATTGTATTGATGATTAAATAAATGTCAAATTGTTTGTGTTAATTTCAAACTTAAAAGCAGCTCTTTTTAGTTTAACTTCTGTAAAAAAAAAAAAAAAGTGTAACTTCGGGTTATAATTTAATAAAAAAATTTAACCATAATAATTTTATGCAAGGTGAAGTGTACAAACATGTGTACAATGTATATGTATGTTTAGTGTAACCCTTTCATACTATGTGAAACTTTGGATTTTTATTTGTTGATGTACAGCAACCAGAAGATGGCAGGATTTGTTTATACATATGCAGCTAAAAGATGTGATGTATTAAACATTTTGGATATATACACTGTCTTTCAAACGTTTTGGAACAACAAACATGTAAGCTGTGACAATAGATCAGATTTTAGGTTTAGCTTTATGATATATTCATCTAGATAGATGTATGAGATGTGTTGAATATATTTGGTTGCATTTGCCATGCTTGCAGTAACTTCATCAAGCTGGCACTAGCATTTCTGTTGAATTTTAATATGGCCTTCTGATTCTTGCTATTCATCTACTGTTTGGTCTTTTTTTATTTTTGTACATCTAAGCTTTGAGTTTCATTATAATCAACTGTTTTTCCTGTTTCATGTCTAGTTGAGTACAAGTGTTTTTTCACAACATTTCAATTAGTTCTGGCTATGCCCTGATCAGTTTCTGTTTCCTTCTCAGCTTCAAAATGGCTTGCTTCTCTTTCAAACAGCTCTATGCTCTTTATGTTTGTTTATCAAACCAAATTGACAATTGTTTATATCAATGGAACTGAGGTACAGCAGGTCTCCAGCTTTAAGTTCTTGGGAGTTCACTTCTCTGAGGATCTGTCCTGGTACCAGAACATTTCAGCACTGTTTAGGAAGACACAACAATGTTCCCAGGGATTTTAACAGTTTCTACTGCGGCATCATCGAGAGCATCTTGAGGAAACTCCATCACTGGTTTCCACTGTGTGTGAAAGTAAATCCCTGCAAAGGGTGGTCAAAAATCTCCCAACGCATCACTGGCACCCAACTACCTGTCATTAAGCACCTTCACCACAGCAGATGTCTGTGCAAAGCTCACAACATCATCAGGGACTCTTCACATTCTAGTCACAAACTGTTTACCCTCCTTTCATCAAGAAGGAGATACAGAACCATACACACCAGAACCAGCAGGTTCAGAGAAAGCTTTTTTCCACCATCCACCATCACACTACTGAACTCTACATTGCACTGTTAGATCACTGTATATAACTTATGTACAATTATACATAAAATGTAAATATTACATATAAAAAAAATTTCATACTCCTCATATAAAAAACCAACTTGTCTTGCTATGGCTGATAGGGTCATCCCTTTGGCCTTCATCTGGACAAACTGCTGCCAGAGGTTTTCAGTCACTTTAGAACGGCCCACCATCTTGCAAAGTTTTAAAACGGCCCACCATCTTGTTCATGCAGGACAACGCTGTCTTGTGGCCGCAGATGTGCTAAAGTCATTCAGAGCAGAGGCCTGTACACTTCCTACTAATTGCTGACTGTTGTAACCTTCGGAAAATTTTGTTGTAATCTTTTTCCATGCTACAGTCATTGTTGTTCTCTAATTTTGATCAGTGTGTTTTCTGCAAAATAATGTTGTTGTTTTTTAAATGCCTTAGTTATTTTGTGGAAAAGGTGTTCTGGTAGCATGGTATAGACAGGACTAAAACTACTTCAACTGTTGAACAGTGAAGATGACATTATTTCTGAATTGTTCAATTGTTTATAAATTGTTCTCTAATTTTGATCTCCAGTGTGTGTATATACAGTGAGGAAAATAAGTATTTGAACACCCTGCTATTTTGCAAGTTCTCCCACTTAGAAATCATCAGAGGTGGCAAAAGTACACACATCCTTTACTTAAGTAGAAGTACAGATACTCATGTTTTAAAATACTCGGGTAAAAGTTCAAGTACTGATTAAACTTTTTTACTCAAGTGAAAGTAAAGAAGTCTTGGCTCAGACATGTACTTAAGTAAAAAGTAGTTTGTGTCGCCATTATGAGGGAAAAACCCACAAAACGCCACCTAGAGGGTTAATTGTGTAAAACATGGCGGATTTGGTGTTTGATTTGAGACTTGGCGCATAAATAAAACAAAAGTTTACTGATTAAAAATATTTTTATCTGGAGTTTATTTATTTATTTTATATCAAAGTAAAGAAAGGACATCGTGGATAAATGTATTTTTTCCCGAAGGTTTTAATCTCCCCTCTTTTAAATTTAGATATTTATTAATGTATTTACATTTTTTATAAAAATGGTAAAAACAGAAATGCGCGCTGAATTGATAGCGCGTTAATAAAACTTAGTGCCGTTTACAAGAATTTTAATTTTGACAGCCAATATATATATATATATATATATATATATATATATATATATATATATATATATATATATATATATATATATATATAAATACAAAACGAATTAAAAATGTTGTTACCGAATGAATGTGTCCAGGCTGAAGATCCGCATATAGAACACAAGCAGAGAAAAGATGATGATGATTATGAATGTGTCTGTTCTCAGTCATGTTTACATCACTGACTCCCTCTGTCTCATCCACGTTAACCGCAAACTTCTTACTGCCTTCTTACTGCCTTCTGCCTGCTGATTCTTAGCTCTGTAAACTAGTCTACATATGTGGTGAGTGAGAGACAGGACTTTATACACCAGCGGATTGAAAAAGACGCGCAGTAACAGGAAATCGGTTGAAATCGGCGTGCACTGAAATCGGCGTGCAGTGGAAAAAAATTCATTAAAAATATTTCACCAAATCAATGGATTAAAACTAAAGTAACGAGCCGGTTTTGTAAGAAGTAATGTAAGAAGTAAAAAAGTACAGATATTTGTGTAAAAGTTTAATGAGTAAATGTGAAAAGTTGTCTGAAAAATAAATAGTGGAGTAAAGTACTGATACCAGAAAAATCTACTTAAGTACAGTAACGAAGTATTTGTACTCCGTTACTTCCCACCTCTGGAAATCATGGAGGGGTCTGAAATTATCATCGTAGGTGCATGTCCACTGTGAGAGACATAATTTAAAAAATCATCACAATGTAAATCAGAAATCAACAGTTAATACCAGTACCAGCAGCACTCTTGCAGCCCCAGACCATGATGCTACCACCACCATGCTTGACTGTAGGCAAAACACAATTTTCTTGGTACTTCTCACCATGGCATCACAACACATGCTGGATGCCATTTGAGCCAAGCAAGTTTATCTTTGTCTAATCAGACCACAGGACATGGTTCCAGTAATTCATGCTCTTGGTCAGGTTGTCTCGAGCAAGATGTTTGCAGGCTTGTAAGCCATGCAGCTTCAGAAGAGACTTCCTTCTGGGATGATCGCCATGCAAACCGACTTGTTGCAGTGTGCCGCATTTACATGGTGTGTGAAACCATGTAAAAGATTCTCTGTACAGTTGTGTCCCAGTCACAGGGAAGCTTGAAAGGTCTTTCTATTGCAAGTCACTCCCCCAGAGAGCATACTAAGCTATTAGAAGGAAGAAAATTCAGATCTGTTATTCATAATTTATTCCTCCTTGGCAGCCCAATGTGCAGTAACATGACCCTTCTGTTGATGAGGCACTGGGAGGGCAGCCAGCTCTCCTGCTGGCCAGTCCACAGACTGAGTCCATGCAGTAGAGCAAAGCTGATCCATCAGTGTCCTGCCTGATTTCTTACTCTGACTAATCTGGGACATTTTCCCTTTGGCATAACTGTATTAGAAAATGTGCCTTAGTAGTATCAGCTTTGTATTTCTGAGAAGCTCTACTTACCATAGTTGTAAAATATTAATGTAGTATTGACATAAGTCTTTGTCAAGTAATTTCAAATCAGGGTTCCACTAATTAATATTTTTTCTGAGATGCAATAATGACTAAAGATTAGGTTTTTGCAAAGAGTCCTGATATTTTGCAATGAGTCCCGATATGTACACAGGAAGTTATAATTACAGCAGCAGCTCTGGAGTAATTTGTGCTGACCTTTCTGCCATTGAGGACATTTACAACACAAGGACTGTGAGGAGAGCAGAATATATTAGGATAGACCCCTTGATAGAGACTCAAAGCACTTTTGTATGGCACTGAATAAGGGCATCTGCTAAATGCCATAAATGTAAATGTAAAATGTTGATGACAAACATTTCCTCTGCATGATGCCACAACTACTATGCTCCAAACGTCTTCAACATGCCGTGCCATAAATTCCAGAACAGATTTCATAAAGTTTTCCAATTCAAATAATGGTTCTTCCATAAGGACAAGCTTTAATATATTTCTTAATCAGTTATGGAATCAATGCCTTCTTTAATCAGTTATGGTGTGTCCTGTTCTTTATATTTTAATAGGAGGTAAGAATTCTTTAACTCTGGTCTAAATGACATGACATTTATGGCAACTTAAAATGATCTCAGTGACCCTCTCTGTCGCCAGACCTGATTTCATGAAAGTATTGTATGACATTTGGCAATTTTATTCAAAAAATAATCAAATAATAAGGTTGGATAAAAAAACTGACAGGCTTAGAACAGACGAGTTAGAATGACGAATATGGTGTTGAGGTTGGATTAAAACTTCACAAGCTCATTATAGAACATATAAAGTGATTGGAGGCAGTGATGAAGTGTGGGCAATGCAATCACATTTGGTATTTCTGTGACTTCTAGAACACAGTTGTTGGTAATGTAATCTTTGTTTTCTCAATATTAACCCAAAGAAATGCAAACTGTTGTACTCAGTGTAATTTTTAGAATCATACCTTTTTATGGAAAAAAAACCCTTTATATGAAGTAAATGTGTGAACGGTGAACATTGTATCACATTTACATTTATGGCATTTGGCAGAAGCCCTAATCCAGACCTGAAGACCTACTCCCCACATGTGTGAGCTGTAATCAATGCAATTGCATGGCCTGAGGACAAAATGAAAAACAAACACAAAGATTAAATTGACAACGTTTGTCCTGCCGGATGTTCCTAAAGTGAAAGAAATGCTATATGTGAAAAAATTGGCACCCTTAACTTGCACTAATAATTATAGTATAAATCAGATCAAACTGTATGTTACATATTTCCCATGGTACGATCACTAATTTTGGTACCAGTCTCACAGGTGCAGCTTTGTAAATTCATGGCCGGAAGCAGCAGCCAATCCCGGCGCTTGCGCCTCTTGCCTCTCGTTCGCTATTGGTCTCTGGACTCGGGTACTCGCGAGCCGCGTTTGGTTTCCTGTCGGTGCGAGCAGGTGTCCAGATCAACGGGCGGAACGTGACGTCACGCCGGGGGTTACCAGAAGCGAGTTCTTTGGAACAGGAGAAAGCCGGGAGGAAACTCCGTGTGGAAGAAAAATGCGTGAAAAGAGAAGAGTTGTTTTGTTTTGTTTTTAATTCTCGGCTCGCAGGCTGTGTCTTATCACAACATGGGGCAGATGTAGTATGATGATTTGATAGGCGGAAAAATTCCTGACGCAGAGCTGATAACAGGGTAGCATACTCTGACTGCGATATCTCCGTCTACACTGGTGCCACACAATAACCGATGGGAAAACGTGATAAATGGGAACGTTTTCAACCCGTGACAACAATCTGGGTTTCGCACGGAGAAGCGTAAGAGCCATGAAGAAGCCTGAAGTGTAGTACGGTAAGGTGGAGCATCGCTCCCTTTGTACTTCTGTCACTGGATGCTGGGCCGATACACGGATTCTCCACTGTTGTTGTCTATCACCCATAACTCTGCCTTCCGAGCAGGACGGTTTAATCTCACTTGATTGTCCCGTTGAGACTCCGCTCACTTTCATTCATTAATTCATGCATTTATAACAGGCGTGATTATGTAGTATATCGGCGATGTAACGCTCTGCCCCGCACACAAAGGGAGAGAAGAAAGACAGCAGCCTGTTATTGTGTGGCGGCGAGTTTCATCTGAGAGGTCGTCTGAATATTTTTACTTTGTACCTCAAACAACACACCGAGCTGTCCTAATGTGCTCTTTATCTGTTTTTTTTTATTTGTTGCCCTTCAAATCGTTTCTAACCCACACATCTTGAGCCAGAGCCTCTTACATGTACTGTATGTTCTTCTGTATCTGCTGCAGAACAGGACCCTCAGTGAAACAGCAGCAGTCAGAGCCACAGCAATGTGCATTATTTATGAAGTTGGAGAACTGGAATGCAGACCGTCTGTGTGTGTGTGTGTGTGTGTGTGTGTGTGTGTGTATGTGTATGTGGACTTTACACAGTTTTACACTTAAAACACACACACACACACACACACACACACACACACACACACACACACACACACACACTTTAGTAAGCACCAGGTGTTGTCAAAATATCAAGCTTTTGAAGGTCTTAACAACACCATTGTTTCAAGAAATTAGCAACAATTTAACCAATAGATCTCGTCCTGCTCCATAAAATCTGGCTTCATTTATGGTTTGTAGCTCCATCAGTTGTAGCAGATAACAAAATGGTAATTAAAGGAAAAAAGAAAACATTATAAATAAAAAAATGTGTATCCTGATTTTGCATTAAACATTGGATTTGTTATCATTATTTATTACCTAGATTTTACCTACTATAGACCTAGTCTTTCTAGCTAGGAGTGCTTTTAAAACCATTAAAAACTTAATATTTTAATATTTTTGTCATTTTAGGGGCTTGGGCATTTTTAGTTATTTTTTCCACAGATGTGTAATGTTTTAAAGTTCATTTATTCCTTCTCAATAACCATCCAGGAACATGGTGAATCTAGAGCATAGGAAACAATAGCTATAATACAGGGAAATAGGAGAATTGACTTCAAGCACATTGAGCTGCAATTTATGTATGAATATTGGCATATCAAATTGTAATTATAATAATTATTATTATTCGATCACATCACATCCATTCAGTGTTCTCTTAATTTTGCAAAAAAAAAAATTATAAAAATAAAAAGCTAATAAAGGATATGTAGATTTAGGATTAGGGTCATTTAAAGGAAGGCTTGGTTTTAATACAGTAGGTGGCTAGAAATATAACAAGCATCTTTTACTATTTTATTTTATGAAAACAAAAGATGAAATCAAAGAAGGAAAACTACAAGACTCTCATATTTTCTTTAATTTGTTTACACTATTACATGCTTTAACTTGTCATTCCACTTATTGGCTGCTGGCTGAAGCCAAGGACAATGTAGTCAGACTTCATTGACGCCTTAAACTACACACTGTAGATGTAGTTTCTTTCTTGTTTTTAATAATAAATGTGATTGACAGCCCACAAAATTATTTTGGTGTGTAGGGATTCTGACTTTTATGTGAACATATGATTAACAATAGAAGAGATAATACATGCATAGCCTGTGAGAAATACAAACACGTCTTTTTAGGCATAACTTCAAGAACAAAACCAACATTTGCCTAGTACAGGCCTTTTTATAATTTGGTTTCAGTATAACTGTGTTTTGTATTCAGCTTTTCTCTTTCTTTCTCTCTCAGCAGTGAATACACAGAAACCTCGGCAGATAATGGCAAACATGGTGCTGAAAAGCCAACACAAAGACCAAGATGGCAAGTAGAATCTCTCAGATTACACCCTGATCATCACGATCAGTTCAGTATCAGACATAAACCAGCTCCAGCTCAGCATCTAGTGTGAGGCTAATGTGTGGCCCCAACAGTATAAACAATCTGGAGCTTCTGCAAGAGCAGAACTCAATTTGAGTGAGAGATGGAGCGGCTTTTGGAATAAGAGCTTGAAGCACAGGAAAAAGTGTATGCTGTAACTGTATATGGTATTAGACCATATCAGGTTGTGGGGTGTTGCTATGGAAACACTTGCCCTATACCATGAAATTGTGTTGTATTCTGCCTACCATGCTTTTTGTTTTGATATGGCTGTGTGAATAAAACTCCCCCTCATTTATGGGCTTCATGCAAAGTAGAAATCAGTTCAGCAGATGCTAATTAAAGATGACTATAATGATCAGACGTTTTGGCTTCAGTTTTTAATCTCTTTATAAATACATTTAACAGCTTGCTGCCCATCTGATACAATGATATTAAAGAAAAATTTGTTCAAAAAAGTACATAATTTACTTAAATCCACCTAGTTCATATTTTGTTTATATTTGTCTAGTAACACAAATTAGTGTTACTAGAGAAGGCCTTTTTTGATGATTATATGTATTCAGTTATTGTGGTTCCCTTTTTGAACATGTTATTTATTAAGTTTTCGTCTGTCCTCAGCCTCCCTCAGGCAGTTTCAAGCAACTCCTCAGTGAACAATGGCCAGGTGGAGCTCTTTTGCATTCAGACATGGCTTTGATCTCGGCAGTAACTTCCACGATCTTCGACCCCTGGGCACGGGTGCATCTGGCCTGGTGTTGTCTGCCGTTGATAGACGAAGTGGGCAACGAGTGGCAGTTAAGAAGCTGGCACTGCGTGACGCCATGAGCATTAAACATGCATTGCGTGAAGTAAAAATCACATGCCGACTTCAACATGAGAACATAGTAAGAGTGTTTGAAGCACTGGGCCCCTGTGGCCAGCCATTACCCCACAACCTCACTCAAGTCACAGAGATCTATATTGTGCAAGAGCTTATGGAAACAGATCTGGCCCAGATATTGGAGCAGGACCCATTGCCAGTAGCCCATGCCACTTTGCTTTTTTACCAGCTTCTGCGAGGACTCAAGTTCATCCACTCAGCCAATGTGCTGCACCGTGACCTAAAGCCAGCCAACATCTTCATCAACACTGAGCAGATGCTGCTGAAGATAGGAGACTTTGGATTGGCACGCATTGTTGACCCACACTACTCACACAAGGTAGAGAACAAAGCAATATTTATTAGATTTTAGAATTTAGTGCAGATTTGAGAGCATGAAATAGTGTGTAAATGATTTTCAGCACAGTGTTTAATGGATGTGGTAGTTTTCCAAAATACATTCACTGTATGACAAATTACACCTCCATTGTGCACATTTTTTTTTATTATAGGACATGAAACGTTTGAAGAACACTATCATCAGTTTAGTTTTTATAAGCAATATATATATATATATATATATATATATATATATATATATATATATATATATATATATATATATATATATATAAAACAATAGCTTTGCAATAGTTTGTGTTATTGACACAGCATTTCCCACTGTAGTCATAGAAAATCATGGTGTTACCAGGCGGTTACACCTGGGACTGCACATTATGCAAAAACACTGGTTTGGCCTCCTGAGTGGTGTAAGCTGACATCATAAATTTGAATCATTTACAGAAAATGTCAGCGAATTTCATCCTAAACACATAAGCTAGGGGTGCATGGGTGGAGCTAAGGGGTGATCATAGTGGCTACACAAAGCAGATTGGTTATGATTTAATTTGAATTTCGTTGAACAATAGGATTGTGATAGCAGGCATTGTCCCAACACAATCTTGACCAGAATAAAATGCAATACCGAAGAGGAATGGATGCATAATATTGTTTAAAGACTATTAAAACTGAAAGCATTACAGTTGGTAAGAAACTGTATTGAAATATAAATTTTTGTAATTTGCACATGATGTTTAAAATAAGTATTTGCACACAGTGATTTTCATTGTTACACTTTCTCTGTGTCTGATCTAGACACCTAACACTCTGTCTTTTGAAATAAATTTGTTTTAGAATGGCCAGATATCGGCTTCATATTTATGCTTTTAGAATTTACAGGAGGTGAAGCTAGACCTTCCATCGGAAATTTTTTTTTTTTTCATGTCTTGCTACTTGCTATTCTCAAAATCAATCAGCATTCACGTGTTCAGTTAAAACTTATTTTCAGACGTTTTGTTGAAACAGAAATTCCCACTCTGCACCCACTACAACGATCCCCTTATTTTTTTAACTTAATACGATGAAGAGAACTGTGTTTAACTACATGCTCCTTCAAGGACATTACTGTAGAAATTAAACTTATTATATTTAGATTTTTGATATATTTTAAAGTAGTTAATGTGTAAGTTTTATAGCAGTAAAGATTTATTGTCCTCTTAAAAAGAACTCAACATACAGCCATTATTGTCAAAATAGCTGCCAACAAAAGTGAGTACACCCTAAGTGATAACAGCTCTTTGTCCTATTCATCATGTTTATGGTTTTGTCTGCTTGACAGAACCATACAAATCTGTTTATCTTGTATTGGAGCAGTTAAAATGTGGTGCTCTGAGGATTTGAGAATTAGAATTATTGCTCTTCACAAATATAGATAGATATAGATACATATAAGAAAATCGGTAACACCCTGAAACTGAGTTACAGTAAAGTGGCCAGAGACATACAGAGGTTTTCAAAGATGTGTTCCAATTGGAACAGGCCTCGCAAGGGTTCATCAAAGAAGTTGAGTCCTCGTGCTGTGCTTAGGTGCAGAAGCTGCTTCAAAAAACAGATGCATGAGTGCTGCAGCATTGCTTTAGAGGGTGCAGAAGCTAAAGGGCTGCTTGTCAGCACTCAGATCGTACACCACACACTGCAAGTCGGTTTGCATGGCCGTGGTCCCAAATGGAAGTCTCTTTTGAAGCTGGCTTACAAGAAAGCCTGCAAACAGTTTGCTGAAGACAACCTGTATGATTGCTTCTGGTACTCAGTAACTGTGGTTCATTTTGGGAAACATGGATTCCAACATGTACTGTGACATTCTAAAGCAGAACATCAGGCCCTCCCTTCAGAAACTGGGCCGAATGGCAGTTTTTCAAAAAATAAAATGACCCCAAACACACTGTCAAGATGACAACTGCCTTGCTGAAGGTGATGGAGTGGCCAAGTATGTCTCCAGACCTGAACCTATTGAGCACCTGTGGTGGATCCTCAAGCAGAAGGTGGAGAAGCGCCATGTGTCCAGCATCCAGCAGCACTGTGATGTCATTATGAAGGTGTGGAATAGGATCCCAGCAACAATCTGTGCAGCTCTGGTGAATTCCATGCACAGAATGATTAAGTGCTACATAACAATGGTGCTCACACAAAATACTTTACACTTTTAACAGTTTGACATAACTTTTGTTGCTAGTTATATTGACAAAGACTGTATATTGAGTTATTTTCGGGAAGACAGTAAACTGTACTGTTATACAAGCTCCACATTGACTATTCTACAATATATTTAAGTTTATTTTTTATAGTATTGTCAAGAGAGAGAGAGAGAGAGAGAGAGAGAGATGACCTACTTTGTCCTACATTTAGATTACGAGTCTCTAAGATATGTTAGTGTCCTTGTTCTAAACAAATGACACTCTCTGTATTACTACATTTCAAAAGTTTACCAACAAATGTATTACCTGATTGCTTCAGGTTTAAGACTGTGAAAGATTAACGCAGCTTCTCCTGCCACCATTGTGCTGCTTTCGTGTAATATCAGCAGGATATGAAAGATCAAAATGAATGATGACTTGTATGAAATCCAAGTGAGAGTCAGTTTTACAGGAGGGAGGGAAAGGTGCTAGGCTCCAATTGAAAAGGATCACAGAGCAAGCTGAACATAAAACTAGGCCTTGTTCTAAACAACTTGAATGAACAATAAGGCTTTATGTGAGTAGGGTGACATGTCCGAGCCCCTACTGTTTTCCAAAATTGGTCTGTTGGCAACCATTAAAACACTGCAAAAATCCCCTGGTGAAAACAAATGCTACAGCCCACAAAACAGATGAGACGAGACAAGACCCGACCTGACCCGTCCTGTCCATCCCGTCCCGTCCCACAGTAGGGAACTTTCTAAAAAAATAAATAAATAAATAAAACACTATGTGCTTGCCCAGTCCAATGTTTTTGTAAATACTGTGTAATAAGTGTGATCAGCTAGTTAAGGCTAGGAGAGTTATACTATAAATGCTATGGCAGTCGTCCCACCTACCTGCATGCTTCTGATTCAATACTTTATCCAGAAATGTTCTCACCTAATAGGAACTATTAGACATTTAACCAGTTTATACCTTTGCTATTAGTGGTGCTGTACTATTAGAGTTACAGTTTTGATGGATGTTGTACCAGTGAAAAGTACATAATTTTAAATATAGCTACATCGTAAATAAAATGTTTCCTCCGTAAATGTCAAATAGGCATTTTTTTGCCCTCATTTTCTAGTTGTTAAATCACTGCTGGTTAACTCTGCTTACTTTGCTTGTCCTGGGAACCTGAGAAACTTATTTTGTAGATTATTATTAGACCCTTTTAGATATTTCGATGTACAATATAATCTACCTTGATTTTAAAGGCTTGTTTAGTTGCGCTAAATGAAAACAAACTGGTTGGAACTATTTGTCAGTTCATTTTTTAGAACCTGCTTTATTTACTGCAGTGGCTGCAGAAAAAATTGATTTGCCTTTATTTGTTAGGTAGGGCACAGGGTGGCCAAATTCGGTGAATGAGATTTCTGTTGTGTCCCCTTCACGACCCACCTCACTCTGAGGAATCTGCCTGGTACGATCTCGTCAATGATTCATCACCTCCTCTAAAGAGAAAGCTGGGAGGAGGAAAAGAAAAGATGGTGTAGATGTGTGTGTGTGGGGGGGGTCTGTTAGAGGCCATGCAGTTACATCAGCTGTTTCTCATTAAAGTTTCAAGAGATGCTGGGTCATTTATTCGAAAGCCCAGGGCTGTAGTGGATGCATTCTGGTAAAGACAATTGGCTATAGATATGGAAAAAGAATATAGAAAAAGAACCCACTCTGTAGTTTTTCTTATGACAACAATTCCCAATGTGTTTAAATCCTCTTATATGGCCAAGTAATTTGTATTACTTTTAGTAAACTTTTATCTTTTAAAACATCTGTGAAATTATTTAGTTCACGTAGCTCTGACATTATAACAGTTCAGGTTTCCCTTATTGCAATCTCTCCCAACCAAAAATGCAGCTCGTCATGTTACTGGGAAACCTGAAAGCACTCTTCTGTCCTGTAGACTGTCATGTGGTACAAAATATTACTTCCTGTTACAAAGCAGCTAAATAACAGACAATTTTACTATATTAACAGCTACAGTGAGGAAAATACGTATTTGAACACCCTGCTATTTTGCAAGTTCTCCCACTTAGAAATCATGGCGGGGTCTGAAATTGTCATCGTAGGTGCATGTTCACTGTGAGAGACATAATCTAAAAAAAAAAATCCAGAAAACACAATATATGATTTTTAAACTATTTATTTGTATGATACAGCTGCAAATAAATATTTGAACACCTGTCTATCAGCTAGAATTCTGACCCTCAAAGACCTGTTAGTCTGCCTTTAAAATGTCCACCTCCACTACATTTATTATCCTAAATTAGATGCACCTGTTTGAGGTCGTTAGCTGCATAAAGACACCTGTCCACCCCATACAATCAGTAAGAATCCAACTACTAACATGGCCAAGACCAAAGAGCTGTCCAAAGACACTAGAGACAAAATTGTACACCTCCACATAGCTGGAAAGGGCTACGGGAAAATTGCCAAGCAGCTTGGTGAAAAAAGGTCCACTGTTGGAGCAGTCATTAGAAAATGGAAGAAGCTAAACATGACTGTCAATCTCCATCGGACTGGGGCTCCATGCAAGATCTCACCTTGTGGGGTCTCAATGATCCTAAGGAAGGTGAGAAATCAGCCCAGAACTACACAGGAGGAGCTGGTCAATGACCTCAAAAGAGCTGGGACCACCGTTTTCAAGGTTACTGTTGGTAATACACTAAGAGGTCATGGTTTAAAATCATGCATGGCACGGAAGGTTCCCCTGCTTAAACCAGCACATGTCCAGGCACGTCTTAAGTTTGCCAATGACCATTTGGATGATCCAGAGGAAGTCATGGGAGAAAGTCATGTGGTCAGATGAGACCAAAATAGAACTTTTGGGTCATAATTCAACTAAATGTGTTTGGAGGAAAAAGAATGATAAGTACCATCCCAAGAACACCATCCCTACTGTGAAGCATGGGGGTGGTAGCATCATGCTTTGGGAGTGTTTTTCTGCACATGGGACAGGCCGACTGCACTGTATTAAGGAGAGGATGACCGGGGCCATGTATTGCGAGATTTTGGGGAACAACCTCCTTCCCTTAGAGCATTGAAGATGGGTCGAGGCTGGGTCTTCCAACATGGCAATGACCCGAGGCACACAGCCAGGATAACCAAGGAGTGGCTCTGTAAGAAGCATATCAAGGTTCTGGCGTGGCCTAGCCAGTCTCCAGACCTAAACCCAATAGAGAATCTTTGGAGGGAGCTCAAACTCCGTGTTTCTCAGCGACAGGCCAGAAACCTGACTGATCTAGAGAAGATCTGTGTGGAGGAGTGGGCCAAAATCCCTCCTGCATTGTGTGCAAACCTGGTGAAAAACTACAGGAAACGTTTGACCTCTGTAATTGCAAACAAAGGCTACTGTACCAAATATTAACATTGACTTTCTCAGGTGTTCAAATACTTATTTGCAGCTGTATCATACAAATAAATAGTTAAAAAATCATACATTGTGATTTCTGGATTTTTTTTTTAGATTATGTCTCTTACAGTGGACATGCACCTACGATGACAATTTCAGACCCCTCCATGATTTCTAAGTGGGAGAACTTGCAAAATAGCAGGGTGTTTAAATACTTATTTTCCTCACTGTACATTCTTTTTGTCTGTCTGTTATACAAGTCTTTGTGAACGAGCAGTTAGTAAAGAAATATTAACAAGTGTTTCTTCTGAATTATGTTTGGCTATCAGGACTATCAGAGCTTTTATTTAACAATGCTGTGGTATAAATCATAATAGTAAAGCAAACAAATTTACTGTTATAGACATGTATATTGAACAAAATCACGTAGTCGAGTTGACTCTGGAACTGTAAATTATAAAGAATATTAGCGAGTGAAAGACCCATTGCAAAACGTAGCATATGTCTCTGGTGTAGATGAATAATTACCGATATACTGATGTGTCATATATAATCTCCTCCCATTGTATTAGTAAACAGCTCCTTTTAGGAACACATCATCAATCTCAACATTTTCTTACATTCCACCCTACTGGATCACCTACCTAAATATACCCAAGGGAGAGTTAATGTGATGTACCGATTTTACCTCTTTGTTTTATTCTGAACAAATGATTGGCAACTTAGGCACTGCTTTAAGCAAACATCTGTATGAATTTACTCTTAGCCATATACACTATATTGTCAAATGTTTGTAGACACCTGCCCATATGATTGGTATGTGCTTTTTGAACAATAAATTAAACATTTAGTGTCCAGTTGCTGTTATAATAACCTCCAGACCTCTGGGAAGATGTTCCACTAGATCTTTGGAGTGTGCTTGTGATACAATTAGTGATAGTGATGCAATTTATCAAAAAAGGTGTTCAGTAGAGTTGAAGTCAAAGATACCCAATTCTCATATCTTCATGGAGCTTGCTTTTTACACAGGGGCATCGTCATGTTTGGGTCACCTAGTGAAAATTTAACGCTACTGCATTCAAAGACGTGCCTCCAACTCCGTGGTATGTAACAGTTCTCAATGAGGAATGAAGAACCACATATGGCAGAAAAAGTCAGGTGTCTCAATGCTTCTGTCCGTTGTGTATATACTTGTATACTATAGTATGTCTATTTGTTTATTCTTTTATATATTTACATTTATTTTTTATTTTTTCATGCTGCTGTAACAAAGAAATTTCCCCACTGTGGGACGAATAAAAGGTTTATCTTATCTTATATAATGTATATAAGTACATTGAGATTCATAATGACTAGGCATGATGAGATGAAGCTTGTTTTTTATGTGCATGAAGCTTAATGTATTTCCGTGACAAAGAGTGAGTGGTGCGCCATTGTTTTTAGTTATAAAGTGTCTTCTATGTTGCAGCAATGTGTCAACACAAGCTGCTTGTGCCCACGTGTTTTGCCAGTAGACAGCAGCTGCCTGCAATGTGTGTGTATGTGTGTGTGTGTGTGTGTGTGTGTGCGCGCAAACAGGGCTACCTCTCAGAGGGGATGGTGACTAAATGGTATCGCTCCCCTCGTCTGCTGCTCTTTCCGAACAACTACACCAAGGCCATCGACATGTGGGCCGCAGGCTGCATCCTGGCCGAGATGCTAACAGGACGCATGCTTTTTGCAGGTCAGATCGGTAATTCATTCATATTTATAAAACAATGGACTGAGATATAAAGAGCTCCAATATGATCCAAATAGATGTCGGAGTATTCTGAGCACATTTGTTGCCATTCGACATCTCCATACAAAGGTCTGTACTTAAGCACTTGACTGCACAAGATTGTATGAACAATATTCATTATTATATGGACAAAGCATTTGCACTATTACAGATCTACTGAATTGGTCATTGCTGCAATGCCACTATGTTTACGGTCTTGTGTTGTACACGTGCCCTTTATGTAGTCTAATTATTTTTTGTAATTTCATGTTTTTATGTAGCACCTTGCACCTGGGGGAACATTGTCTCATTTCACTGTATAGTGTACCATGAGCATTGACACCAATTTGGTCCCTTCTTTTCTGTTATCATAACCTTCTGTTTTTTTTTTTCCTGAAAAGGTTCTTCACTACATTTTTAGAGGATAATTGTGAAGATCACTCTCTGGCCGCTTGCTTACTAGTACATAACTAAACATTTCAGATTATTGTATACTACAAACTTTGTAGCAACATCAGAATGCTATACTCTAGGTGCCCATGAGCTGGAGCAGATGCAGTTAATACTGGACACAGTGCCAGTGATTAGGGAGGAGGACAGGAAGGAGTTGCTGAGAGTCATGCCATCCTATGTCAATCACAACTGGAAGGTCAGGAGATCACTGCAAGAGCTGCTCCCTGAAGTGGAGGAGGAAGGTCAGAGATTGAAATTAATAAGCAAGTGATTATTCAGTAAAATGGTTTTTCAAAGGGGAATTGAGAATTCACACTCTTCTTTTCCATTCTACCTCTCAGCCATAGACTTCCTGGAGCAGATCTTGACTTTCAACCCTGTGGACCGTCTGACAGCAGAAGCAGCTCTGTCTCACTCATTCCTCAGGCAGTATTCCTGTCCTCAGGATGAGCCTGTGTCCCTCCAGCCCTTTCGCATAGAGGACGAATTGGAGGACAGCCTGGTGAGCGAACATGGCCACTGGGACAGGTACCGTACCAAATCCTTTTTCTTGTTTTTAGAGCTTCCTGTGTAGAAATAGTGTGTTCCCTGAAACAGCCCCAATGTAAGCTTTTGCAGACCTAGATAGGTGTTGTGATGTTAGTGAGGCTTGTTCTTTATTAAATTTATTGCCTTACTTATACAATATACAGAAGCTTAAGCGTTTCATTTTAAATTTTAATTTCAGTCACTTTAGCCTCATTAAAAAAATTGATAATATTCTGCATAGTCTTCCAGCATGATGTGAAGGCTGCTTCGATTGTGTTTTACAATAAAATATACAGTTCCACAGTTCACATCACCTTGAGCACGTAAGCAAATTTAAATAAATAAGTGAACGAGAGAGCACACCATGAAACATATGAAGTATTCATTTCAAATATTTCCTCTAGACCTAAATAGGATTACTTCAAAGACGGCAGGTGGTAACAAAATCTATTGTGCAGTAAAATGAAGCCAAAATAGCAGAAGAGGGAAATCGGAGAAAATGACCTTAGTGCTCTATGACATAAAGGCCTGGTTATATATAGCTGCTCATGAATTATTCTCTTAATTAAATCTCTCACAGTATCATACTGTACTGCCTGCAGCCAGATGGCCAGATGCAACATGAAGGTTATTATTTGTCACTTAGAGAATAAGCAGGTGGAGGTTAATCAGGCTGATTCTACAATGTTTCTCAAATAAAGATGTCCAAAAGTTGTACTTGGGTTTTAAGAAGGACAGGCCAAGAGCAAAGTGGAATTGTAATAGTTTGACAGCAGAGTGACTTGTCAGAAGTATAAAATGCATCAAGCTCATTCCAAATGCTTAAGTGGACTTGTTCTAATTTTGAATTGAATAAGGATATTAAATTGATTACTGGGAAAGAATCTGTTACAGTGGGGCAAAAAAATATTTAGTCAGCCACCGATTGTGCATGTTCTCCCACTTAAAAAGATGCAAGAGGCCTGTAATTTTTGTAATCAGTAACACACTACGCCGCCAGGGACTCAAATCCTGCAGTGCCAGACGTGTCCCCCTGCTTAAGCCAGTACATGTCCGGGCCTGTCTGAGCAAGTTTGCTAGAGAGCATTTGGATGATCCAGAAGAGGATTTTAAGAATATCATATGGTCAGATGAACCCAAAATAAAACTTTTTGGTAAAAACTCAACTTGTCGTGTTTGGAGGAGAAAGAATGCTGAGTTGCATCCAAAGAACACCATTCCCACTGTGAAACATGGGGTGGAAACATCATGCTTTGGGGCTGTTTTTCTGCAAAGGGACCAGGACGACTGATCCGTGTAAAGGAAAGAATGAATGGGGCCATGTATCGTGAGATTTTGGGTGAAAACCTCCTTCCATCAGCAAGGGCATTGAAGATGAAACGTGGCTGGGTCTTTCAGCATGACAATGATCCCAAACACATCGCCCGAAGGAGTGGCTTCGTAAGAAGCATTTCAAGGTCCTGGAGTGGCCTCGCCAGTCTCCAGATCTGAACCTCATAGAAAATCTTTGGAGGGAGTTATAAATCCGTGTTGCCTGGTGACAGCCCCAAAACATCCCTGCTCTAGAGGAGATCTGCATGGAGGAATGGGCCAAACTACCAGCAACAGTGTGTAACCTTGTGGAGACTTACAGAAACCTTTGATCTGTCATCGCCAAAAAAAGGGTATATAACAAAGTATTGAGATGAACTTGTTATTGACCAAATACTTATTTTCCACAATAATTTGCAAATAAATTCTTTAAAAATCAGACAATGTGATTTTCTGGATTTTTTTTCTCTCATTTTGTTTCTCATAGTTGAAGTGTACCTATGATGAAAATTACAGGCGCCTCTCATATTTTTAAGTGGGAGAACTTGCACAATTGGTGGCTGACTAAATACTTTTTTGCACCACTGTATAATAAATAGCCTTTACAGCAACTTCAAGTGTTTTATACAAATCTCACCATGCATATTTGAAAACATCATTACTTTCAAACCCTTTTATTAATTATTTGTTCATCGATGAGTGTGGGTCTTCAAATTGATCATATTGACCAAGGAAAAATTAACCCAAACATTACCATACTGGAATATACAATGTAGATACTCGATCAAGAGTATTTAATTCATTCTTATATCAAAAGATTTAAAGCACTCATAAGGAACAGGATGTCTTTATTCGAAATCTATTCATATTATATTTAGATTAACTAAAAACCTCTTCAGTCTGTCTTCAGATCTGTGCTGGAAGCAGCAGGACGAGTGTGGCAGTACACAAAGCATGTCAGAAATGGGAGAGACTGAGGAAGATGAGGTGCAGAAAGATCCCAGAGCTAATTCCACCTCCTTCATTGAGGAAGCTCTGGTGGATCCTGGTAAGCACTCTCACAGCAGTTCGGCAGAGCGATTTCTTGAGCAGTCGCACTCATCTTTGGACAGACTCTGCGGCCATTATATGGAGCTGGACTGTGGCCGCTCCTGTGACTACAAAGTGGGTTCTCCATCATATTTAGATAAAATAGCATGGAGGGATGGGAGGCCCCAACACTATTCTGAGCCAAAGCTGATTCTGGACTTGTCTAATTGGAAGCACAACACATTCACATCTCCCAAAGGGGGGGATCCTGAGCAGCTGAATGCGGAGGAGCCTGCTGATTTGTTTCAGGAGATTTCACGTTGGGCAAGCACACAACTGGGCCTTCATTCTCCCGATTCACCTCAGGATCCTCCAAACTCACCAGGGTCTCCCCCTTTACCCATTTCCCCTACCCTCTTTCCTCAACCACGCACGCCAACCCAGGCACCTTCTATACTCTACACTTCCGAAGTTCTTCAGCACAGGAGGAGAAGTCCGGCTTCTTTCTTTTCTCCTCCCTCTCTGTTGCCTTCGTCCCCCTCATCACCCACCCCTTTTCAAAACAACAAAGTCTCGCCAACAGCTAGCAGAGAGGAAGATTCTCACTTTGACCTGGATGTGTTCATCTCACAAGTAAAGCATGAGAACAATGTAACTTCTAAGCAGGGTAGCATTAGCTGTACCTCTAGAATATCAGATCACAATCCTTTTAGATCTCAATCTTCATCAGATGTGGTCAAACCTCATAGTTTGCACAAAGAACAATGGTAGAATGAAAGAATAGTTGAAGATCTGCTTAGAACGGAGTAACTGAAAACTTGACTTTGTGCTGCTTTTGCAAAGTTTCACTGACATTTGATGCATACCACTGTACGGAACATTTTTGCCAGACCGTGTTAAGAACAACTCCAATAATGTATGAACCGCTGAGGAAAAATTGAAGACTCCCCTGCTTTCTCCCTATGAATAAGTGTCTTACACACCTCAGTGCAAGGGCATACTGTAGAATCCTCAGATGTTCCAGAATTCTAATGCGAGGCCTAAAATTGATGAGTGCAGGATGTTAGTTCACATTTTAGAGCCATTTATGCAGAAATCCATAGAATTCCAAAAAGGGTACACGTTTTCTGTAGAACTGAAATTATTCTAAATGTAGTTTTAAGGTTCTTCCAACATTACTTAATTGCATCTAAAAGGTTTTATATAAAAAAAAAAATCATGTACTCTGCATATGAGCTGCTTTTTATACAATTGTAATCTCCACCTTTGCAATAGTACCACAGTAATGCTTTGCTTGATTACGGTTTCCAAAGCTTTCACCTAATAAACCTATACCTTGTAATATATAACTTGTTTGTTGCCAATTTAATTTCAAATCTAGTTTTAAAACCCACAAAATTATTTCTAATTAAGTAGTCCATGATAGAAGTTGATCACTCACAGCTCCAGGATTTAGCTCAGATCATTGCTTTTGTGCAGTTTGAGGGCGTGAATGAATGAATGAAAGGAATGAAGACATTTGTAAAATTATGCTAAAATAAGAACAACAGTTAAGAATCATATCTTTAGAAAATTTAATATTAAATGTAAAACACGTTTGTAAGACTCGAATGGGGTCTAACAAATGTAAACTTTAAATGTTTCCATTTATTTTATTTAATCAATTAATTAGTTCCAATTTAATTGAATATTCAGATTATTTTATATATTATTTAACCAAGTAAACACAAACTCAGGACACGCTTCGGTCTCCATAGTGGTGTGATGAGTCATATTCATGTAGCAGCAGTGGTGCTGAGAGACTGTACTTGTCTACATATAAAATATTGGTCACAAATTATAGGTTACATTTTAAGTAATAAAAGTTTAGCACATCTACTAATAATTTTATACAGTATCTCAAAAATGCCCAGGAGGATTAGGGCAAAATAACAAAATGGTGCTCACACAAAATATTGGCAAAGTTTTGACATGTTCATTTAGGGTGTACTCACTTTTGTTGCCAGGTATTTCTTTTGTCTGTTGTTTTCGAGTTATTTCCATAGGACAGTAAATCTGAACTGCTATCCAAGCTGCACATTGACTACTCTAAAATATATCCATTTCATTTCTATAGTACTGTCCCATGAAAAAGGTATAATAAAATGGTTGCTAAAATGTGAGGGGTGTACTCACACTTCAATTCAATTTATTTTTATAGCATTTTTAACAATGGACATTGTCTCATAGCAGCTTTACACAGATAATGTGTAGGGAACTTCTGTCTTATCTGTAGAGCATAAGGAAGTTATCAAGCATCCACTATCTAATGTCCTATACACACACGAGATTGTTAAGCTGATCTCTCTTATCTGGTTTTGCTGAAACATATAACTGTGTATTATCAGCATAGCAACGGAAGCTAATAACATATTTACGTATAATTTTACCCAGAGACAGCATATATAAAGAGAAGCGCAGTGGGCCTAAGACAGATCCTTGCAGAGCACCAAACTTTCCCCACAGATAGTGTGGAGAACTCACCATTTACAAACAACTGACAGCGATCAGTCAAATGAGACCTAAGCCAAAACAGAGCTGTTCCCTTTACGCCAACATTTTCTAGTCTATCAAGGATGATATGATCAATAGTGTCAAAAGCTGCACTCTCAAGCAAAACAATAGCAATAGCAGTTTAGCACCTAATAGCATTTACCACCTAAACCAGCACTGTCTCTGTGCTATGATGTGACCAAAAATTCTGACTGATACATTTCATAAATGTTATTTCGAAGTAGGTGTGAGCAGAGCTGCAGTGCTACAACCTTTTCTAGAATCTTGGAGATAAAGGGGAGGTTTGATATTGACCTTTATTTGGACAGCTGACAAAGGTCAAGGTCAGGTTTCTTACACACACAAAACACAATCTTTATTTTACCAATGCAAATATGTTAAAAATAATGCATCGCTATACAAAGGCGAACTTGTATCCAATGCACACTTTAAATCAATGCATCACTTACGTTTATGACGATTCACCAGTGCGAATCTGTGAATCTTTTCTGAAATCTCTAGTGCACAGTGAGGCACTGGTGTCCAATCCAACATGTATTCCCACCTCACTTCCATTGTTCACAGTACACAAATCCATAAAGTAAATGAAACAGATCTACTCAGTGCTGTTATTCTTTTTCATTTTAATTCCCATAATTTAATTAGTTCAAAATGCAGACAACACAAAAATTCCAGAAAAGAAATAGAAACAGTAATACAGTACATATGCAGATAAGGGTAGTATTTTAGGTCTATGCCCTTGATTTAAGAGGTTACCAGACAGTTTATAGCATGGCACAGGGAATAAAATACACGTAGCAGGCATCAGCAGGGAATCAGGCTACATTCGCTTCAGGTTTCAATGCGAATGAGAAGATAAATAATGATCAGTACACCCACTAAAAGAGAACGCTGATACGACGCCAAGCAAAAGTGGAAACTTATCTTACACAGTTGAACAGACACATTTGCATTTTGTCCAATTTTATTGATATGATACTGTACACCGGAGTCATATTAGGGCGGATTGTGTTATGTTCCTAAAGATAATAGTGTCATTTCAGAGGGCTTTCTATAAATCTGTATGAAATGCAGTCATTGGCACGTGTCCTAAATGAAGGATGATATAGTTAAATGCTACCATCCTGTGGCTACACATGCAACTGCATCCTCAAAGAAACACAGCTCATATGAGGTTTTGCTGCTTGCACAGGAACGTCTTTAGAATAGAGAGAGAACAACTACTGAGAATTACTTCATCTACAGCATATTAAAGAAGTGAGACAACAAAAGACGTCCTTGTTTAAACAATGGTATAACTATTTCTGTTCCAGTATGTTGCTAAAATTATCGTTAACATTGTTGATTTCGAACAATAAGCCACCAGGCTTATGAACGAGGGACACATTTCCGGTATTAATGGCCACGTGGAATCTCTCGGAGCATTTGATAGAATATTAAACCCTTACCTGAATCATACTGTTACATATTGCATTATTTGAGAGATTAGTACATACTGTATGTAGAGTCATTTCTCAATATAACAAATTTCTACTCTGGACATGTATCAGCCCAGTTCTCTCTCCAAAATTCAGCACTCAAGCTAAAACTCATGTAGAAAAATATAGTTTGAATGATATTTATATATCTAATGATTTTCTTTTTAAAACCACACCCACCTTTACAGTTTTATTCATTTTTTAAAAGTACATATAGCAGTGTAAAAGTAAATTAAAATTTACACTGCTACAAAAAACAAACAAAAAAAAACAAGAAATGACGAGACATCTCACACTATTCCTGTATTTCTTATACGTCATTTTGTAGTAAATATATATATTTTTAGGCAACAGTAATGAGTTAATTCTATCTACGGGTGAATGTAAACACCACAGTACTGAAATTACTGTATTGAACAAACAGTAAAGCACAATATTACCAGGCAAATGGGCACCGAAGCATAAGTTTGTTCATGATGGAAGATAAAAACAAAAAGTATTATACACTCACGAGGAAAAACAAAGTTAACACTTTGCGTTGGTTCAAAGTTAGGGTTTGTATGTCGAGCGTTAAGGTGATATTAAGACCAGCACCAAACACTTATGTTCCTCTGACACTGACTTCTTATGGACTGATTCAAAGTTGTGGATTAAATAATTGAGTGAGACTATAAATGAGTATCTCTCTAGTAGGTGATCTTATCTGGATTTCTAACATGGCCATTCCCAAATAGTATGTGCAAATGCTGGTGGGTATATCCGTGTGTGTGTACGTTTTGCGTATGGGCTGGTAAAATGCACTATACTGGTAAAGTAGAATTTGGCTATGTGCGCACATTTAGGCATTATCTTGGCATTTGTTGTTGGGTTCTGTTGGCATTACAGTTCATATAAATACTGTCCACAGATACTTTATGTTTGGCTGTTCAAATAAATGAAATGAGAGACTAAAGACAAAATGATCAAATGCATTTTAAGCCTAACTGGGAATACATGACATCAGAGTTAATCTTTGGTGAAGATATTATAAGAATGATTGAGACACCTGCTGTATTGCTTAGACCTCTTGGTGCATAGGGCCAAAAAAATCTCTCCCCCAATAGCCTTTAAATCAGTGCAAAAAATATGAATACATCATCTTTCAGATAGGTCTTTTAAAATACCTAAAGTTCCTAAATGTATTTTTTAAATATGTAGCCTCTCCTATTGTGTCTCTCCTATTCTACTGATTAGGAAATGGGATAAATTATCAGGAGAGTAGTTCATGATAAATTATCGCAATTACTGCAAATCGTTTTTAATTATTGGGATTGATTCTTAACTCAAATTCGAATCCGGTTTAGATAAACGGTTTATTGAAAGCGTGCTGAGGAGCTGCAGCGCTCGGTTTGTTAGAAATGTGACATATTCTGGTTCTATGATGCCTAGAGAGTAAAATACAGAGCTTATCTGAAGTCTATCGCAGAAAATATTTACAGAAGAAAGGTTAGCGCGCATTGTTAAACGTTTGTTTACTTTATAGTGCTTCAAATAAACTTGTGTGAAAAATATTCAGAATAAATAGGACAGATTTTTTTACCAAACAATGACAATCATATATCAGATTTATCTTTGTATTATATTTCATAGTCTTCAAAATTTTAAGTTTCATTTAAAAAAAAAAACGGCAGGTTCGATGAAGTACATGATATTTACACTTTTTTTTTATTTAAAAAAGGACCCCATGTCAAAGTTCCAAGAGATACAGCAGTTATTGCAGTGTAGAACTTGTATGACCTCTGTTTTAACATTGAGTGGACAATAGTATACTGCAGCTCTTATAATTGAACCGTGTATAATTTCTGATTGAATAAAACCTCATATAGCCATTTAATGAAGTAGGACACTGAAGCTTTGTGCTTTCTGAATGATCTCAACTGTGCTCTATGGTGCGTCGCAACTCTTTTTTGTCATGCATCAGTACATTGTCTGATGATTAAAAATGCATGCACGTGTTTGTGTGTGTGTGTGTATACAGAGTTTATATGTGCTGCCGTGAGATCTGCTCATGTATTTGCACCCATAACCATTAGCTAATTTTAGTGGCATGATCACTTATGAGAGAAACTTTTTTTTTTTTTGGTGCGTGTGTGTTAATGCTTCTCTGTCTTTATGGATGAAATTTGAGATCTACAGTGTTCAGTAACAACAGCTAAAACAGGGAGGGGGGAGGATAAAAAAAAAAAAAAAAAAAGATACATTTGTAGAGATAACGAAGGACAGTTAATCAGAAGATTCTAGATGCATCCTAGGAAGCCTATCTATTTCCATCGGCATTAACTTTCAGTCCTTTCTTCTTACCATCTCCTGGTCAGATAAAACTTTGTCGCCTTTCCAATCACCTTGAGTAAGTTTCCCCATCTCTGGTCCTCGCCCTCATACGAAAGGCAGGATGCCGTAGACGAACAGGGCCATGACGGCAGCACTGAACAGGCCTGCTACAGGAACAGTGACGAACCAAGCCAGGAAAATATTCCGGAAGAGACGCCAATCTACTGCCTTCTTTGAGCGCAACCAGCCAACAGCGACCACTGAACCCACCTGTGTGTGAGCATATACACGTACACACACACACACACACAAAATCAGTGGCAGCACAGAACATAAGTCACAAGCATAAAACATTTTTTGCAGAATATATATTTGAAAAATGGCAGAATTGGGTCAGTTGTGGTCAGTGGGTCAGGGGAATATACAACTTGTGTTACTGCTATGAAACATGAGACTGCTATGAGACTGCCTTTATTGTGTGCCACCATGTTCATTTATACTTTCATCTAGAAACCTAGCAAGAGATACATTTCGTAGCTCTTCTTTTTCTTCCTCTCCTCTGACCCAGGAACATCTCCATACATGCTGAAGGTGTCCGGTTCCTGGCAGGCTTCTGAGCCGCTAGTCGAGGAAGCGATCTGCCTGTTCTTATACGGTCAGTGTAACCTAAGCTGCCAGGCAGTGTAGGTGGGGGAGATGAGGGGACTAAATCTAGATTTAAGTCAAACAACAGAGAGTCAACAACAGCCAGGACTTTCATCTTGAAAGAGTTTAACTAGCGCCAGTATATGGTGCAGCCGATGTCCTGATTTATGGTTTTTAAATTAAACACAAGCACACTACTGGTTTAGTGGCTTAATCATTGATACAAAGCCACTGGCACACAATGTTATGGAAATGTGACTCTCGGGCTCCTAACAGTACAATATGTTTTGTTACTTCCTCTTTATACGAACGCACTGTTGATTTTTGGACTCTGATTAGACAACGTGCGTTAATTCTAAAACAGCATCTCCGACAGGTGTAAATTTTTTTAATAATTATTATGGGTTAAAGCAAATATTGTAACATCCTATTGTTTGTATAGCAACAACTCATTCACAGCAATATGTATAGCAGACTACCTACATAATGCAGTCTATTGGTAAACCAGCTTTTTATTATTATTATTATTATTATTATTATTATTATTATTTACCAGGAAAATATATAATCTCTGATCTGGTGTAAGGAAACAGTACAAACTGTATTTTGTTTTAGGAATTTAGAAATTAAAATAAAAAATAAACGATGGATGATAATTAGCATTATAATTAGCTTTAAAGTCTTGCTCATCTTGGAGAGACTCAAACATTAAACTTATCTATAAGTGGCTAAAAATATGACCTGTCATTCATAAATAAATTAGAAAATGTAACTGTTGGCAGGTTACCATGCTATTAGAGAAATAGAACACTTTGGGACATGCTGTTATTAACAGATAATCCTCTCCAGGCACCATCACCCCACTCCACCATGAACTAGTCTCCTAGAACAACGCATCCCATCTTGTTTTATTCCTTATGTATTAAATGGTTGATAAATCAGTAGCTATTTATCACCACTAGCGCAGTCACACTGTCATTCTGGGGGCTTCAAGTGGTCATGAACTGTGCATGCCATTCGTTCATGAAAGGTCATGCCATTTTGTTCAAGTTTCCACAAACAGTAAAGCATCTGTGTGCGGCGCCTGCATTCAGACCTGCCAATATCATGATGGTTCATAATATTGTAAAGGAACATGGAAGAGACTGCAAGAAACATTTTGTTCTAAATGCCTTTTTATGCCTAAAACCCCTTTGAAACCACATTCCAAATGTGTAGCAGCTTATCCAATAATGCAGAACTGCTCAGAAGCCCCCAGAAAACCTTTATATTTGACTACTTAGTGTTAGTATTTTTCCATAAATTCAGATATGAATTTTTTATTTTTTTTAATCTGAGTCATGATGGTTAATAGTCTAGAAATATTAAATGCCAAGTCTGATATTCTAATTAAAGGAATGTAGTAATACTCAAAGCAGATAAATGGGTAGGCTCATGGCTTTTAGTGTAAAATGCTATGAATTTACAGCAAGGGGAATGATTAATCTCTATAAAAACTATGATTTAACATGATCATCAGCAAGGCATGATTAGTGCTTCTGCGATTACTCTAATGAGAAGCTGAACTCTACCAAAGCTTCCCTACAACAGCTTCGGTACCTTGCAGTGGGTGGAGCTTATGGGAACGCCCACATTGGAAGCAACAAGCACTGTTAGAGCACTCATTACTTCAATGCAAAATCCACTGTGAATACACAAAAGACAGAAGGAAACAGAAAACAGGCAGAGATAAATGAAAGACAGAATAGAGCAAGACACTGCATGACCCAAGCATACAGACACCACAAAAAACAGAGCAACTTGCCAAAGAGACAGGGGAGGGAGGGGGGGACACCAAGTTCTCTTTGACCCTGGAGGAGTGGAGTCTTTGGTTTAGAGGAGAGTGAGGAGCTTTTGTCCTCTTTTCCAGAGAGTCTGAGAGCACTGCATAACCCCTGCTGAGTGGCTGCATTCAATTATGTGGAACGTGAATCTGTTTAATTGACATTTGTGTGCAATTGAGATAGCTGGTTCGTTATCGTAAACAATTTCCAGGCACATGGTGCCAGGATTGGGACAAAGGCGCCTGAATAAAGATCAGAGAAACCGATTGTTGGGCATGTGCCCACGGGTCATAAAAAGCCTTAGGAAAACATGTTACATTTCCATAATTCCACAAAGAAAATCACTCTATTCATGTTGTATATGATCCTTGAAGTTTAACTCTTTTAGGGCCCATCACAATCACCGAATGCAGCCTGATTCGTAGATTGTGCAGCAGCTCTGTAGCCCTCGGAAAGCATGCAGACACTGCTTTTTTTTCAGCCATCACCTGAGCCAGTGTTTACCTTGCAGTGCGTGGTACTGACAGGGAGTCCAATATTGGACGCCAGCACAACAGTGACCGCTGAAGCCAGCTCAATAGTGAATCCACTGCGAGAAGGGCAACAAAAGATCATTTTTATACAAATAATACCTATATTGAATACCAGTACACCAATGCATGCACAGTCCAGGCGTCCAGGCGTTCATGCGTTCAGAAAGACACTATTGTTTTAGTTCATGCAAAACTAAGGACAGAAAATATGCATATCTGGAGAGAGGCAAAACGATGAGATGTTTCGCTTGTGTATTTGTATATATGAATGGGTGTATTGCCACGATACGCGTGTGTCAAGATGAGAGATGTGGGTCTTTTTTTAATTAAATCTAACTCTGACTCACACGCACATGCACACACTCACAAATACAAACACAGATGGTGGTATTAAAATTTTTTTGCCACATTTAAAATGCATTTCTTTTGGTTTCCTGCTGCTTTGTGCCTACGCTGAACCACAAAGTGGAGATGTATCCGAGGAAAAGAACGCCAAATTAGAGCCAGTTGAAAAACTTTAGCTCTAATACTGTGTTTTTGGTCCACAGATATCTATTATATATACACTACAGTTACAGGCTTTAATGATGACAGTAAAGTCTATGCTGATTTTAATTTTAAAAAATGATCTTGGAAGCTGGTGTGCAAAGTGAGTGCAGATACATCTTTAAGTGACATCAACACTGCTCTAATTTACAGTAGGACATTTTAACCATTTTGGAGCTCTATTTCTGGCTTCCATGAAGCTCATTATTTTCCAGTCAATTCTTTGCTAAAAACTCCAGCACAAAGGCTTTATTCAACAGGTTACATTTTGGAGAACTGGACCAGGAGAGAATAGCTGCCATGGCCAACTGATGCAATTCCCCAGGCATGCCCTCTCACCTCGCCCTTATTGTAATAAACTTGTGGCTCAGGAGTCAGCAGTCTCTACAAATACAAATGCAAGTTTCCATATCATGTATAATCAAACAGAGTCAAATACATGATTGCACAATTTTAATGTAGTGTCTATAAAGCCAGCGGTCTATTCCACATACACTGGCAGAGGTTATTTCCTGTTCTGATGCCATATTGGCCAGCAGACAAGACACTTTTCTCCATCGTTTAACTCTATAGCATGATTTGAGATCTAATTATTATGTGAATAAGTGAATACTGAGTATTGGCACCAAGTAGTCAGTGTCGATTGTGCATCCTGAATGGTCAACTCATGCCTCACTGAAGAATACTTGCAGTTTAATGATATCTTTAAAACTATATTTACTGGCTATGTAATTGACAAGTTGTTCACTATAAACATTAAGCTGCTTAACCGACTCCTACGTTGATTAGTGGTATCGGACATTCGCTTTATTTTTAGATGGTTATGGTAATGATCAGTACTAATCGAATAAAATTCAAACACTTGGTGATTTTATTTTGTCTTCACCTTAAAAATCAGTAGCACTATTAAAACAACTAATATGGACATTTAGATACCCGAGTAAAGTAAATTGTCCCACATATGAACCGTACATAAAATCAGCTCATTTTTATTGTATTGTGCTTTAGTTATAAACAAGTGGCTGCTGTTAGTCAGTGTGCTTTGTTTTGACTTGTTTCTCCTGTCACCATAAGAGCACAAGGTCATAAAGGTTCTGGTGTTCAAGTGTAATGCTAAATTTAGCAGATGTGGGCAGTTTGGAGAGGAGGGAACAAATAGTGATAATTGTTGTCCTTACTCAACCATTCCATCTTTAAATGTTGATCTCGTTTCACAGCTGCATGTAACCAAATGTGTGAGCAACAAAGCTGAAACTTTACTGTTCTAATCTACTTATATTTTAAAATGGGACAAACAGCCATGACCCAGTTGGCATGTCAATGTCTTTGGGTCCTAACGACTGCAAAAAAATGCCGCTTCTGTAAGTGACCTGGAACAATCAGGGCAGTTTGCGTTTACAAAAACAACATTTTCTACATAAAGAATTTCTACATAAGCTCAGCACAGTGAAGAAAAAAAAGAAAAGAAAAAAAAAAAAAGGAGAAGAAATCATGCACATAATGGGTCAAACTATTGTGTCATTTATATATACTATTGTGTTATTTATATATATATATATATTATATATATATACACATATACACACACACACACACACACACACACACACACACACACACACACACACACACACACACACACACACACACACACAAGTAAAAGAAAAGTTTTCTCTCATGCACCAGCTCAGTCATGCAGAAAAGAGGAGTATGCTCTCACCTGGAAGGCGTGATGGGCGTGAGGTCCTTGCCCATGGTCTGGATTACACGCCGTCCCCACACCCACAGGCCAGTGCAGATACCCAGGCCACCGTATAAGAGCAGCCACACAGGAGTGGCTGCGTCCTGCATTACACCCCCCTGCTCATAGATCATCCACAGTGCCACCAGTGGGCCAATGGCATTACTGCCAGAAAAGGGAAAAAAAAGCAATTTAAACATTATAATTTAACATTAAACATGGACACAATTGTGTATATACTATTAGCCCTACCCAGAAAGAGCTAATAGTATATACACAATTGTGTTCAATCATGTTTCATCAAGGACTTCCAGAATCCAGTGTGTATTCCTGCCTCACGCAAAATATTTCTGGGATAAGCTCCTGATTTACCACAAACCCAGATCAGGATAAACTAGTTACTGAAAATGAATGAATTTGTCATTATTAATGAGTAAAACTGATGTTTACTTTATTTAACATAAGATTGTTTACTTACAAAGTATGCATTAATTTTATACATATAATCAGTGATTTGTCAG
Source organism: Silurus meridionalis (assembly GCF_014805685.1). Classification (NCBI taxonomy): domain Eukaryota; kingdom Metazoa; phylum Chordata; class Actinopteri; order Siluriformes; family Siluridae; genus Silurus; species Silurus meridionalis. The sequence goes on from NC_060900.1 coordinate 15,359,279, forward strand.
GAAGTAACCCAAATAATATTTTGCTTCCCAAGTATCTAGACCATAAATTTTCATAATACATTATTTCTTACAGAAAGGATAATTATATAATCTGTAATACAGCAATTTCTGCATCCATCAGTCAAGCATTTGTAAGAAAACGTACTATTTTAGTAGCATAGTCATTTCTATTAACTATAATTTACAATAAAAAGAGACACTAGGGTTACCCTTATGACAAGAAGCCTACCTGACATCGTTGCCACCATGTGCAAAAGACCCAAAGCAGGCAGTGAGGATCTGCAGGAAATGAAAGAGCAGAAACACCTGGGGCTTGTCCTTCTCTTCTTTGTCCTCATCAACACAGTCCTCAAGTATCCCTCCTTCACCTTGCATTGACTCAAGCTTGTCAGATCCCAGTTTTACATCCACACCCCCTTCCTCTGCCTCGATTTCAGCCTCGGCCACGGCGTTGCAGTAGCTAGAGTAGCTGTCGTAACGGACGCGCTTCTTAGAATAGGAGACACTTTCACCCACCAGCTTCTCGCTGTCCTCAGGTGGTGTTGCAGCGCTCGACTCTGAGCGGAGTAGGGGCTGTACGGCCATGCCACAGATGGCCGCTGTGTAGCATGTGTAGCTGTTGTTGCGACGCAGGACTCTGTGGGTGATGTCGGGCCGCTCTTCCTCCAACCGGCCCACGTGGATCTTGTGTAACAGATCCTTGTAGAGACCAGAGTCCTTGTGCACAGTGTGGTACACCTGGCCATCGCTGCGCATATGGCCATCGAAACCAAAGCTTCCGTTGGACACGGGCGACTTCAAACAACCGTTTGTCATGGAGTGAGTGCGACCTGGTGGGATATGATGAGCAGTTTGAAAGACAAGCAATATAACTTATTTTAGAGGATTTGGTTTTATAATAATAATAATAATAATAATAATAATAATGCCACCACCACAGCACTTTAGCACTGCAAATGATTTCACATGGGACTGTACAAAATTGTCACATAAAACAACCTGACCATAAGTACAATTACAATTTTAATTAACACAATTACGAGAAATTTGTAAGTACTCAGAACAAATACACATGGGAGATTTTGGACTGAATGTAGTTCTGTCGGATACATCAAAACACCAATTCATTTTATGCAGAATCTTTGTTGTTTTTGTTTCTTTAAATTTGTCATCTGTCTGTACAAGCGATTTAAAATGCATATTAAAATCTATTTAAAGTGTGTTGAATATTATCTCTGTTACAATAAATGGATTCCCTTGAAAACTTTTCCAAACTAAAACCTAAATAAAACAAAAATTCCACAAACAAAGAGCCAAAGCCAAATGGCTAAGCAACTCAATTAACCATTAGAAACAACTAGATTGGCCATAAACTCACCATACATCCGTCCGTTAGGAAGGACGGTGCCACCATTGGCCAGGCTATTTAACTCTCCTGTGGATTCTCCAGTCAAGGGCAGTTCAGAGTCATCATTACCCTTTGCCCCTGGAAGCTCTTTAAACACCGGCGCCTCCTCTTCTTCCTCAGGAATCTTATCGAGACTCTCATCAGAGATGCGCGAGAGAACGTGTTCTTTTTTCAGCTTACCTGATCAGAGACAAAAGGAGGACAGCGATTACTTTAGAATCAACACTCCAGTATGCATAATTTGACCGAGCGAGGACAATTTATACAAAGTAAATCCATAATGTTTATTGGGCTTATTATAAAGGCTTCTAAATAAGGTATTAAAAAAACCGTTTTCTTTGTGTTTCTTTCATTTACATAATCATGAAATGCCTTTTAAACTTCATTAAAAAAAGGATGGCTATATGTTGCTTAAAATTCATAATTCAAAATGTTATTGTAGATGCTGAAATGAAAGCTATGCTTTGAAAGAGTACTGAATGTAGTGAAATATTAATCCCTCTCAATTCAAAGCTGCATCCAGAGTACAGCATTTGCATGATCAATTTACCATAAGGCATGAATGCGATTTTTAAACTCGGAAAACACCGAAATGGCCAAATAAACAGCTGCAGAGTTTATTTTGATAGTCATCATTTTGAAACAGGTTAAGCAACAACATAAAGCTGCAAGCCACAGCAGTGAAAAGGACACTCCACTGTGCAGCTTCCCGGCGGTGCAACAGATGGTAACCACCAGGTTCTGTTCATTACTTAACAATGAGTTCCTATTAAGAGCTTGGTCCATGTATTTATTTTTTTATACTGGACAACTGTAATTTTTGCTTTAAATACCTATTGTATCTTAAACTTCACAGTCATGTCTGTGTGTGGAGATTTACATCATCCCCCAACACACACACACACACACACACAGACACACTTTATACATACATGCATATATTGTGTGCCAACCACCAAATTCATCATTTTACATCTTGAAGTAAGTCCCTAGACAAATCCTACCTCATCTCCTACTTATTCTACCCTCCTCACTACTGAGCTAATGTTCTGTGGTTTGGAAAACGCTAGATTGTTGATAACACATTCATAAAAGCCAAACTGCTGTAAAGCATAAACACACTTGACTTTGCAAATTCAGTCAGCAATAAATCTGTGGATAATGAAACTAAACCACCATTTGGAAAGGGAGCCAAACATTGTGGGGAGCTTTTAAATCACTATATTAGCATGTGAACCTACTTGCTATTTTCCTTTTCATCCAGGGGCAGACAAAGATCCAGACCACAACAGCACACACCAGAGATCCAGCCAGGGTGATGAGGGCGATGGCCCATACTGGGAGCAACTCCAGGCCCAACACTGCAGGGGTACAGAGACACACAGTTCAAAACGACAGGGAACAGAGTGTACACCTGGCAGTTTAACATAATCGCCTTGGGTTAAACAGATGGCCTTTCAATAAACTCCTTTGTCCTCTTTTTTAAGATTATAAAAAATAAAAACTGAAGCACATCTGCAAACAAAAACCAAGCACTTGTGTGATTATATAATAAAAAATAAAAAAAAAAGAAAAAAAGAGTGCTCATCCTTATAACTGTATTACAATGTTAAATACAATGTCAGCAGCCGTTTGCACTGAAGGTGATGAAGCAAGTTTATTTAATTTGCTGTCCCTTTAAGTAAGCGATGACTCACAGGGAGCTCCTGTATACATGATGGAGAATGTGTTGATGCCGATAGTTGAGGCATAAAAGAGGGGCAAAGCACGGAGGCCATTTGGAACAGGATCATCCTACAACAAGGCACAACAGTGATCAGCAGTTACAATAAAATAATGAGAAAACATGAATTTACAGCTCTAATGTAGATTTTCTAATTGCATTTCACTGAAAAGGTCAACAGGCCTTTAGTTGTTTGTTTTTTTCTAAACAAGGGTATGTCTGGAAAAATGCAAACTATGAGAATGTTGCAATATTAGAAAAGTACACTGTCCAACTATCTGTTGCTCAAACATGCTTATACAGTCTGACTAAAGTATTTGGCTACAAACAATTATGTTACAAACATAAAAATGCAATACATAGAAAATATGTAGACAGGCATCTACAGCATAGAAAACCTTCTGAGAATTTGTGACTTCAAACTTACTTTATTAAGAATGAGAAATCTGATAATATAGAAGAGTAGGCCAGACATGAGGCCTGACAGCAGAGGAGAGATGAACCAGGAGGCAACTGTAGCAGACAGAATTGATTTTAGTTATTACATAGCAAGAAATGAATATGCTTAGGGCTGCACCTAATTATTATATTTTTATCTATCTATCAATCTATCAATTAATCGGATTTTTAAAAAGTTATATTAAATATTTATGTTTGCTTATTATAATTATTATTAAATAAACCCCTAATTCAGGGTATTTATGTATAAAAGTGTACTTAAAAAAATGCAAAAGCCACATATTAATATAAACTATCTCCCATTTAGACATTTTAAAGCTTATAGTGGCTGCTTGTTTGGGAGTGCATGGGGGATTTCTCTTGAACAAATTCAATCATGCTGGGTTGTTTCTTTCTGTGAAAAAAACCAAAACATAATTAAAAAAAATAAAAACAGCATTTGAGTATGGAAGGTGGAGCAATTCGTGTAAATCAACATTTATATTGTATTTTGCAGATGGCAAGTTGACAACCATGCTTAAAACAAATCTATATAAAATATAAGACAACATTGCTTTGAAAATTTGTTTAAAAAAAATAGACATTTTGTTTATTTGTGAAGATGTAAGCATCTAGAATATATTATTAATGCAAAATTTTGTATAATAATATATGCCGGAGTAAATCACGTTTAAAAACAGATAAGTTACTGTTGTAGTAGACAAATGCTATTAAACGCAGCAAGCGAACAGGCCTATAATAATAATAATAATAATAATAATACTACATTGGTGTACAGATGCATAAGCATTTAATGAAAACCACAAGTGACTTAAAATCTGATTATTTTTCTGCTGCTATTAGATGTAGTGTTTGTTCGCACCGGTTTAATTGAATCCATCACTATGTTGCGAGCGAGCTGATTGCGCAACCTGTTTACCGAGCTGATGTTTCGCCTTTCGTTACAGTGTGTTTTCTTTTCGTGTGCTTATGCATAACAGTGGTACTTTCATACCACACAAGCCCCGCTTTACATAACGTAAATTACATAAACTTTACATAAAGTACAGTTCATTTTTTGTGCGTTATCATACAGTCACGCTAAGCCGTAACTTGAGCAGGCCAACTAATCGTTAACGTTGACAACAAATTTCATTATCGATTATCATCGATTTGTTGTTGCAGCTTTATTTATGCGAAAATGACCAGTATATAGTGGTTAATGTTTTTATTTAATTTTCTAGTTGGTCAGTTTGAAACATACCAATTTTGACCAGCTGCATCCACTGCACTCCTTTGGTGCCGATGGCTATCATGGAAAAGCCAATAGTAGATCCCACTATACAATGGGTACCAGAAATGGGCAACTTGAGGAATGAGGCAATGAGTTGCCAAACCGCAGACCCTGAGAAAAAAAAAAGTGATACATGAAACTCAAGCAGGGAGCCTCTCAGTCGCATGCTTTCCCTCTTGTTTCTCAGGTTATACCCCATACAGACACTATTACAAATGTTTAAACACTGAAAGAAGAAACTTAGTAAGGAAAACAAACAAGAAAGAATCAAGCTGTGTAGTCCTTAACACATTCCCTTCTAACACTTTAATTCCTGGATCTGTTAGACTGCATTTTCTGAGAAAATAAAGACCCCATTCAGGAACTTGGCATATGAACGGAGTATCAGTCAGCCCTCAAACAACATGCAACCATATGTGTACTCTACCACAGTGTGTTGGCAGTCCACAATTGAAATTGAATAGGAAAAAAAAAATTAAGAGTTTGCTTCACAAATTTCATATTTAAACCCAATTCCTAATCTTAGGTTGTCATAAATGTAGCTAAAATCAAACCATAACTTACCGACCATGGCGCTGACCTCGCCTGCCATCAGTATGGGTATGGTGTCATTGTACAAGTTGACATCTATAATCCCTTTCCGAATAGTCTCACCCACTTTTGCACCAAGAAGTATGGAGCCCAGCGTTTCAAAAATTGAGGCTAGGATACAGGCCTGGCGCAACGTGACCACCCCTGAGCCCACTGCCGTGCCAAACGAGTTTGCAACATCGTTGGCTCCCACTGAAAATGCCAAGATGAAGGCGATGATGAAGCCAATTACTACCATCCATAGGTACGGTGATAAATCCGTCATGGTGCCAGTACTTAAATTAAATTCAAACAAAAGAAAAGCAACTCTGGAGCACTAAACGAAACAAAAAAGGTGCTGCGTTTTTAAAGGGAAAAAAAAAAAAAAAAAAATTCCCTCTGCTTTTTTGCTCTTCTTCTTCTTCTTCTTCTTCCTCCCTCTGCTGCGCGTGTTCTAGGAGGAGAGGTACACTGCTAACTAAGCCGTTTAACCTCTGAAGTCTCTGAAGCTGTGAGCAATGCAGGCAGGAGAGGGCATTCCATTGTTTGGCTCTCTTCGTGTTCCGTACACCAAGAAGTCCTCAGCTGTCAAAACAATAAATGGAAAAAAATGATTGCAGAGTACTCTCCTGCTATTGGTGCAAGAACAAGCATTACATAGATAACACTGCAGGAGAGCAAAGGGCCAGAAAAGCCAGAGAAACAAGTGGAGGGGGAGAGAAGGGAGACAAATTTCAAATGACAATTATCTTAAATGACTGACAATTAGTACATACCTCACAGCAAATGTATTAAAATGTCCCTTTCAAGCAAAACTTCTGTTAAAACATTTAACACACCACAAGCATATTCACATGTGAATGCAAGATCCTTTATGGAGATTTGCCATTAACAAAGGGGGAATGTACGAAAGTTGCACGTCAGGTTAGATTCGCAGCTGGGATTCAGGGCTGCCATTCAAACTCTGCACACTGCCCCAGCAGTATGACTAGTCATGCTCCAGCCTAAGAAAAACTGAGGCAAGTCAGTACACAATACCCACTTGCAAAAAAACGGCTTCCTGCTTTGCTGTTTTCAACAGGATTAGATTAATATTGGGTCACAGATGCTGGAACATGGAGGGGGGTGTTCGGCATGACCACGTTTCTGGAAATCAGGACTGCAGTATTATAGAAAAATAAATTAGATTTACGGTTTTTGTATCTAATAATAATTGGGTCACTCAGGATGCTGAAATATGTTTTTAGCATCGTGATCAAAATATACACAAAGCTTGAGCAATACATTATAATTTTTTTGTCTTTGTTAATTGTTATTAATCAGGTTTGATCCAAGTCTACATCCAACACTGGTTGTTTATATACATTGTAATGCCTTCAAATAGATGATAAATTGAAGATTATAAAGTCCAAATTCCATTCGACCATGACTGATGATCATTTGGAAGTCCATTGAGTGCAAGTCATCAGAATAAAGTAATGATCATACTGAATCCAGCATATACTGTGTGTGTTTATATATATTACATTACATGAAAGAAATGAAGATAATTTGAAATTGTTTTAAAAATGTTACCTGCTGATGTTCACGTAATAAAAGCAATTTTATTTTTGTATTTCTTCCTCCTAACCATATATATGTGCTGTCAATCAATAAAAATATTTAATCATGATTTATCACGCGATTGTCATGTGCTAACTCGTGATTAATCGCAACTTATTTGCACATTACTTTCTGTTCTAAATGTACCTTAAATAAACAATTAAAGTTTTTAATACTCTAATCAACATGGGCATAGACAAATCTGCATGCTTTATGCAAATGTACGTTTAATATTAGTAAAACCAAACTCAACATAGAACATAGACATTTTTTTATATATATATAAAAAACACCTTTTAGCATTGTGTTTTTCTTATTTAATCATCCTTTTAACTTTGGTATTTTAAAAGTAGCTTGCAAGCCAAAAAAGTTGACTATTTCCATACACAGGGTGTAATGAATGGTTTGGGTGAATCACCAAATTCAAACCCTATGGGCGACTTTGGAGCAATGCAAAAAACAACTTTCACAAATGCAGCCACCCACAGCAACCAAGCAACAAATCATTTTAAATAAGGGCTGGGGTCAGCAACAAGTGACCACTAGTTGCTAAACGTGGCCATATCCAGTCACACAACAACCCTGATTACACAAATATGGAGTGACTTGCCAATGAGGGAGATGACAGTAGAGTGCAGGTGACAGTCCGATGCTTACACTTTCACCACAGATGGCAAACAGCTCACACTGCTTCTCCTTCATCTCGTACAATATGCAATACTCTCCTTCCGGAATATTTCATGCAAAACAAAATGTAAAACACTAAATGCAGTACCCCATGAATGAAAGGTACTATGGAATTGCTATTGGTAGGAACACCAACATCATAGTACAGCCACTGTACTATGCAGCATCTCCTCCACGTATCACTTCAAATTGAGAGATTTGGGGCTATTAACACATTTTATATAACCCATACTGATACTGTCAAGGTATTTAAAAAAATATTTCAAATGCCTCCACAAAATCATTTTACATGTGTATAAATGAAGTCCAAAAACAATCATATAGTAAAATCATACTAAAAATGTTACAAATTAAAATATAATTTCCATATACAAAATTATCTGTAGCGAACTCTGTTTCATTACCATTACAAGTCATGTAAATTTGATGTCAGCTTGATCTTAATAGGAATGAAGAAAAGAAAAAAAAAAAAAAGATAAAAGATAAATCAACAAGCAGAACAATCACTGTACCAAGTTCCAGTCGTCACAGGGGATCACTCTTGGAATTCGGCGCTACAAATTTTCCGAAAAATCCTCAAAGATATGTGCACTGAATGCAGCTATAATTACTTTCTACTTTAGTTAATTCAGTCAGGAAGTATAGCACATTCTTGTGAAACACTAAACCTTTTGTTTAAAGGGAATTAAATGTAAAGTGGGTAAAAGACAGGCTAAGACATTCTCTAGGAATTAACATTTCGTGTGCAGAAGTCAGGTGAGCTCTTATAAACATCACATGGCTGGTTGACACCAAACATTCTCAAAAAGGATCAGATAGTTGGTTGACATTCCCACGGTCGTATCGCAGAGTCATCAAAACTGCTAATTCATAAACATACAATGCAGTGCGCAAAATAACCAAGCCACGAGTAGCCTATACCGTTGAGTACACAATGTCCTGTCACAATGGTACAATGATCTTTTCAGGGCACAATGCCCGGGCGTTACCAGCTCTCTAGTCCAGATTCACTAGCATTGTACCGCATTATTCAGCATGATCAACAGATTTATCAAACAGATATAGCAGTAAAGGAAATAGATACACTTAGATTTAATAAAAGGTATGTTTTACCTTGTTGGTTTTGTTTTTTTAAATGAACTTTTTCAGAATCACCACACTTTGCCACATACTTCACACATTCCCGAGTGTAAACCGTTTGTTACATTTTGTAGCTGTTTTAATGCCGAATATCTCTGGAAACCTAAATTTGGCAAAAACATTTTAATATACATGTGAATACGAAAATCTTCTCAAAAGCAACATTTAAAACATTAAGTTTTGCCTTGTTACATGAAGATCTCTTTTAACATGAATCATGTTAACATCTACTACGCAAATCCCAGCAAATAACATTAGAAAAAGCTAATTAATACAGGCCTGTAATCAAGCATGTATTATTCAAGAGAAGACCAAGAGTATTGAAAAATTCAATAGTGCCATGGAGTAAGTACATTTTCTCATGTACAAATGAAACCAAGAACCTATTATATCGATATTTTAATTCTAACACCAACATTTGGGTTCCAGTAGACATCATTTTTGTACTCTGAAGTGCAACGATTACTTCTGCTAATCACGCTGAAACCTGTCAAGAGGCTTATGTTTTTAAAGTACATAAATGTAATCCCAGGTTTGAGATTATATTGAGACAAGATCAGAGTGCACTGCATCAAGAGACATTGTATGGGTCATTCACTCCTACATCTAACTGCATGTGAGTCACTACATTTTACACAATCATTGCGCTCAAATCATAAAGATGTACACATATACGTGCAAATAACTGCCTTTATGACCATGAAACTACTGAAACTGGTTGTACGCTGTGCAGATTTAGTCAGGTACAGGTAGTGTCCGATTTCCATGTTTTCTGATATTGGAATAAACCACAGGAAATCATAAAACAACCAAATGTAGCCAGATACAGTTGGAGAACCAAAGCCAATTCAAAATAAAGATTACCGTCATTTTACTCATTAATAATGTCTCTCTAATGTCACTCACTCTGCTAGAACATAAACCAGTGTAGCTTTTAATACGAGTGATACTTAAACTCTGCATGATACACAAACACACAATTACAAAATCACACATGCTCCTTCCTTTTTTTTTTCATATGTTCACCCACATCCAGAAGGCAAAACAGTACCTGTTGCTTTACAGGGGAAACAACAGATGTATTAAAAAAAAAAAAAAAAAAACAAAAGGAAAAGGGTAAGTGTGAAGAGACTGAGAAAAAACTGCCGCACCGACTGCAGTAAACTCTGATTCGCTCTACTCACCTTCACTCTATGCAGTATTAAATGAATCTTTTAGAAATAGGAGAGATGGAAGGATAATGGGTTTGAAAATCACAGACTGAATGATGGACAGAATAAATATGACCTGGAAAGAATGCAGAAAATTATATGATGTACTAAAGAGTAGAATGACAAAGCATGTGAGGGTGTTCAGAAAAAAAAAAAAAGGATTAAGTGTCCAGCAGAGAGAGAGAGAGAGATGAGAAAACGCACTTTGAACAGAAAATCGTGAGGTTGAGAGTTAGATATGACGCGTGATCCTGCAGCTCCCTCCTCGTGAAATGCCTGTCACTGCAGTCTAGACTGCTTCTTAAATGAAAGCACCGGCAAGAGCAGGCTGGCCAATCCTGTTGCGCTTAAAGCAGCCAGCTTCACCGACTGGACAATTCTGAATGGGTAGAAAGCGTGATAGGGGTGAATAAACCAATGACAGACGCTATTGGTATAGGGGAGGTGGGGGAATGCAAATTTCCAAAGCAGGAAAGGCATGTCGGCACACCAAGGACATTCAGTGGTGTTTACAGTGCTGACACTGCTACAGTCGCATTATGTTTCTCTTAAGACGGACCACGGCAGAACAATAACTAATAAAGGAGTTTGTATCCATTAGGAAATGCCCAATCTCTCATGGGCACAAGAGAGAGTACCCAACACCCCCTTCACAGCACAATGAGCAAACATGAGCATTATGAAATAACTCTTACGGCATGACCGATTAATCAGATTAGCACCATGGTGGCATTATTGGTGTGGAATTAAATGCAAAATAAATCCAAAGCACAAACGAGAACCATTAAACAATTGCACAATTGCATTACATCACAAAATTTTAGTTATATTTTAACTATTATAATAGTTCAAGTTACATCGGATTCATTACACATTCGTTTGTTATACCAGTATAACAAACAAATGGCATTCTTTTTCCAAACGTGGAACAATTGTTCCTTTCACGGGGATGATATCATTATCATGTGCCCCCTCCTTCACTGCCCACTACTTCAAATCAAAACAACTGTTGGGACATAAACTAGGACGACTACCTCTTCAACAGATTACGCTCACTGCCCATATCAGAGCATGAAGTCTACGCAATTTCATGCATTGTATTCAACCCAAAACCGCAAAACCTGAAGAAACAAGGTTCTGCTCTCTGACGCAGCTGGGGATGCCTGCAGCAATCACAGTGGTTCTGTGACACTAGCTGTCAAAGCAACAATGCTAGTGACAGTCCATCAGACACTGTCACATTGATTCAGGGTCATACCTTTCACATTGATTCATTGGCTATGACTGAAAGAGCACATGTGCCTCAGGTAGGGCCAAGAACATTCTATGAATCTTCTATTCAGAAAAGAGTTCTGTATTCACCAGATCATATATTAGAAGTTTCAAAACCAAATTGTATTACCCAGAGATCTACAGTCATCTACAGAAGTGCCCCAAATATGGTGTGGGAAGGCTGTCTGGCTCAGCTACTCCCCTCACATGGATTTGTCAGGGTTTACAAAAGGCACATCGTGATCATCAGCTATTTTAGCTCTGACTCGTCCTTCTAACTGAGCTGCCTGTTTCACAGTAGAGATAGTAACATGAGAGCACCAACAATTAACACTACACCTCAAAAAGCAGTAGTGAGTATTGCTCCTGGAACTGACTTAGGATTTTAATTTCTTATAAAAACACAGCTACAAATGAATCCCCTTGTCAGTACAAATGTAAAACTTTATTTCAGTAAAGTAACCTCCATACAAATTTAGTACAGAGATGTAATCGATCAGGATGCAAAACATCCGGATTAAACTATTTGATTTTGATCTAATTTATACAGTAAACAACTGATGATTTCATGTGTTGACTTTCAACATCCCCAATTGGCAACTGATGGATGATGGTGGAAATCTGGATGGTGGGAATTGGCAGTTAACCAAACTGGGAGGAACACTAGAGGAAAGGTTTCTTCATTACATCATCTTAGTTTCACAAGTTGCACACTAATGTCCAGAACCAGCCTTGTCCATCAATGTACAACCAATAATGCAACACTGGCAAATATTCCTGCCAGAGAAAATTTCTACAGTCGACTGCATTGAATCTCCTTTGTCAAAAAGTCCAAGAATATGCGTTTCACTTGTTCAAGAGCACATCAGGTGTACTGAACAGCATGACATTGCTTAATGCATTTTCATTGAATCTCCTTGCAAAAACATCCTTTCCCTTCAGGGGAAAACAAAAAAGGTCCTTTCTACTCCCTACTGCTCTGTCCTACTTTCATACACTGAAAGTGCACCTTGTGAAAGGTAAACAAAAAAAGCAAAGGAAATAAAAAAAAAAAAGGAAGGTACATCGAAGCGCTTTAATTCTGGCAGCAGCAACACTGTAGACACAAGTCAAATCAGGTTTTATAAATCCTTGCCAAAAACATGATTTAGTGACACTATAATTCAAATAATCAGAGAAAGGAATTTGCTGTGGCCATTCATAAAGCCTAAGCAAACTTTTTTTTTTGTTCTTATAACCTTTACTCCACTATGATTCCGTGTACCTCCCTTTTGATCAAGCTTGTGTCAGATTAGGGCGGCAGCTATAAACTATTTTAGTAATCGAGTATTCTACCTATTATTCCAATGATTAATCGGATAAGTCGTATTTTTTCTTAATTAAAGAGCAATACTAGATATACAAGAGATAAGACGGGTCTCTTAAAATGAATAAGTTATTTGTTTACTTTTTAGAAAAAAAATTACATTTTATTGTTGAAATTACATACTAGGATATTTGTGAAAATGAAACCCATTTACTGACTATTACTTGTAAACATCCAACATTTCTAGTGCAGAAATAAAGTCGGAATCGCGAGGAAGAAAAACTTCCATCTAAATCTGCTCCTCCTTGTTTACTTATAGTTCCTGCAATGTCTTCCGTGTTTACCTGTCCAGCGCACTCCCGAGTTTAGTGGGTGGTGAGTCAGTAATAATGCTCCACGGGGAAACACAGTGTGCAAATTTACTAAATGAAGCATCAAGGCAAATAATTTGCCTTGTTGATTTGTTGTAATCGATTTACTCTAGTTATTTAGGGAATTGTTTCAGTTGTTGTAACCGTCATCTCCACCCAGTCTCCAAAGGATATGCAGCTCAACAATAATGATTACAGTAAACTTAATGAATGTAAAATAAAATCGTTGAATAGACAGCAATATGTTCAGAGGGAAGCATCACCATCATAAGATCAAACTGAAGAAAGAACTCATGACTGGATAGTCTACAATCCAAATATTTGTAAACAAACAGTATGTAGTGGTATTTGTGGATTATTTAGTTACCCAATGATTTAGGTTATAACTGACTTTTTATCAAAATTCTAAAATAATTTGGTAGATCTGGATTGTGACTGCCATTATGAACAATCAGGTCAGACATTAATACAATTTTTTTTTTTAATAAAACGTTTATTTTGAGCTTTTTTTTTTTTTTTTTACAAGTTAGTACAGAAAACCTGTAGCCTATTGTAATAGTTGTGGATTTTAACTTTTTAGACACATGCTTCAGTACTGTACATTCTCAAAACATAGGTGGTAATCTGTAACTTGATTTGCTGGGGTGGCACTCATCTTTTCATAAATGTGGATATAGTAAATCTTTATAAAGATATTAAAGATTAGACACAAATAGACAATTATGACTATAAAGTGTTATAGGTACACTACATGCACCATTGTAGGTGAAAGGTATCTACTATAGGCACAAAATGTGAGTGCTTAAGAGCATCCCCTCCAAAACAAAAGAAAAACAGCAAGCAAAAATGTATATAGAGGAGTTTTGTTGACAAAAAGACAAAAGTTTATCAAATTTAACTTCCTTTGATTGAGAGGCATCAAGAAAGACAAACTTAACAGCTTCGCGTTTCAACGTTAAACGTCACATGACCTCTGGGTCTAACAAACCGTAGTCATGTAATAACAGGTGTCCCTGTCAAATGGAGTGGTCACCAGTTCCAGTTAAGCTCGTCACTCTAAACTGAGCTCTGGCCCATTTGTCATTTTGTTCAGCATGTCAGCATGGCTTTTCATTACTGGCTTCACAATAAAAAGGATGACTAAACAGGAGCATGGTATTAAGCCTCTTTTAGACTTTATTACAAATTCTGTGCATTACAGTGTGTCATATTGGTTAAAGAGAATTGTTGACAAATTTATATCATGCATAAGCTGTCTGCATTCATATGCAATACAGTAACTAACTGGAAGCTACACATGGCTGTGGAACACCTGACAGACCATGAGATGAGTGCTGACTGGAGCACAAGTGTGAAACTCCTAACAAATTGCAATAAAGCAGGCAGAGTTTGAAAAGGGCTGGTTACGAACTGGAAAGGAAAATCACAATCTACACAACCCACTGCATCCTCCATCAAACCTCTTTGTGACATGAGCCTACAATAGATTCTCTCCTTAGGCTAAAATGCACCGCCCACAAACCTCACATTTGGTGAAGTGTCACCAATATGACAGATTCAGCTTTTAACATAACATGCAATGTGACACAGTTCTGTCTCACCGTCCAAGTTCAAGATTCAGAATTAATCTGATTTAAACAGTATTCAACAGCACCATCAAAACAGGGAGAGAGAGAGAGAGAGAAATAGCACTTGAAGTTATGCATCATATCACATTCCTGCTTATGGGCATCCAAAGCCAAATATATAAAGAAGATGTTATAACTACATAATTGACTGCAAGATTTTTTTTTAATTGCCAACACCTTGGTTATCATTTTCCTTAGGGCACCAAGATTACTTTCTGAACCTAGAGCATCTCTATCACCACTCATTATCCTGAATGAAGTGAGGTAGTGTCTATAAAGAGAAGCGAGTTAGTCACTTCCTGGCTTCAACATCAACCTGAACATTATTCTTCCCTACAGGGGATATTGAATTTCTCTGCAGTGTAGAACTACATGTTTGTCAGTAAACCTGTTCAAAGCGGTCATGCTGACATTAAAACTATGCTCCAAAATCCATGTTGTGCGATTCTGCTAATTTTTCCCAGACTTGGTCACTGATGGAATCACATCACACTTCGACATCTCTCTAAAGCCACGCCAATATGCAGAGTGCAGTTGAACATCAGATCCAGAACGCTGGGTGGAGAGTTCTGATACAAATAAGCACCAGACACTAAAATCACCTCAATCTCTAATCTATATAGAGATAAATCATGTCCATAATATGAATTGATCATAATTTATACATTACCCAACAGACAAATGCCCAGAAAACCCAGAATAACATTGGATAATGCATTAAAGAAAAACCTCCTATGTAAATGAATTACCTTGCAAGCAGCAAAGCAAGTTTGGCATCAGCTTTCACACCACTCAAATCTCTTCAGCAATGAACATTGTGATCAGTCTTGTCAGTGTTCTTGCTTGGGCAATCTCTTTCCTGACTCTTTTCCCCCTTTGCATGGTCTTCATTTTATTTTTGTAGCCACAGTACAAGCAGAACATTTGGTCAAAGATCAAGATTTAATATCCATCCATAATCACCCATTCAATTAATAAACAGTTTAGCCAAACTGTTTTGAATCATTGGTCAGATTTCTGCCTCCATTGAAGATACAAGTACATCTCAATAAAGTAGAATATCATTAAAAAACAGATTAATTTTAGTAATTCGATGCAAAACCCGTATATTATATAGATTCATCTCACACAGATGATATATTTCAAGTGTTTATTTCTTTTAATTCTGATGATTATGGTTTACAGCTAATGAAAACCCAAAATTCAGTATCTCAAAATTTTAATATTGTGAAAAAGTTTAATATTGGAGACTCGTGGTGTCACACTCTAATCAGCTAATTAAACCCAAACACCTGCAAAGGTTGCCTGAGCCTTTAAATGGTGTCTCAGTCTGGTTCAGGCTACACAATCATGTGGGAAGACTGCTGACTTCACAGTTGTCCAGAAGACGATCATCGACACCCTGCACATGGAGGGTAAGACAAAAGTTCATCCCTAAGGAAGCTGCTGTTCACAGAGTGCTGTATCCAAGCACATTAATGGAAAGTTAAATGGAAGGAATAAATGTGGTTGAAAGTTAAAACGAAGCCCATTCAAGAATTTAGGGGAGATTCACAAAGAGTGGACTGCACTGGAGTCAGTGCTTAAAGAGCCACCACAAACAGACGTATCCATGGGCTACAACTGACATGTTCCTTTTGTCAAGCCACTCCTGAACCAGAGACAACATCAGAGGTGTCTTTCTTCGGCAAAGAACAAAAAGGACTGGACTGTTGCTCAATGGGCCAAAGTCGTCTTTTCAAATGAAATGAAAGAAAATTTTGCATTCCATTTAGAAATCAAGGTCCCAGAGTCTGGAGGAAAAGAGGAGAGGCACAGAATCCAAGTTGCTTGAGGTCCAGTGTAAAGTTTGCACAGTCAGTGGTGGTTTGGGGAGTCATATTATCTGCTGGTGTTGGTCCACTGTATTTTATCAGGACAAAGGTTAGCACAGATATCTACCAGGAGGTTTTCTGCTGACAAGGTTTGAGATGCTGATTTTATTTTCCAGCAGGATTTGGCACCTGCCCACACTGCCAAAAGCACCAAATGACTATGGTGTTGGTGTGCTTGACTGGTCAGCAAACTCACCAGACCTGAAGCTCATAGAGAATCTATGGAATATTGTCAAGAGGAAAATGAGAAACAAGAGACTGAAAAAATGCAAATGAGCTGAAGGCCTCCGTCAAAGAAACCAGGGCTTCCATACCCCCTCAGCAGTGCCACAGACTGATCACCTCCATGCCACGCTGAATTGAGGCAGTAATTAAAGTAAAAGGAGCCCCTACCAAGTAGAGTACATATACAGTAAATGAACATACTTTCCAAAAGGCCAACAATTCACAAAAAATGCTTTTTCTATTGGTCTTATGAAGTATTCACATTTTTGGAGATACTAAATTGGTGGATTTTTGTTAAATGTGAGCCAAAATCATCAATATTAAAAGGAAATAAACACTTCAAAAATATCTGTGTGTGTGTGTGTGTGTGTGTGAGATGAATCTATTTAATATACGAGTTTCACTTTTTGTATTAAATTACTAAAAAATTAATGATACTCTAATTTAAGATGCACCTGTATATGGATTTACATCTTTTAAAAAATGAAAGAAATAAAGACTGGGGGCAAAAGTTTTCCCCTTAACAATGATTGGCTTCTGCAATGCTCTATAGCTCAGTATATTTGCCAGTTACTGTACTATCAGGGTGTTATCTTCTCTGGCGGCAACATGACCCATGGGCGCTGGAAATAGTCCTGTCATAGACTATCTAAAGGAAAACCCAGCCAGCTGTCCATGCACATACTTACCTCTTGACTGTAATACATATACTCTACCAGGAACACATGCACACAAACACATTCACACACACAGCCAGAAAAATACACTATAACACCACAGACTACACCTCTCAAGCCCACCTATCACCTTTGCTCTAATCAAGTTCCTAGAGGCAATTTGATATTTATAGATGAGCACTTGGTTGCCTCACCATGATTATTGTGCCATACAGACACAAAATGAAGTGTGCTTGAAAGTTCTAAGCATTAGCTAAAGGTTTACAGAAAATATACTTGCACATGCCACCTGTCATCACAAAAGCAGGTGAGATTATTTCCTTACCAAACACCATGCTATCAAAGCTTAAACAATGCATGGATTTGTAATAAATCTGAAGAAGTAAACAGCTTTAGGTTGTTTAAAAAAGCTTTGGGGTAGATTATCATAGCACGACACGATCATACCAAGTAATGGTTTTGTTTAAGCCGAGTATCGTTATGTGGTTGTCTGTCAAGTTCTAAAAGCAGGGTTTATTGTACACAAGTATCTTATATTGTGAGCACATACATTGCTGATCCAGTATTGTTCTACAAACATAATGTACAAATTATTAACTATTACACATTCAAATGTCAGTAGTTACATGTAAACTTCCTGAGCCAAGTGACTCATGGTGAAAAAAAAATAGAACCACTGTCATTATTTTATGATTAAAAGTATAAGTAATTGTTTGTTTTTTTTTTATGCTGTACTGAAAATGCCAGCATATCACTGTTCACTGTCTAAACTAAAAAAGAAAATAGACATAAAATAATTATGACTACAGTAGAACATTTTTTTACATTTTGATTCTTTTTTTAAATATTAATATTTTATTTAAAATGTATTAAATATTTGCTTGTTTTGTTAAACAAGCAACTATGTTACATGTAGACTTTCTTTGCTCTTTCACAAAATAATAATAATAATAATAATAAACACATCTATCCAGCTATAAAGAGTTACTATAAAAGCTTGACATTAATATAATAAAGACTATTCTGTCACCACCTTGTTATGATCAAATGAAAGAAACTCCTTACCAAGAAGACTGTACAGTCGTCCCATATTTAAAAGGCATTTATTTTTAAATTGCCACATTACATTCTCAAAACATGTCAGTGTTTCATACTGTATTATATTTTACATTATTTAGTGAAAACAACTAATGTGAATTAATATTGTGGCCATAATAAGCACAGAAAAAGTAGGCATGAACTGGAACAACACTGGAATGATTTCAGTTGCTCTATAATAAACACAAAAGCATCCATTTGTGAACAAATTTGGTTTTATAAGATTAACATCCCAATGTTTGAGCCCATGTTATTTCACCTGCTTAATGTCACAGCCTTTGCTATGATAGCTTGGATCACTTTGCTAATTTTAGCCACCCAGAAAGCTCAGCGTTACAAGCACAGTTAGCTGCAGTTATCAAATACAATTTATAAAACGTAAACCATCCAAAATAATAGTTAGTGACAGGATATCAGTTAACTTTTAATATAAAGGTAGCTACAGATCTGAACATCTACAGTGCTTTTGATCGTATTACCAGGCAATGAGGCACATGGTTACACAGGTGTCTCATTAAATTCACTGATACTGTAGCTCTTCTGCATATTCGTCCTAGGTTATTGGTATTTTCTAGGCGATACACAAAATACACATTATCTTTTGCACGTAAAATGCATAGGGAATTCAATGTAGGTTGCCTGTCCATCAATAGTTTCACAGAGCCTGATGTAATCGTTAAGGATTATACATATATGAAGACAATCTTCCAAAAAAAATAAAAACTTACTGAAAACGAGCACAATCTAAATCTAGCCCCAGTTTCCTGGACACTGGGAACTTTTATCCTCCAGAGAGGCAATATCCTCTGTAGACATATCTACCAGTAAACTTTTCTCCAACGTCACACAAAAATACATGTTCATGTTCATTTTCCATTAGACGGTAGAGCACACCAGGATTCAGAATATTACCCAGAATCCTCCATGAGGTTGTATGTAACACAAAGTAAACTGTATACATTAAAACAAAATGACTGAAGAGCATTTTGGTACTTACATCTTGGGAAAATCAAATGCATGATCAAGATGAAGAGCGATATGAACATGAAACTGTAGGTTAAAATAAGATTTAAAAAAACTACTGGTTCTAGCCAGAAATATTTATCTAGACAATTCTGTGACTCTTATGTCTGCTCAATTGACAGTTTGAAGTATTTTCATATTTACCCATGATATCAAGGCAAGAAATGCAAATTTAGAATGCGTAGTTTTATGAATATGATACCGTTTGCATGATGGTGGAAAATCTTGACATGAATGACGGAGTAATTTGCACAACTAATCCATGGCACACCTTCCAGTAGAAAAGGGTTACTACTGGCAACTTTTCAGCATTTCTGGTTTCCATCCATGGTACATGTTCACTTATAATCACTGCCCTTACATTGTGTTGACAACATAAGGCACTGGTACTGTAGGGAAGAAAAAAAAAGTTTGTTGCCTAGTACAACACAACTTTCTCACCAGTGTATAGTCTTAATAGATCATGTCTGGTCCTGTGAGAGTAGTTCATCACCGGAAAATAATTAAGCCACATATTCTCAGCCTTTTAAGGAATTTTTCTATGTTTAGAGTCATTGAGTCATTTTAACCAGAACATTTGTGGTTCGAAAATAAATCATGGCAACACAAATTCTCGCTCACATAATGTTTCTATAAATTGCAATTCCTCTGATGTTCTTGTGCTTCAGAAAGTATAAAAATACACTGTATTTACCAGAACGCTACTATCAATGAATTACCAGTCTTCCAGTGTGGCAAAATGTGCAGCTTGGCCTGTGGGGGGAAAACCACACTGACAGAACAGTGTTGTCAGGGATACACACAAAGCTGTGGAGTGAAGGAGAGGGCACTGTAATTCAAAGGATAGCCAGAGTATTATGGAAAGTGCAGAGGCTGGAGTGACGGCTCTGTGGCCAATGACTCACAATCCATATTGTGGAAAACTTTGTCTCATCATTTATTAGAAATCAAGCTCTGGAGTGGTCCAAACTTTATTCACAATAGAGGAGAGGCTGGGTAGAGGAATTCTTTTGTGTGAAGTGTAACGAAGCTTCTCAAGCTCTGACATGTTGGCTTTAAGTAGCATTCCAGTATGTGTGTGTTAATTTCGTTCTACAGCCTGTTGCTCTTTTTAAGACCTCAGGAGATGAAGACTGTTTCTCGCACGGGAATGGAACAGCTATGGGAAGCATGTATCCTGCATGTCTCACGTGGGAAACCATGTCGTTATGAAGGGTGAACATGTTGCACCCAGTGCAGTACGGAAAGTGTTTCGTTTAAACCTTTTTAACCAAACTTTCTGTCGAAATTGAATTTTTGTTTTGTTTCGGGGTCTAGCGCAGATGATTAATGTAGCTAGCGTGGACAATGGCGGGTGGTCTACTAACTCTACACTGGAGAAGGGAAGAACCATGTTCTGTTCAAACTTCTATAAACTGCTTTAAGGGCACCTGGAACCAGAAGAGATCATTTGTGCTCAGTGTCTCGGTCAATAATATCTCTTTCTCGACTATAAACATCAACATTGAGCGTGCGCGTGCGTGTGCGCGCGCTCCGCCGACCAGCGCAGCGTGGACCCAGGACTCCCTTCCAAACCTAATGTCCTAAAATATCCCCCTAATTCACTTCTACTACATCTGATTCACGTGGAAATCCCAATTACGAAAATGCTGTCTGACTAAATTGTGTTCTTGGCAGAAATCACACAATCACACGAGGCTGTTCTGACACGCTCGTCCTCACGTTGTTTCACGGCTCCTGGGCACGCAGTCGAACCCAAAGACACACTGGAGCAGTCCACGGCTTCCCGTGGTCTCAAAGCAAAACAGATTAATAAGACATCATGACTTTTGGTGAATTTCAAACCAGATTGGGTTTTTATTTACCGCCGATCGAACAACACCCGAATCGACTGCTACTTACCCAGGAACGGAAGTGTTGTCCGAAAATGGTTCGCCACCTACTAGTCAAAATGAAAGGACGCTGGAGATAAAGGGAAGATCACGATTTGTGTAGCAGCAAACCCGCTGAGATTCCAGCACGCGCCTCTAATACAGTGCTCAGTCAAGCAACCATGTTGTCCTGACTGGCGCTGCAGGTTTGCATCCGGGCGCTTATGGAGCTGGAGGATAGAGGAGGAGGAGAGAGAGGAAGGAGGGAGGGCTGAGAGCTAAGAAGGAAAATACACTGGGAACGGAAGGCGGAATCGCCGTAAATACGTAATCCTCGTGCAGTGGGAGAACATGTTTGTCCAAAACATTTTAGGTCGTTATCATTTTGAGTTTGTTCTATCCGTTTTATCATCCATTGTTTGTGTTATAGACCATTCTTTCTTTGTGATTGCATTGTTTCCTTATTGTGCACACAGATTATAAACGTTGCGTTCAAACGTTACTCCGTCGTTACGGTACCAACGAAGTATTAGCTATTGCTCTAATGTTACGTAACACGTGAGGTTTTGGGACGGAGTTCACGTGCAGGCGCATGTACGTCTCACACTCAGAACCCACCGGTGCGCGCGCAGATTTTCGATGATTCACGTTTAGGTGCCATCCGACTGCATGGTGATGAGTCAGTGCGAAGTGATGCTTTGTGTTTTTTGTTGTGGAAGACATTTTAAAAGGGCTGTTTATTTATTTATTTATTTATTTTGTGGTGATATAAGCGATCGTTTCCACATAACCTAAACCTTACACCCGGGGTGTGCTCATTAGGAGCATTAGAGAAGAACTGCATCTTTGCTGGTCAGTCAAAGCAAGGTTAATATGACCTTTAAGTTTCTGGCCCATTGCATTATTCTTTTGGTCACTGTACTCAACATGATTATTGGATAAATAATGATTCTACTGTCAATGCATTATTAGTGGTAGAAAGTGTACAAAACACACTTCAAATTCCCTGGAAGACCTGATTTATCCACCTTAATAAGCCAAAACTTTAGCTCCTTCTGGATAGAAGCAGAATCCGTGAGGCTACAATCAAAAAGATTACCAAGGCTCTTAACTGGCTGCTCTGTGGTGGATAGTATGGTGGCTCCATTCAACAAAAAACTGAACTTGTCCACCACTTTCCCCCTCTTGAGAACCAAGGACCTTAGCTTAAAACTCATCCATGCCCAATTAATGAGTTTATCTAACCCTTGGAGAATCCACCTACTGCCCGGGACAGATGACGCGGTGACCATTAGGTCATCCATAAAGGTTATAATTGGGGGCTGTCGCACTCCAGATTTCATCACAGGGCCTCTGCAGTCTACCTCTGCCGACTAGACAATCATGTTCACGTCGAGGGCAAAAAGAATGACTGAGATAGTACAGCCAGTAATGATGCCGATGCCAGTTTGATGTACCTGACCCAGACGTGACTTTTATCCTAAAGTTGCTTTAATAGTCCAGGATCATGTCCACAATTTTGCCGAGAACATGATGAGATTGTGAGGTATGGATCCATACGCATAAGCAAGGTCCAACCAAAACACAGTAAGGTCTCCTATCCCTTCCCGAGCTTCCCTAATGAGCTGTGATCAGGCACTCCCAGAAAACCACCCTTCTGCACAGAAGTATCAATATAATTGTTCTTCAGGAGGAACTCGGTTAGTTGTTGTGGCAAGATACTGAAGAAGATCTTGCCTTCAACAATTAAAAGTGAGATGACTCTACACTGGCTAATATCCTTTGAATTCCCTTTCTGGGTATCCATACACCATCTGAGTGTCTACACTGTTTAGCAGCTCTTCCTCTGTGCCAGATCCCTCTCAAACACTTCCACAGATGCCGACAGAGTTGCGGGCATCATTTTTTTACACAATGATGGCTTTGGATTAAGAGGGCAGAACCGTGAGTAATCACTACTGGGTCACAGGCCTGGGTGAGGGTGTCTGATATTGGAAGACCCGAAACACCCAATGACCCCAGGATACATCACTGATGATGTGTCCCAGTGCATCTGCATGATGTATCTTTTACTTATAAGTTTTTTTATATATGTATACTATTGTCAAAATTAAACTCAATTTTTACAAACTTGGTGGGCTTTGTGGCCTCCAAATGATCCTGGTTGACCAGCATCATTTGTAGGTCATTATTACGCTGTTTTAGCATTAGAGAATGGCAGCTACCTGACAGACTTTTCTTGGTATGCTCACCTCTCTCTCTGAACATGTTTACATTAAGAATATATTGTACCAGTCAAAAGCTTGGCCACACCTTCTACTTCAGTGTCTTTTTTATATTTTTATTATTTTCATTATTGTACATTAATACTGAAGACTTTTGCATTATGGCCCCACTAAGTGCAAACCAGATGGGATGGCATTTCGCTGCAAAAGGTTGTGGTAGCCGTGCTGGTTAAGTGTGCCCTGAATTTGGACTAAATCAGCAAATTTCATTTTTTTCATTTTTTTGGCAGAAGGCCCTCATGGTAGCCTTCTTCATCATAACTTTTGATGGTTTTGTAGACTGTACTTAGGGATAAATTTGAAATGTTCAAGTTCTTGAAATAAATCTAGGAATGTTCTTTCATAGTTTGAATGTCTTCAGTATTACCTAGCTAACATATTATGTTGAAAATAATGAATAAAATAATATAAAGAACTGTATATTGTATGAGTATTAAATGATATTTAAACATATTATTTTCATAAATCAAGTAAAAGTACATCACAACATTTATGATGAAATGTAATAATTGAAACAGTTTTCTAAAGAACCACATATAACAAGTTCCACATAAAATCTTTGGGGTCCTATAAAGAACTCTCATTTCAATAATCCTGTTTTATTTTGTTTTGTTTTATGTTATTTTATAAATAGTTTTGATTATTCATGTCAACACAATAAATTAGCAAATAAATATTATTTATTAAGAATGAATTGAAATATAATTTTTATTGATGTATTAAACTTACTATATATTTGTTGTTAAACAGATTTTCAACAATTAGATTTTTTTATATTTGTTCTCTATTTATATAATAATCTAAAATAGCTATATAATAAAAAAAAATCATAATAATAACAATAATGCACCCTAAATAGTATATGACATTAATTATTATAAATCAGGAAACAGATCCAAACACTTCCATGAGAACAGCTATAAATATTTTATTTACATTTGTTCTGGACTGTCAGCTAGCACTAGCAAGGTCATTTCCTTTGGACCATGATCACATGTCTGTACAAGGTTTGTATTATATACAGTAAGGTGTTGATATGCACTGTGGCTGTTGTTAATTCTAGTAATTCTAGTTAATTCTATTTAATATATCACATCTTTACCATGGTTTACTGCTGAACCGAAACGTGGCGTATGTTTGCCATTTAGCAATGTGTCCATAAATTCATAAATGCATTCACTTTCCAAAAATTGTAAAAGATTGTGTTTTTTTTTATGGCAGGATGGCCATTTCCCAAACAAGTGTGTTATCCATACAGTATAATCAAAAATGTTTGGGGCCAGAAGCTGTTGGTTCCTATGGAAATGGAACAAAGCTTTGTAACTTCACAATGAGGTACAGATCTTGGGGGAGCTTAGTGCAGCTAGCTCATGCAGAGAAAGAACTTGAAGGGCTTTCATTGACTCCGACACTTTTTCTAAGCTTAAGGCCTACTTTGGCAGAGATTGTGGTACCCCAACCTAAAAGTGCTTTTAGTCTGATAATCGGATTTTTAATGCTGCTCTGATTGATCGGTCGCGGATCATAATCGGCCGATAATCGCATTGAGAGTTTTGATCGGCAGTCTCTATAAAGGCCGGTCTAGAAGAGCCGACCAGATAACGCAAAACTTGCAAAACAAATTTTTCAAGTGCTGCAAAAATGGCTTCAATGGTCCAACAATTCTACAAGGTTTGGGGGAAAAGACAATATATTAGCAATCTGCAACGTGTGGACAAAGAAAAGTCCATGAAGCGGGAAGAATCCAAAACACTGTCAACCTTATCAGACATTTGAAGTGTAGTCAGGTAAAGGAATATGAGCAGTTTTCGAAGTTGGCTAGTGCTAAGAGATGGAGGAACAGTTCAGCAACTCAAATGTGACACACTCAGGTGTCAATAACAGAGATGTTTAAAAGACCGCAATCCTACTGCAAGGACAGTAAGAGGCACAAAATAAATATTTAGCAAAATAATGGAATTCATATGCCTTAATCATCAGTCTATTGTGGAAGAAGAAGAGTTGAGGTGACTCAGGTGACTCATGTCCTACACGCTACACCAGTGGCTCTCAAAATGCGGGACGCGGCCCTCTAGTGGGGAATAAAGTATAAAGAATAAAGTTCATACACTCAAAGCAACCACAAACAAACAATTAGGTCATTAATGCAAGTAAATTAATACATCAGCTAGAGTACCTAACACAACTACACTTTATGCTATTTGATGTTATTTATCACATAGCATGAATTAGTAAATAGATATATAAATAGAAGGCTTCAAATAAAATAGAAAACGTGTAATCAGTGATCGCCATTGGTCCATACAGTAAACAGGGGTCAGTGATCAGCACCAAAAATCCTGATCGCAGCACCTCTAGGAGTTATCCCACAATGTACACTTAATGACTATATATGGGGACACCCATATGTAGCCATTGCAAAACAAAAAGTTGTAATTGAAAAACAAGTGAATGAAAGCAAACACACAGCTGTGTGTCAACATATATCATCCTAAAAAAGTTGTGTGGCTAGTATTGCAACTTTCAGGAACCCATGTTCTACTAGTTTGGAACAACAATGCCAGAGAGTTGTTCTGAAGTTATGTGTGTTTTTTGTGTGTGTGCGTTACAAAATCACAAGCATTGTTAAAGTGTGCAAACTAGGTGCACATTCTCTGTCTTTGAGGACTGTGTCCCTACCAGACTGATAAAATCTCATACTTAGACCCTATGTCTAAGGTTTGGCAAGTACAAACAAATGTGAATCAGTTCATTATGAACATCAGCAGGAAAAAAACAATGTGTAAACAGATACTTCACTGTTTAATGTAGTACAGAGATAGAGCTGATATAATGGGTTTTGCATGGAGCTATATCAACAGATGTTATGACATAAACAGCTCATTTAACAGACTATGCAACAACTGTTATTATTAGGACCATTTTGTCAGAACAGGCTATGGTTCTACTTGTTATTGAGATTGACTACTGAAAATCAGGCCCATTTCTAGTAAGAGTGCTAGTGCTGAGAATGCCAGATAGACCAGTCCTCTGTCTAGTTACTGCTATGGGGACATGATTGCCAACTGGTGGGTCAGTGACCAGCTGTTTGTGTGCTTTCTGGGAACACAAAAAGAGATATCAGTTGTCTAAAGCCCTGCAGGGTCACTGTCACAAGGTGACATTTTAGCTCTTTGTACTTTGCAAGTTAATGAGCAAATGGGAAAACTACTATTTTTACTAGTTCTGAGGGAAATTTAAACAAAGTCAACAAACTGATTAAAACAACCTGCATCTGTAATATGCAATATGTACGTTAACGGAAATAAATAAATAAATGAATGAATAAAATAAGCAACTCTGAATGTCCTATGAGTTTTCTCAGGCACATTTATTTCACCTTTATTTTTACAGGACTGAACTGGAGAAGCAGCCATGATTTGTCTGATATGTTTCACCAAGATCTTTCACTTCTACTGCACAAATAGCACTGACAATAACATGAGCAATTAGTCAAAGTATTATTGGCTAATTAAATTGGAGCAGCCGAAAGAAGAAGAGGATTAGAAGTCGAGCTAGAGGTAGAGGTAGAACTGCAAATTAGGCGCATCTGACACACCAAACCTTGCGTACTTTCTGTGCTTACCCGAAAGAACATAACTCTCCCTTACCAGCAGGTGGCAGTAGTCTGCATTCGGCATCCAAACAGGGAAACCGGAAAAAGCTAGAACTGTAAAAATATACAACAGGCAGCGTTTTCACCCGCCGCGATCATTCTAAACGGACTCGTCTTTTTCAATCTTGTCCGCTACGTTACAAAGACAAGATCAAAAATTACAACAGACGTGTTCAGTTTTTTTTGTGTGCTAATTTGCTATGATATTTAGTCAGTCGGATTATCTTTCTCGCCGGCGGAATCAGCAGAAAAACAGCTGATGCGTTCGACAAGAGCCAACAGCAGAAAAACTAAAGCCGACCAACACTCAAACCCCCGACCTTCCCCGACGGCCGATCATCAGATTGGATTGTCCCAGGCTTTAAGTTCTTATAATTTATTAGTCTAGCTTTATATATTTCATTGGTTAAATACGATGCTACTGTTGGAGAGAGAATTAGAGTAACTTTTTGGAACTGTATTGTTAGTGAGCCTTTAAGATTTAAGCCACAAAAGACGGAATGTCTCCATCTAGTGTCCAAAGTATATATCGTCTAAGATCGTAATAGAAGTGAGGCTGATGTAGTAAATCAACGTAGGCCTGACGAGCACAATCAGTTAGCGCGCCTTCTTCAGGACATGTTTAGGTATATTTCTAGCTAAACAAACCTTTTAGCCATATTGTGTCCGAAATGTCAATTTCTCAATAATAATTTCTTGTTTATAAAACTGTTGTATTAATAAGAGGCAATCTACGATGTGCATTACACAATTTTAATAATAGACATGGCGAATAATCACCTGCCGTGTAAATGTTGTAACTGCAGATTATGTCAGGCATATTGGCCACATGGATGGCAGAGGGCACCAAAGCACCACTTTGATATTATTAATTATTATTATTATTATTATTATTATTATTATTATTATTATTATTATTGAATGTTTTTTTTAAATCTTACTTCAAGAAGACATATCTGCTATTAATACTGTAGTAAAATAAAAGTAGTAAATTATAGAAAATGAGATAATGAATGAGCATGCTCTTTCCACTTCAAAATAGAGTGTATATGATGTTCAGGACGCAGAACAAGATAATTGGGAAAAGAAAAATTGTATTATGTTTTAATTTTTTTTAATCGGAATTCTTTAGGAATTATGTATGAAGACGGATGATCCGCTGTAGCGACCCCTAATGGGAGAAGCCGAAAAAAGAAGAAGAATTGAAATGCTTTAGGACAGGGGTGTCAAACTGAGGCCCACGGGCCAAATCCGGCCCGACGGATATGAAGCGCTGATAACACAAACTACAGATCCCATAATGCAGCGGTTCAGCTGCCTTACCCAACGCTAGACTACCTGGGAACATTCCAGCGTCAATCAAGTGGAGTTTCTGTTGATGTATTTAACCCTATTGTACAGTTATTGTGAAACAGCGCCTCACAGTGGCAAAGAGAAAAGTTGATTCTGAAAACAGAGCCTTTCAAAACCGATGGGATTCTGAGTACTGTATATGTTTACTGACACTGGCGGTAAACACGTGTGTCTTATTTGTGAAACGAATGTGGCTGTAATTAAGGAATTGAATCTAAGACGAAACTACGAGACAAAACATCAGGATCAGCTGAAAAACCTGAATGCATAGCAGAAGATACAGAAAGTAGAAGAGTTAAAGAAGAATCTGACATTTCAGCAGACGTTTTTCACCAGAGCAAAATCACAAAGTGAAGCTGGTGTGAAAGCAGAGGAGAGATCAGAGTCACATCAGCCGGTTATTTACTGAGGGAGAGTTTCTGAAGAGCTGCATGATGAAGCTGTGAGACGTCTTGTGTTTAACAGGAGATATTTTTATGGAGAGCAAAATATTTTAAGTTATTTAAAGTTTGAGTTTATTTACTCTGGAATAATATTCTTGTCTTTTTATTCATATTTATGTTCAAAAAACATTGTTATAGTGTGTTCAATAAATGTTTATCCTATTCGGCCGGCAACCTAAAGTGTGCTTTGAGTTTTGGCGCCCTGTGCAAATGAGTTTGACACCCCTGCTTTAGGACATGAAAGAATAGGACATGAATCTCAGCTAAATGTATTTGGATACATGACAAGTTTAGTGAGATTGACCATGCAGGTTAAATCAGCACCTCTTCCAATACACTCCAATTAGAATCACTGACTTACATTTTAATATATTCTTTTTAAAATCCTGTATTAAATTATTCCCAATAGTTTATGCTCTTTATTTAGCTTTTCTCTTAGTTGCACTGCTTCCAAGTAGTGTTTGGTGTGGGTGCCTGTAGCTTTGAATACATCGCAATGAAACTCTTGCTTTAACTGAACAGATTTTAAACAGTCAATGCCAGGGCCATCTGGCATGCATACACTAACATTTCAATTTTTATATCCTTTAAATGGATTGTCAGGGAGCACACTAGTCAGAACCCACAAATTGCATCTGTAACAAACTGCACAAGCTCAAATATATTTGTGTAGATTAATACCTAATATTTCATTCCACAATGGCTAACAGAGGACACACAATTGATTTGGCCACAGTTACACTTTCACAAGGACATTTACAAGACAGACTTAAAAACAGAAGCTGGACATTGTGAAGATAAGTCGGCTAAATCAGTTGTTAAGCTTTTTCAAAAACCATTTATACTTTTGGCTTAGTAATGGCATTAAATCTTACTGCATGCGATTCTTCTCTGCGATGCAGCGCTCGGTTATCATGTGTTCCTGTATAATATTGATGGTTTCTGTAATTATTACATTTAAGTAATTTATATTATATTATATTCATTATTAAGAGGGTCACTCCCGACCCTTTGCACCATGGACACAACCTCTTTCAGCCCCTCCCTTCTGGCAGGTGCTACAGAACTCTGTTTACCAAAACTGCCAGACACAGGAACAGTTTCTTACCCCAGGCAATCACCCTTATTAATAACTCACCATAATTATATTCCCTGCTTCATATCGATAAGTACTGCATTATCAGAACTGTCAGTCATCACATCATCTGTATATGTTACACATACTAATGCTGCTGTATATTATACAAAAGTTCTAAAGTATCCCTATATTGTTCCTGATGCACAATACTGTTATTTGCACTAAATGCACTCTCACATTTTAAGTACATTACTGATCTGTCATATACTCTGTATTCCTAATTAATACTCTTAATACTGTCCATATTGTCCACATTGTCTGTTTTGTCTCATATAGTCTGTTTTGTCTTATCTTGTCTGTTTTGTCTTGTATAGTCAAAGCTAAATGTGTAGTGTTATTTATGTCTGCACTTTTGAGAATCACTAACGGCTGGAACCAAATTCCTTGAGTGTGTCAACACACTTGTCCAATAAACCTGTTTTTGATTCTGATTTTGACGAGGTGGATTGATTCAGGTAGGACACCACTGAAGTCCTAGGTGTGAAATGCATGTTGCACCACTGTTATTGATGCTTTCTGGATTGTAATTTCTTACTAAGAATAGGAAGTATAAAGTATAATAAGTTTACTCTCGAATAAAAAACTATGCAAAAAAAAAGGATAGTGATTAGGACTGAATAAAATTGCAGTGATAAGTAATGTGGTTTGTGCATTTAAGTATATTTATTTAAATATTAATTTTTACTTGAATGTAAGGAATTACTAAAAATAATAATAATATAATAATAATATTTATTGTAATTATTTAGTGTTTACTAAAAATATAATTTTTTGTAATAATGGGTGTGTGAATTGTGTATTCAATTTGCATCAATTAATTATCAAGCAGCCTATAATAACAATAAATCTAATTTCTTGAATAATATTAATATTTAAAATTATTATAAAAATTCAAATAAGGAAAAAAACGCATTAATCTAAAAGGAGAGGGACATAAATCTGACTCGAATACACCCCATATAAACTTGATTTCTACCCTTCCAATATGGCGGACGCGTTGACTTATCAGTAAAGGTGACAATGTTTGCAATTCCGCCCTCTACTGTTTTCTGATCTAAATGCACGTGGCAAGCTAAGGCCAGCAAGTCTTTATTAACATTTTTATTACAAGCATTTCATCCAACTCATTCCTTATTCAATATTATTTTATTTGATTCCTAAATCAATGTGCAGATTGAATGTTGCCATGTTGTTGTTTCTCAAGAGGTGCATGTTGCTGTTTTTTCTGCAATATATTAAAAATGTCAAATAAAAATAAACATGACAGCAGAGACAACAGCAACTGGGATTAACTTTCTGGCTGGGATATAAGTTGTGTCTTTTTTGGACAGGGCCTGGCCAGTCTTTAGCTCACCTATGTCGCCTAGATTCTTTTCCTGACAGACCTGTTCAGAAGCAGAGTTACTTAAAGCACAAGTATACTTTGACATAACTGTATAAAAATACATATAATTAAATGTACAGAATTCTAGATTGATTGTTTGAATTGTAAGGCTAGCTGCTTCTCTAACATTTCTCCTCATACAGCTGCATCATTACATCTTCTTTTATGTACTTATCGAGTTCACAAGCAAAACTCAGTTCTCTGTTTCAATGTATTTGTCTGATTCATGACAGAGAAAATAACGTAATGTCATGTTTCTTTTTTTTTGCACTTTTCTAAAGTCAGATGGAGGCTTTTTACGGAGGACAGAAGATTGGTAAATGGGACAAGGACATCATGTAGTTTGAGTAGCTCTATTCAAGGCTGATGTTATAATATATGTTCTAAATGATCTTGACATAAATCTTGAAAAATATATATATTTTTGTGATCCATCTCAGTAATATGTAAAATGCTGTGTGTATGTGTGTGTGTGTGTGTGTGTGTGTGTGTGTGTGTGCGTGCGTGCGTGGGTGTGTGTATGCGTGTGTCGTACTGCTTGAGGAACCTTTCTCACAATGTCTGGAGCTCTATAGTGATCTAGCTTTAGCCACCATTGTGTTGTGCCTCATGGAACTGCATGTAGAAAAGACACTAACCACCATGGAGAGGATCTGAAGTTTTCATACAGACATACAAACATACACATAAACACACATACAGTATCTCACAAAAGTGAGTACATCCCTCACATTTCAGCAATCATTTTAGTATATCTTCTCAAGGGACAATACTATAGAAATTAAACATGGATATATTTTAGAGTAGTCAGTGTGCCACTGCTATAATAGTATTTTCTGTCCTCTAAAAATAACTCAACATGCAGCCATTATTGTCAAAATAGCTGGCAACAAGTATGTAGACCCTAAGTCAACATGTCAAAACTGTGTCCAAACTGTCAATAGTTAGTTACCTAGCACTGCCTTAATCCTCCTGGACATGGAATTTACCAGATATTGTTGCTGGGATCCTCTTCCACTCCTCTTCCACACCTCAAGGAGCTGCTGGATGTTAGACACATGGTGCTTCTCAATGAGGATGCCACAGGTGCTCAATAGGGTTCAAGTCTGAAGACATACTTGGCCACCCCACCACCTTCAGCTTCCTCAGCAAGGCAGTTGTTATCTTGGCAGTGTGTTTTGGGTTGTTATATTGCTAAACTGCCATTCTGATTCAAAATGTCACAGTACATGTTGAAATCTATGTTTCCCTCAATGAACTGCAGCTCCCCAGTACCAGCAGCACTCATGCAGCCACAGACCATGAGGCTACCACCACAATGCTTGACTTTTTGTTATTCCTCACCAGGGCATCACCATACATGCTGGTAAGCATCTGAGCCAATCAAGTTTGTCTTAGTCTCATCAGACCACAGGACGTTCATGCTCTGGTACAGGTTGTCTTCAGCAAACTGTTTATGGGCTTTCTTGTGAATCAGCTTCACAACAGGGCTTTTTTTTTGGGATGACAGTTATGCAAACCGACTTGTTGCAGTGTGTGGCGTAAAGTCTGATAGCTGACAAGCGGACCTTCCGCTTCTGCAACCTCTAAAGCAATGCTGCCAGCACACATGCGTCTGTTTTTTGAAGCAGCACCTGATGCACAGCACGAGGACACAACTTCTTTGATGGACCCTTGTGAGGCCTATTCCGAGTGGAACACATCTTGGAAAACCTCTGTATGACTCTGGCCACTTTACTGTAACTAGTTTCAGGGTGTTACCGATCTTCTTATAGCCTAAGCCATCTTTGTGGAGAGCAACAATTCTAATTCGAGTTCTTTGCCATGAGGTGCGCTGTTGAACATCCAGTGGTCTGTATGAACATTTTCCTCAAAGCACCACATTTTAACTGTTTTAATACAAAATACACAAATATGTATGGTCCTGTCAAGCAGACAAAAACATGACAATGATGAATAGGGCTTTGCATGCTTGTGACATACAGCTGTTATCACTTTAGTCAGTTTAGTGTTTTGACATTAATGGCTGTATGTTGAGTTATTTTCAGAGGAGAGTAAATCTGTACTGCTATACAAGCTGCACATTGACTACACTAAAATACATCCAAGTTTCATTTCTATAATATTGTCCCTTGAAAAGATATACAGTAAAACCCCGTTTGACGAGCATAACTCGTTCGTGAAAACTGCTCGTAGGTCCATTTGCTGTTACGTTCAAACAAATTTTCCAAAAAGAATGAATGTAAAAGTGATTTAATCCGTTCCGAGACCTCATTCGATCGCACATTTCTGCACTTAAAAAGTATTTGTAGCCTATTTTAACAAACAAATACACCGCAAATTACCGTACAGTAAACATAATTTAACACTTACTCGTGTGGTAGTGGTTGATTGCGAGTGTGAGACGGGCACCACGCTCGTACTTTTCGACTATTCTCTCTTGGTTTCAATGGTAATTCTATTTACTTTCTTTTTCCCAGCACCATCACTGATTTTCTTCTGAGACATTTTTCAAGCTTTCTAGTGAAATAAAAATATAACACTTTAAAAAAGTAAAGTTTTTGCTGCACTAAACAACGAGAGCGACCAAGAGATGACATGACATGAGATCAACTAAGCAACTACCCTCAGCCAAAAGCGGGGAACTGGCAGCGTGGGTTTGCTCGTTCCTTCGTTTGCTCGTACTATTAGTTGCTCGTACAATAGGGTTTTACTGGACTAAAATGGTTGCTGAAATGTGGAGGGGTGTACTCACTTTTGTGAGTTCCTGTATACACACACATTTCCCTCCATCCCAAAGGTTATAATGCGTAATAGCATAGCAACAATAGACATAGCAACAAATTTAACAGTAAATGAATAAATGTCCTTGACACACTTTTAACACATCACCTTTCCCCCTTACTCTCAATCCACATGTTTTTTCTTTATTCTTTAATTTTTTTTTACATCATGAGCAGGTGTACACCACAGTGCTGTAGTTCAAGAAGCTAGGAGTTTCATTTTACAATTAATTCCCTGCTATTCTTTTTTATTACATTTCACTTTCTCATTCGACTTTTAACTTCATAGCAAAAAAAAAAAAAAATATATATATATATATATATATATATATATATATATATATATATATATATATATATATATACAGTGGAACCTCGGAGCTCGCGGCCTCAGCGCTCGCGACCTCGCATGCTCGCGACTTTCATTCCGACCGGCGACTCTCATTCAGATCGGCTCGTGAGCAACCGCGAGCTGCTCAAAACGCTAGTTTTAACATTTCTAATCAAGGTTTATCTCATTAAAACACACTTTAGCATACTATATAAAGTGTATAAGTATATATAAGTATATATATATATATATATATATATATATATATATATATATATATATAGAGAGAGAGAGAGAGAGAGAGAGAGAGAGAGAGAGAGAGAGAGATTTATAAAATAAATATATCATTTTATGTATAATTGAATACAAAATTATTTTCTTACATTCACTGTGTAATTTGATGTAGCTAAACTATCATCATTGCTGGAGAACAACTCTCAACCTTTGTATGTAACAATTTAATCTCTGAGCAGCTTCTGCAGTGAAAGACTGTTACATTCTAACCCTGCAGTTATTAGACCATACAATCAGAGCTGTTCTTAGTGAACCAGTCACCATAATGCACACTGTTATACTGTTTTTTAAACTGTGCAATAACAATAACTTACATTTTTGAGCAATAACAACTGTGCAATAACCCCATTATAATATTACCTACTGAAGTTTGATTGTTTGATTTGTAACTTCTATATTGTTTGTTTCTTTTGTATATATTTGTACTATGTCTCTGCTTTAACTTGGATATTTCTCCTCTGTGGGACAAATAAAGGTATATCTTATCTTATCTTATCTTATCTTATCTTATCTTATCTTATCTTATCTTATCTTATCTTTATTTTATTTTATGTGATTTTTATTTTCCAATATTACTGATGAATAACATTACTGATAATGTTTTAAGTACAATAAAAACCTGGAATGCAATCAATGACTCTTTTAAAAATTATTGAAATAATGGCTAAAATGAAAATATCATTAAACCAAAGATCAAACCTCCTGCCCATTAAAAAAAAAACAGAAAGAAAAATATAATTTGCCTCACACATTTTTCAACCAAAAATTTCTACCAAATGGTCGATAGAGTTTGTACAAAAAACTAAAATATGCAAATGAATGAGCAGTAGCAGAAATTAATAATGTCATTGTAGCTTAAAGAAGGACAGACAGAATGTGTTTTCATCAAAGTAAATAATAAAAAGATATATGGATTTCAAGATATATGATACATGCTCCCTTCAAATATAGGACAGATATGATATATTACTATAATCTCAAAGTAAAATTCATAATAGGACAAAAAAGACTGCCAAGAGACCTACAACAACATAAAATGAGCTTGGCATTTGCTGGTGAGCAGCTTTCATGTGTATGTTAAAACATAGGAAAGACATCAGCAATGACCTGCTGCCTATTATTTTGGGTAGGGTTAAAATGCTATTTCCATAAAATTTAAAGCTTATCATTCTACAATGAGAAACATTATTCACAAATAAAAAACACTCAAGACAATACTCATAGAAATGGCCAAACAGTTGCCAATCTTCCCAGGAGTGGATGTACAAGATCAGACTGTGCAATGCTCAGAGAAATTGCAAAACCCAAGAGTTACGTCTCAAACTCTACAGGTCTCAGCTATCATGTAAAATGTGAAAGCTCATGAGTACAAGTAGAAAAGACGTGGTTGAAAAGGCATGTTTTATTTGTAATGGTTGCCAGGATAAAGCCTCTTCTCTCTTAAAAGGACATGGTTCGGTTTGCAAAGTGCATCTGAACCAACTACCAGACTTCTGCAATATTGCCCTTTGGGCTGATGCACAGCACTACATTTAGCAATAACCAAACACAGCATATCTGTACAAACCCCTCATACCAACTGCCCAGCATGGAGGTGGAGGGCTTGCTTTGCAGCCATAAAACCTGCCCACCTTGCAGTTAAGTTGAACTTAAACTTCTCTGTATACCAAACTATTTAAGTCACATGTGAGCCCATCTGGCTGACAGCTAAAGCTTGGCTGAAATTGCATCATGCAACAGGAAAATAATCCTAAGCACACCAGCAGATCAACAACAGAGCGGCTAAAAAAAAACAGGATAAAGGTGTTGCAGTGGTCCAGTGCAAAGTGCAGACTTCAAATAAATTGCTGTGGCAGGACCTTAAGAGATTTGAGCATAAGCATATGCCACAAATTGCAATGAAATGCACCATCGTAAAAAATAGTACATTTATCCACAATTATCTAAGTCATACAAAACATGATTGATTTAAAATATTCCTGCTAAAGTGGTCTACAAGCTATTGATTCATAAGATATACTTAGTTACTTCATGTGAGGCATCATATTTTAGCTTCATTTTTGTAAAATGAATATTGACATGGTATAACCCATCATGCTGTTGTTCATCTGAAGTTGTATTTTTACTTTATTCTAAAACTTATAAAGACCAAATAATTATTATTATTAGATTCGTAAACCATAAAATTAAAAGTTGTAATTATACAATATTGGGACTTTTGAAGCCTGTTGCAGCCAAAATTTAAAAATTTCCTTTTTCTTTCCCTTTAAAATGGTATATATTGTCAGTTTTATTTACATTTTATACATTGTCCCAACTTGTTTTCATGTTGTAGGCAGATATGGCACATCCTTCACTTAAGTTGAAGTACAGATACTCATGTTTTAAAATACTCTGCTAAAAGTGGAAGTACTGACTATACTTTTTTACTCAAGATAAAGTAAAGAAGTTTGGGCTCTGACATGTACTTCCGTAAAAAGTAGCCACTACTACCTGTTTAAGTGTCATGCTGGTAACTGGACCTCACATCATATTAATATTAGGGTTGTCAGTCAATTAAAATATTTAATCGCAATTAATTATATGATTGTCATGAGTTAACTCACGATTGATCTCAATTTAATCGCACATTTTTATCTGTTCTAAATGTACCTTATTTAAATTAATACTTTCCAATTTTTAATTACTCTAATCAACATGGGCATGGACAAATATTAATGCTTTATGCAAATGTATGTTTATTATTAGTGAAACCAAACTCAGCATAGGGCATAAAGACTTAATTATGGTATTTTAAATTACGTAAATCATCAGGACATTAAAAAGAAACCTTTGCTATGACGGTTAATGTGATGATACCTTTCTAACTTTTATACATATTCATATTCAGAGAATATTTGTTTTTGATGTTAAATTTGATAGATATTTGATAAATTAGATATTTTAAGCTTTCTATTTATATATTTATTACTTCTGTGAGGCAAGGTTTCTCTGCCAGGATTCACTCCCTCTCTCTTATCCAAGTTAGCTATACTTATTATTGCCTTCTGCCTGCTCATTAACATAAACTAGTCTATGTCTGTGGTGTGTGCGAGCCAGGAAATGATACACCAGTGGTAGATAAAAAAAAAAAAGAAAAAAATGACATTTATTAGAAAGTACAGATATTTGTGTAAAAGTTAATGAGTGAAAGTAAAACGTTGTCCAAAAAATAAATAATGAGGTAAAGTACTGAAAAATCTACTTAGGTACAGTAACAGTAAAGGTGTTTTTACTTCTTTACGTCCCATCTTTGGTTGTAGGTATGGTGTTTTGCTATACCTCCTAGCATACTTAGCGGATGCTAACGAATTGATGATTATTTGTATAATTGGTTAATCATAAACCTGACACTGATCTGACAAAATCCCTGACTAGGTGTAAAATTTGTTAAAGAACTAATGCTGGTTTAAAACCAAAGTCTAGTCATACTAAATATTGACTTGATTTAGATTCTTCTATTTTCATCTTCTGTCTTCTTATGTTGCATTTTGTATATTAATGAACATAAACATATTCTCAATATTAAAATATTCGCAATAGGACATAGAACGATAAAACATAGTGATCAAAAGAAATGGAGGTCAATGTGCTGCAACATGTCTCATAAAAGTTGGGACAAGGTCATGTCTATCACTATGTAGCATCCCCTCTTTGTCTCATTTGTGTCTGATACAGGATTTTAGCTGGAAAAACTTGCCATAGTTTTCATTTCATAATGTGCTATATGTTTTTAAATGGTGAAAGGTCTAGACTGTAGACTGACTCTACTACAAACAACTGCTGTTGTAATAGATGCAGTATGTGGTTTAGCAC
Organism: Silurus meridionalis; assembly: GCF_014805685.1. Lineage (NCBI taxonomy): Eukaryota > Metazoa > Chordata > Actinopteri > Siluriformes > Siluridae > Silurus > Silurus meridionalis. The sequence goes on from NC_060900.1 coordinate 15,398,218, forward strand.
ATTTATTGTTTTGCTGAAACATGCAAGGCCTTCCGTGAAAAATAAGTTGTCTGGAATGGAAGCATATGTTGCTCCAAAACCTGTATATTTTTCAGTTTTGTTAGTGTTTTTCGAAACTGCCTATTTCCTATACCATCAGAAATGCAGCCTTTTGAACTGATATACAGCAATGATATAATGATCATATAACATCAAAATGATTGCTTAGTCTCTTTAGTGGAATACATCCAGAAAACACAGGAAACTTGTGTGCAGTGATATTAAAACTAAAAACCTGACTATAACTCCATGTTCACGTTCCTCTAATTACTGAACACACCTGCATTTAGTCACCACTGCACCAAATTAAGCACACTCCAAACATTCATACAGGGTAAAGTTTTTGCCAAGCGCTGTTTTTACAGTTGAGGTATCAAGCCTTGCATTCTGAATACTGTTTCTGGTTTTGATGCTAGTTTATCTTGTTTTGTGGTTTTTGCCTTGATCTTTGATACCCTATTCTGGCATGACCTTATGCCTGTCTCTTGACCTTGATTACGTCTAGTGTTTTGGATCTGTTTTCATGCTTGCCACATTCTTTTTTTTTTTTTGCAAATGCTTCCATTCCTGCCACCTGACAAGATACTTCGCCTTAACATGGAATGTGAAATTGGGTCAAGACAACTTAGTAAGGGAGCAACAGATAACTAAAGATACTCAACACAAACCCTGCATATTTATCCAATGCAGCACCACCACGATTATGATGCCCATGATGAATCATAATCTTCCACTCCCACGCTGGTAAAAGTTTGATGTGCAATTTTGAAGGGTTTCTATTCCAGTGTTCTTGAGGGGAATCTGATCAATAAAAGGTGGCCCAATTCATGAGCTTACTCACATAGCTTGGCAACATAGGATAATCTAGAACACGCAAAGCCACTGGTAGCTCAGTGGTTTGATGTTGGGCTTGTAATCAGAATATCATGAGTTCAAATCTTAGCTCCACCAAGCTGCCACCACTGGCAAGACCCTTAACTGCTCAGTTGTATAAACAATATAATTGTAAGTCACTTTGGATAACGGTGGGTGCCAAAATGCCGTAAATGTATGTACTTATTAGGAGTAATTTCAATATTTCAATATTATTTTCCTAAATAGCTAACCATACTAAATAAGATAAATGCTCAGGGAAAATCATGGAATAGACCATAACTGGGTAAGTGAGCACTCTGACCCACCATTCTTCTACATTCTTCCTGACTTCCAGAAGAAGTCCTTATTGCTGAGCAGAGCCAGTGTACACAATAAATTCCTTAGGTACAGAGGCCAAAGGTGCTGATTTAATATTAAGCTGTGTAAATTTTGGATCCTCTCACTCTTTTGACTAAATGTACCACAGTGGTATGAATGAATATATCAATGTTCTTCTAACTGTTGCCTTTGGTTTACTCTTTGGCTACATAATTCTATATCTACAGTCAGATTTGTGTAAAGCTTCAAATTGACACGTTTATTGTAAAAGGTGATATGCAAATAAAAATTATATTATATGCAATTTATGTCCTAGAAAGGTTTAATGTATTACACTATCATGCAAATATCTGTGGCAAAGTGTAGTAAGAAAAAACAAACAAACAAAAAACAAAAAAACAAATGGCTAACACTTTTCTGTTCCCCTTCAGGAACTCGAGCTGCGTCGAACGCTATGGGAACGCTCCCATAGCGTTTCGACGCAGCGTCTCATTTCCTCGGGGAACTAGGGTTACGGTCCTAACCTAGAGACGTTCTTCAGGAACTGAGCTGCGTCGAAAAGCTATGGGAACGCTCCCATAGCGTTTCGACGCAGCGTCTCATTTCCTCGGGGAACTAGGGTTACGGTCCTAACCTAGAGACGTTCCCCTTCAGGAACTCGAGCTGCGTCGAAAAGCTATGGGAGCGTTCCCATAGCGTTTCGACGCAGCGTCTCGTTCCCTCGGGGAACTAGGGTTACGGTCGTAACCTAGAGACGTTAGTTAACAAAACCTAGCTAGCTAAAGCATGTATGCATTTGGGTAAATCATTAGGTAATGGATATACTAGCTAACTAGGATTGTTATATATAAACAATAGATATGTAATCCATGCAAAATATAAATTCCAAACAATTACACTACAGATATGCTTCAAATACTTTTAGAAGTTCTAAACTTCTAACTTCCTATAGACATATAAGCTTCACATATTATTAATACACTATTAATACATTCAATTATACATTTTTCATCCATAAACCTCAAGTACCAAAGTTAAAATAAATTAAAAGTGGATTTGTTGTTGAAATAAAAATCTGACAGGGACCTGAAAAATGCATACACAAACCCACACGATCAGATCCTGACAAGGACAGCAAAACAAGGACATTCATACAAATAAAATAAAAATAACAGATTTGTCACAAAGTAGGTATGTATGAAATGGTATGTCTTTTGAATATTATTTGCATAGGACAGGTGGTATTGTTTTCTTCTCTTGTTTTCTAATATCTTACTGTAAACACATACATATTTTGCCAGTTTCACATATTCTACTTTGCTTTTACATGATAACATCATGGCCAGACTATCAGCATAAATTCCCACAAGCCAGTGTAATTGGGAATGTGGAACTTGTTGGGTCTGATTGGGTGAATCAGCCATCAGTCAGTGAGAAAGAGAGAGAGTGTGTGTGTGTGTGTGTGTGTGTGTGTGTGTGTGTGTGTGTGTGTGTGTGTGTGTGTGTGTGTAAGCTGGAGGGTTGTGTTTGAGAAGCCACTGCAGGAGAAGAGTAGTGCAAAAGGGACCAGGCTTGCTGTCAGGATACACTCAGCTCCTGTGCAGAAAAAAATCCTGTGGTTCCTGAATGGCACTTATTGAGCTTATATTTGTTTTGAGTGGTGCTTGTGTGGTTCTCCTTTGGCTGGCACGTGGGTTAAAGATGATTGCTCCAAAGGTCTGCTCGATTTCTGGGAATTTCTTTACTTCAATGGGGAAATGGGCAGGTGAGGTCGTCTTTAATCAATGACAATAGAGCACAGAAACCTTTATGCTGATATGTTGATGCTTTCACATTTCTATCTTATTCTATGCTTCCTTTCACTCACAACTGCATAAGTGTTGGTGCTTAAAAAAGATCAACCAAAGAGAGACTTTGGTTAATTGAATACATTTTATTTATTATAAGGATGGACACTTCAAGACATATATTTGACTTATTCTCGGCAATTCTTGCAATTGATTACAACAAAAGAGAAATGAACAAATGCTCAGTCACCTTACATGCCCTGTGACTTATTGATCTGAATTTAGGAATGCGTCACCATCACCCCCCTTCCCAACATTTCCTACAGTCTATTTTTATTCCCAAAATCACGAGTTACTGTTGTACACTTTAACATAATAAGGTCTGGAGTTACATTTGCATTATTTCTAAAAGTAAGAGCCTCCACTGATGTGGAATTCCACATTGAAAATGCAAAACCTGTTCCCAAGCTTTGTTTCTTCAACATTTTGTACTAAAGGCAAAGAAAAAAGCCAATTAGAACACTATGTTCCAGGATGTATAATTATACAATTTCCTTCCCCTTGAGCTTGACAAGATCAATTTGGTATGTGTGAGAATAGTTTGAAATGTCACTTTGTGTGTGAGTTTCTACACATTTTAATACACCAATCTGGTTTTATTTTTTCCACTTGCTGAATTGCTTATGGAAAGCAGGAGAAACCCATTTATGAAAAAAACGCGGGGATTATTGGGCCACTCAAACAAACAAACAGGGCATGTTTTTGGAGAACATGCTGAACAGCTCCTGGCTACAGTGCTCCCTGATCCTTTATCAAGCATCTGGGCACACAGTGTCTTCTCAAGTACACACTGTTAAAATAAACACACACACACATACTGTTTTTTACGTATTAGGTGGACTTTGCCTGGTAAACAAGTTGTACCATGGTTTAAAGGTACCCACCCTTCCCCTTGTGCTACAGTGATGCTACAAATATCAAAAAATCTAATCAGCTCTGAGGAAAACAAATTTCACTTCAGAATTACTTTACACAAATTTAAACAATTTATATAAAGACCTGACATTATGGTTGTATATGAGGACCTGCTCAGAATGTCCCGCCTTCTGACAAAAGTAGTGTTTGTAAGGACATACCGGCTTTATCAGGACATTGGTTTTAACAATACACAAACAAGACATCACACAGTATTGGAGGGACAGGCATGTTTTATTGGCCCTCTGACACACACAAAGACTTGACAGCATGGTGCACTATCAAGACATCAGTGACTTAAAAGAACAAGTCCTTTCCTTGTAGTTTTCGGGACTTCTTTTTAGAGTTTTTTAGTCTCTGCAAAAATATTCATAAACAAACGAACCAAAAAAAACATTAGAAATGAAATCTGATAACCAAGATGTTTAGATATTTGAATGTTTAGTGCATGGTGAAATCTCCAAAAAGCTCAGTGTTATATAAAGCTTGCTTTAGCAGGTGCCATGATAAAGAGATAGTGTTATTCAATCACTAGTCATAACGTTATAAGATCATAATGTTATGCCTGGTGTGTACATTTCTTGATGGGAACTCCAAAGCTTTTTCTACGTCGCTCTGGAAATGGGAGTTTGCTATTCCCATAAATGTAGATGGGACATCGACAGAACTCAATTGTATGGATGAGTGTATGCAAACATATAACCACAGACAGTAAGTGAAAAGAGGTATGATGGCAGAGGTTTGTTTAGGATTATAAATAGCAAATAAATGTGAATAATGTTACCTTTTGTAATATAAATTCTTATTGCTAATTAATATATTGAAAAAAGTGTCCTGAAAAATCCTGAAAAAATTATAACCTTAAAAAATGCAATGCAAACCACATCATTTTCCTCTTCTGGTGTCCGATTGCTTCACTTACCTGTAAAAAAGAAATCATCATTGAGAGTACATTAGCAGTGTGGACTGACATATTATTATGGCGATCTGTGCTGGTGTCTTCAGGGAAGCATCCAAATTCTCAGCATCAGCCCCACTCTCAGAGTCACTTCCATCACTGCCATCAATGTTGAGTTTATCTTAAAAGCAGATGCAAAAATTAATACTACAGTATGTTTCGTTTGTAACTAAAAGCTCATCGATTTGAATCATAACATTAAAGATTTTCACCAATTTATCTTGATGCCTTAATACTAGCCTAATTCTACACAGGACATATCAAGGACTCATCATTTTACAATTTAAATGCATACCTTTAATTTCAATGTCTTTCAAAGCTGAGGTGATAAAATAGCAAGGTTTTTGTATATTCTACTGAACAGTAATATGATATACAAATTATCAATATAAAACTTTGTCATATTTTCTTTTTGTTCAAGAACTGTTTTGGTTATTGTAAGATACTGTACAGTACATACTTAAAAACATAACCGAAACAAACTCAGTTTATAATTATTTAACAGAATTTCTTATGACAAAAATAATGTCTATCAGGCAACCTTACTTTTTCTGTCTTTTCACAAAGTTCGTTTGAATCCTGTTTCTTAGGCTTAGATTGGTCCTTTACGATGGTAATCTAAAATAGACAAAACTAAATGCTTTTATATGGACCTGTCCAGGGATATTTTAATGGCTAATACCTCCCTTTAGGCTGGACACAAACCAATTAGATTCTCAAACCATTTTTGGTTTAAACATACATTTAGCTTCACTAATGTTTCAAATTTACGCTCGCATTCCACTGACTATCTGATGTACGGACAGCAGTAAAATATTGGAGTTATTCCAAGCCTGGCTGTAGCGTCTTCTTAACCAGGTTAACACATTTAAGGACTATCATTTGGACATAATTAACAATATATATATATTTTTTTCTTTTCATAATCTTTTGTCTCTCTATTGATTTACACCCATATAATTGACACCCTGCAATATAATAATAAGCATGATGCCTTAAATATACTATTTGGGTCACTTTTGTTCTCATAATATACAATCACCCAGGTCACATCTGCTATTTGGTGCTTCTGTAACAAACCCTTACCTCTGAGAAATGAGGAAGTACAATATTCAGTAAGACTACATCTATAAGATGCAAATTTTAGAGAAATTAATCTAATAAAGTATATGGTGCCCATACAATAACTTTATAAAGTGAAGTCCCTCGAGACCAGGTTTCTGTCAGACACTATACACACAGCTGATGATGTACATTGACTATCACATTACAACAAGGTCCCCATATACCCAGTGTACTGCTAAACCATGTCTGTTACATACACACGCCAATAAACACAAAACACATGTAAATCACTAAAGCCCTGATATACAATGAAACAGGTCTCAGCCATACACACTACATACAGATTTATAAGATATAATAAGAGCTCAATATAATTTCACAACCGTAAATAAGTATATATTACCTGTTTACTGTGTTCGATGATTGCCAGGGTGTCTGCTGTTGCAAGGTTGAAGAGGTCTTGTGTTTTTCAGATGCAACCTATAAAGATGTTATAACAAGCTAAAACCTTGGTAATATAAATAGATAAAAGTAACATGTAATGATCTATTGTATCTACATGTATAAGCACAGCCTCAATAATAACTTGCTTCTCCAAGGCCAATCAGAATCACCATAGTTGTATGTAATCTCTTCTACAGGGTTAATGTTCCTAGTTGCAAATAAACACAGATGAGGCTTTCCCTCTACACTGATGGTTTTCATTTTGCTGTTTGGATTGATAGTCATCATTGACAAGTCTCCCAAGAGAACCATCTTCTATGGTAGCATCAACACTGGAGCATGAAATAAATAACATTTTATACCCGTTATCATGTTCTAATCAAATGCATTATATACAGACAAAACAATATTATACATACCATAAGAGTCCTCCATTGAATCTGAATTTCTGTCTCCGATCACATTCAGGTTTGCTTATTAGTTGTCCTCTGTATTCCAAAAGAAATCTCCCTCATCAAAAGGGACTGAACTGAATACTCCACGCCCTGAATAAGAAAAAAGATGAAATATTAATCCAGTCGTGAAATTCACACCAGTTTTATCCTGATGCCCTGTCTGTTAATGAAAGCAGTCTAGGTCAAAAGGAACATAGGATGGCATGTGTGAATGGACCCTTACCTTTATCTGAATTTATATATTTCACATCGAGTCCAGGTTTGTCTTTCCCAGCAGATGTGTAATACGCCGTCTCCTGCTTTGGATGTTCTTTTCTCCTTCTGCGCTTCATCTCAGCCATGTTAAAATGATGCTGTTCTTCCCCACAGAAATGAGTGTTTATTTAAACTAAAACCTTAAAGTGTAAATATAAGTGGCGTTTATGTAAAACATGTCCAGTGATCGAGCATGGGACAATGCTGAGGAGAGCTGGGATTTAAACTCTCCATCACACTGACACTCAGAGATATCAGGCTTCTGATGTGTTCATTCTGCTTTACTCCTGACTACAGTATTACTGAGTTATGAGTGAAGAGTATCAGGGGTTATTTACACCCTCACAGTGATACAGCAGTGTTTACACACTGTACCATCATCTCTATCTCACACTCAGACCCTCACCACCGCACCAAACTCAGTCATGTAACTCGAGGATGCGCGCGCGGCTATCAGATAGCGGCTAGCGGCTATCAGCACTGACTATTATTAGCTAGCATCCATGCTAACATACAAACATTTCCCCTTCATTTTAATTCGGCCAAACGCACTAAACCCAAATTGATACAGTGCGCATTCGGTACAAGATTTATCAGTAATTAGTTATTCAACTCAGGTTTTAAAACTAACCATTGATAATAATGTTGCTAACTAGCCAGCTTTAATTTATGCCTTCTTAAGGCTAAATTCACCCCAATCTCCAGATTCCAATGAAATATTTCTTACAATATTAATTTACAACAAGGAACCGAGCTCTTGGAATATATCAATAGTCTATTAATTAAGTTTATGAACTTAATAATCATACCTGGCTTTTAAAGGGCTGGATAATGGCTGTTCAATGTGTTGGCAAACCGAGTCTAGTGAAACTCCGCCCTTAAAAGGAACACGTGGGATAATTGACGTAGGTCTCAGCCAATCAGAGAACGAAAAAATGGCAATCAGCGCTAGCCAATCAGAAGGCTCAAATTTTCACACGTGTGAACGGATTGCAGTACCGGCTCCGGGCTACAGGGGCGCACTACGAAATTCCAAAGTTACACTGTGTTAAGTCAGTTTCGGGTGTTTGTGGTATAAATGGACATGGACTGAAATTTTGAATTTCAGCTCCTCTAGTATAGATATATACAGCCACAGTGCGGGAATTATGAGGACACCTGTCCTGTCCCCATAATCCCAAATGTCCCCATAATGTCGTTACGTAATCAGGTCAAATGTCCACATAAACCACAAAAACCAACACACACACACACACACACACACACACACACACACACACACACACACACACACACACAGATAGAGTCTGTCCTCTATTATGTTCTGCCTGTGTGTTTGCATTTATTTCAGTGTGATGAAATGCTGACTGATAAATGCATATCATCCTCTGAATACTTATTAAACAAATAAAAATAAATTTTGGCTACATGCCAAATCATTAAGCCATGTCAACCGCTGATATGGAAGATATTAAATCATAACAAAATTGACACATATGGCAATCTCTTTCAACCAAACCACATAAGGCTGAGCAACACGTAATCTAAATGGAATTGTGGAAAAAAGCATTGACCCTGTGAGTTCAAATCCCAGCGAGCTGCTCATTCATGTACTCGAGAAGGCCCCATAAACATGAATTGGTCATTTGTATCCTGTTTGTCACTTTTGAAAAAGCATAAAAATTAAGCGAATGTAAATGTATGTGTGAGCATTTAATTGTGTTAAAGGCTTTGCTCAATGGACCATTTTTGATTCACTTATAAGTAGCACAGTCTCTTAAGTGTTAAGATACTAGGTCATTGGACACATAATAAATTATAGATATCTATATTGTGGTTAGCTTACCACTAAGACGTCATCACCTGGCAACCAAAAAGCAATTATGTATTATGAGAGCAATTTCGAGTGTGTGATTTATGTGTCGTTTGGTTTTATGTTGCCAAGTTATGTTTAGTATTTTATTATTGTTATATAATCCTAATTATTTCTGTTGCAGTCATCACTGGAGGGTCAGGAGGAATAGGAAAAGCTTATGCAGAAGAGGTACCATAAGTGCTTAGAAATTTGCAGTCCAGTTTTTGAAACACTCCACACACTATATTGATTTATTACAGTTTCAAATAATTTTCCTACAAATGTCATTTCTAAATTTCTTCCCAGTTTGCAAGACTTGGGCTGAATGTGGTGATCATTAGCAGGAGTAAAGAGAAGCTTGACAAATCTGCAAGAGACATAGGTGGAGTGCCTGTGAAGGGTTTTAAAATGTTTACATTATGTTTTATGTCCAATAGTATATAAATCAGTTTAACCGGTCTTGGATCATAATCATGTAAATCTTTAGTGACTTCTGCCAGTCTATAAGTGACTCAGGACATTACAATCCAGTATATGTAAGTGCAGTGTTTTGTGCTAGTGTCTGGCCTCCAATTGACTTGTCTCCTTTTCCCAGCAGAGATTAAAATGGACAGAAGCATCATGGTCATAGCCGCAGACTTTACAAAGGACAATATTTATGAAAACATTAAGGAAACTATTAAGGATTTGGATATCGCTGTTTTAGGTTTGTTGGCTTCAACCTAACATACTTGAAGAGCTTGATGTGAGAAATATTAGTGTAATCAAATTCAATCTAATCTATTTTAATTGTTTTTTTTGTGTTGCAGTTAACAATGTGGGAATTCTTCAAAATGTTATACCCTGCAAATTTCTTGAAACAGTTAATATGGAAGAGGTGAATTTGATTAACCTCTTTGATTCACCTCTTTGTTTGTTTGTTTGTTTGCTTGTTTTCTAGAAATATATATATATCAGAAAAATATGTGGCATTGAATAGTATGTAACCACTTTGCCTTATTATGTCACTACTTGTTATTGTTAATTCAGTAACTATTTATCTTATATAAGAAGATGTCTTCTGACTACTTTGTTTGGCCCACTAGTTATTTATTTGGATTATAATTCTGTATTGCTTGTGAGGGGTATTAAATAACTTTAAAATAACATAGAGGCTGGAAAGAGAGAAAAGGGTAGAAGGGTGTAGAAAGAAAACCCAAAATGTTCAAAATAAACAAGTTATATTGATAGCATAGCAGTAAATCACAACAATAATTAAGAAATGTTTTATCATGCTGTTGTTCAATGATCATTGATAAAATGTTCATATACAAGTCAAAATGCTTGACTTGTATATGAAATTTTGTGTGTGTGTGTGTGTGTGTGTGTGTGTGTGTGTGTGTGTGTGTGTGTGTGTGTGTGTGTGTGTCTGACACATTTTTATAAAAGATGCCTACGTTTATTTAGCAATTATAACCTGTTATATATTCTCTCATAGAAAATTCATCAAATGATCAATTGTAATGTCAAAGCAATGGTCAAGGTATGAAAACTCAAGTCAAATTAAATCAGTTCTTTTACATTGTATATTAATAGAAAGCTATATGTTGTCATAGTTGTAAGTAAGTGGCAAATTACCTATTACATGTACTGCATATTTAAAGGACACTTGACAATTGCCCTTTTTTTTTTTTTATCAGTACAGATGTGCCATATTGTCCTTCCTGGAATGGTGAAAAGGTTAGATAACAGGTTCTGTAACAGGCTCTGCAAATTTAGTTTCATAGTTGTGGTCTCTTAATGACAGCGTCATTGTATCTGTGTTTCCCCAGAGGAGGGGGCATCATCCTCAACATTTCATCTGGCATTTCCAAAGTTCCATTCCCCCTGTACACACTATATTCTGCTACAAAGGTTAGTATAAATATTGTACCTCAGTTGAATGTGTCAAATTATTGTGATTATATAGGATTCAAACAATCTTTATATTATATGACATTGTTTGATTGCAACTAGGGTTGCAAAGGGGTAGACATTTTCTGGGAAATTTTAGGAAAGTTTCTATGGGAATTTCATCTGGGCAATTTTGGAAATATTCAAAGTTGAAAAACTTGAAAGTTACCAGGAATTTATATAGATTTATGGGAATTTATTAGAAATTTGGGGAAATTATTAATACCTGTATTATATACTAAAACAAATATAAACATTTTGTTTGGTCATAAGATGACATCCATGCAAACTAATACAGATTTATAAAATTACATTTTTGTCTTTAATTTAATTGTTAGTAAAATTTTGTGGTTAGTACTAGTACTTTTTACTTCCTTGTGCAGGTTACACACATCACAAGGAAGTTATGTCTTCTTCTTCTTCTTTCGGCTCCTCCCATTAGGGGTCGCCACAGCAGATCATCCGTCTCCATACCACCCTGTCTTCTACATCTGTCTCTTTCACACCAACTACCTGCATGTCTTCCCTCACCACATCCATAAACCTCCTCCTTGGCCTTCCTCTTTTCCTCCTTCCTGGTGGCTCCATCCTCAGCATTCTCCTACCGATATACCCCATGTCCCTCCTCTGCACATGTCCAAACCATCTCAATCTCACCTCCCTCACCTTGTCTCCAAAACATCCTACATGGGCTGTCCCTCTAATAAACTCATTTCGAAAGCACAAGGAAGTTATGTATATATGTAATATTTATGTAATATACGTGACATGCGCCACAATGGACATTTCTTTTTACATTATTTTGTGTGCAGTATTCAAGAAATGATGTTTGTTATGTTAGGAAGGAATGCACAGTGCATGTAGAAGTGTGGCCTCAGTAGCCATGCAGTAAGTGTAATGTGCGCATGTGATTGATAAATGTGTAGGGTAGCAATTCAACTGAAATTTAATTAAATCTGGTTGTTTTATCCAAGATTGTTTTAGAAGACTTTTTTTTTTTTTACTACATTTAAGTTACCTGTTATTGGCTAACCTATGCTTTTGTCAATTTCTAGTTTATTCCCATTGATTCCCATTAATTCTCATATAATCCTGTTAATTCCCATGGAAATCTCCAGTCATGAAAATGCTCATGATTTTGCAAGCCTAATTGCAACACAATAAACATGTATGGAATTGGGTATTTAAAAATTATTAAATTTGATAAAGGTAGCACCAGAAAGTAATAAATGTAATAAATACTAATGGATTCATAGACCATGTGCTTATTTTTATACTATGTATTCACAGAACTATGGTGGTAATTACAGATAATTATATATGGATATATCTGTTGTTTTAAAATTTGTCCTTAAGCTAAAACATGTGAGGTCAAGTTTCTATAAATTCATTAATTCTAAATTATATTATGTTTATATAAATTTTTGCAGCATTTGCTATCACCTGTATATTTACAATAATGTTTGGATCTCCCGCAGATGTTTGTTGAGACATTTTCACGAGGGCTTTCTGCTGAATACAAATCCAAAAGAATTCTCATTCAGGTAGATCTTCAAATCAATGAAAAGCTCAATGCATTTCCTCAGTAATAGCTACTGTGCCCTAGACATAAAAGCACAACCCATTTTTTTTGTTTGTTTGTTTCTTTTAAGTAACATTTATAAGGAAAAAACCCTGCATTGTTAGCATATGAATCAAGTGTTACATTTATACCATTGTGATTGAGGACCTGGTTCTTCCAGAATGTGTCTCCTTTTGGGGTCTCCACTGCAATGACAGGCTATCAGAACCCAAGCATTATAACATTCACTCCTGAGGCATTTGTGAGAAACTCCCTGCAGTATCTTAAAGCTGGAGAACAAACATATGGCAGTGTCACCCATGCAATCCTGGTAAGGAAATTTTAAAAAGAGTGTTTTTGGCCACTAGTGAGGAAGAATACATGCTAAGACATGTTCATTTGTTCCTGATATTGGCACTATTGAAATTCTTACAGTTAGTCCAGATTAAATCATAAATGTATCTCTTAGAAGTAACAGGTTGTGCCAAATCTGCATTTTGTATTTAATTTTTATTGAAATATATCCTTTATTTTGCAGGGCTGGATTATCCAGGCAATACCAGAATGGCTTCTAAGAAGAGAAGCATTTCAAAATAGCTTTCAGGAGTATGTAAAGACACAAGTGGCTGGCTGAGAGCTGTGATTGTGAAATATCCTTTGGGTAGTGCATATTGTGTTTTTTATTATAGTAATTGTAGTTTGTAGTTTGAAAGAAACTGTTTTGGGAAGTTAAAGAAAGTGTCTATTAAAACTAACTAAAACTAAATTTACTACTGCCCTAACATGGCAAAATCTCAGACTAAACTTGAACTAGCAATACTATACAATGTACCTTCTATGTGGAAAGACAACAGAGCAGAATCACAGTCGGCCTCTCAATTGGTCTCATGATAAAGAAGAAATACAATACAATTTTATAACAGAAACCTTTTATGCCGTGTCTGTTTTAAGGCAAATTGCTCATATTATTTTATACACAATTGATTCCTAAATTGGAAACAGTGTGGGAATATTTAAAATACATGGCTCCATCTAGTGGGCAAACCACCTCTCAGAAAGTATATGAATTATACAACCCCAAATCAAAAAATGGTGGGATGCTGTGTAAAATGTAAATCAAAAATAAAAAAATCTCATCAGTATCTCAAAATCTCATGATCTTCTATATTTTATTCACATCGGAACAAAACATAAGTTTTAAACCTAGGATATGTACCATTTAATGGAAAATATAAGGTCATTTTTAATTTGATGGCTACTGCACTTGTCAAAAAAGTTGGGGCAGGTCCATGTTTACCACTGTGTAGCATCCCCTATTTTTTTGATAACAGTCCTTTCATATGACTGGGAAAACCAGTTGTTGGAGTTTTTGTGAAGGAATGTTGTCCCATTTGATGCAGGGTTCAAGCTATTTAACAGTCCTGGGTCTTCTTTATCATAGTTTTCATTTTGTAAAGCCCCAAATGTTTTCAATTGGTAAAAGTTCTGTACTGCAGACTGGCCAGTTTAGCACCTGGGCTCTACTGTGAATTCAAGCCATCATCCAGTATTGATTTTTGTTTTGTCCCTTGTAGATTTGCTGGTGTGATTGGGATCATTGTCCCGTTGCGTGACCAAATTTTAGCCAAGCTTTAGCTTTACTGTTCCATAAATCACCTGTAACTTTGCAAACTTAAGCCATGCTGTCATGTTCTTTGTTGAGAAGAGTCTTTCCAAACAAACCTTTTCTAATTGTACTGTCATGAACTTAAACTTTTAACATGCCTGAGAGTCTGAGATGCTGAGAGTCTGAGATACCAATAGTCTGAGTTGTAATTCTTGTTTTTTTTTTGCCAATTCTATGAGCATTGTCTTAAATGTTTTCCACACGTGAATAATGTTTTTTAAATTGTATACCTTCCCAGATTGAAAGGCAAGAAAAATTGCTTTTTTAAGTTACCTATGTCTTTGCTTCCTGTCATTGTTTAAAAAAAACAATAAATCCTGAATGCTCCAGACCAGCAAACTTTTACATTTTTATAGAGATGATTACACTTGCTGATGATCAATTAATCAAGGGAATTTAATTAGCATATTCCTATATAAAAGAGTAAAGGTGTAGGTGTAAATGTGTACTTAGTTTTAACACATGGCCGCTTTATTTTTGCAAAATAAATAATGACACTGTGTAATATTTTATGTGTTGTTCATCTAAGGTTGTATTTACCTAATTTTAAAACATGTTAATGAACAGATATCCTTTATGTACTAATACATTAAACCATGAAAATAAAAAAGGCTGTACGTTATTTTTCACATGAATGTGTGTGTGTGTGTGTGTGTGTGTGTGTGTGTGTGTGTGTGTGTGTGTGTGTGTACACAAATGTGAGTCAATTAAGTGTGTGTCAAACATGTAGACAATTTAAATAACCCGGACCTGTGAATGATATTCATTTGGTTGTATTAAATAATGTGTGTATAAAAGCAGTATGTATGAACCCACTCCTTACAGTTTTATGTGCAAAAAAACACGATGATTAAGATGGTGGTGTTTAGTAAAAGGTTTTAAATAAATAAAAGCTTAACTCCGAAGTGAAAGTAGTGAAAGAAAGAAAGAAATAACCTGCTTTGTGAACATTTGTCCTGTAGAGGACGCTCATTAGCTGCAGGTCTGTAACTTTTCAAACTACTACTACTACTACAAACCTTTAGACTGATTGGGGGATTTAAAAAAAGCAGACCCTTTTCCTTGCCAAGTACTTCATTTTATATATATATATATATATATATATATATATATATATATATATATATATATATATATATACAGTGAGGAAAATAAGTATTTGAACACCCTGCTATTTTGCAAGTTCTCCCACTTAGAAATCATGGAGGGGTCTGAAATTGTCATCGTAGGTGCACGTCCACTGTGAGAGACATAATAATGGTGTGTGGTGGGCGTTCTGGCGCAATATGGCTGCCGTCGCATCATCCAGGTGGATGCTGCACATTGGTGGTGGTTGAGGAGAATCCCCCCTTCATATGTAAAGCGCTTTGAGTGCTGCAGAAAAGCGCTATATAAATGTAATGTGTAATGTGTAATGTAATAATCTAAAAAAAAAAATCCAGAAATCATAATATATGATTTTTAAACTATTTATTTGTATGATACAGCTGCAAATAAGTATTTGAACACCTGTCTATCAGCTAGAATTCTGACCCTCAAAGACCTGTTAGTCTGCCTTTAAAATGTCCACCTCCACTACATTTATTATTCTAAATTAGATGCACCTGTTTGAGGTCGTTAGCTGCATAAAGACACCTGTCCACCCCATACAATCAGTAAAAATCCAACTACTAACATGGCCAAGACCAAAGAGCTGTCCAAAGACACTAGAGACAAAATTGTACACCTCCACAAGGCTGGAAAGGGCTACGGGGAAATTGCCAAGCAGCTCGGTGAAAAAATGTATACTGTTGGAGCAATCATTAGAAAATGGAAGAAGCGAAACATGACTGTCAATCTCCCTCGGACTGGGGCTCCATGCAAGATCTCACCTTGTGGGGTCTCAATGATCCTAAGGAAGGTGAGAAATCAGCCCAGAACTACACGGGAGGAGCTGGTCAATGACCTGAAAAGAGCTTGGGCCACCGTTTCCAAGGTTACTGTTGGTAATACACTAAGACGTCATGGTTTGAAATCATGGATGGCACGGAAGGTTCCCCTACTTAAACCAGCACATGTCCAGGCACGTCTTAAGTTTGCCAATGACCATTTGGATGATCCAGAGGAGTCATGGGAGAAAGTCATGTGGTCAGATGAGACCAAAATAGAACTTTTGGGTCATAATTCCACTAAAAGTGTTTGGAGGAAGAAGAATGATGAGTACCATCCCAAGAACACCATTCCTACTGTGAAGCATGGGGGTGGTAGCATCATGCTTTGGGGGTGTTTTTCTTCACATGGGGCAGGGCGACTGCACTGTATAAAGGAGAGAATGACCGGGGCCATGTATTGCGAAATTTTGGGGAACAACCTCCTTCCCTCAGTTAGAGCATTGAAGATGGGTCGAGGCTGGGTCTTCCAACATGACAATGACCCGAAGCACACAGCCAGGATAACCAAGGAGTGGCTCTGTAAGAAGCATATCAAGGTTCTGGCGTGGCCTAGCCAGTCTCCAGACCTAAACCCAATAGAGAATCTTTGGAGGGAGCTCAAACTCCGTGTTTCTCAGCGACAGGCCAGAAACCTGACTGATCTAGAGAAGATCTGTGTGGAGGAGTGGGCCAAAATCCCTCCTGCAGTGTGTGCAAACCTGGTGAAAAACTACGAGAAACGTTTGACCTCTGTAATTGCAAACAAAGGCTACTGTACCAAATATTAACATTGACTTTCTCAGGTGTTCAAATACTTATTTGCAGCTGTATCATACAAATAAATAGTTAAAAAATCATACATTGTGATTTCTGGATTTTTTTTTTTTGATTATGTCTCTCACAGTGGACATGCACCTACGATGACAATTTCAGACCCCTCCATGATTTCTAAGTGGGAGAACTTGCAAAATAGCAGGGTGTTCAAATACTTATTTTCCTCACTGTATATATATATTCACTCGAAACAAGCATAAGAAACGCATTTATACTGTAATTTGTGGTTAAACATACACAGAAATTTTCAGAGATAGTTAAACATAATCAAAATAAAATGCATTAGAGCATTTGTGTCTTTCTCCTAATTTGAAGGTTGTACGATAGAAAGTCATATAATATAGAAAGTTAATTTATATGTCAAATTTTTTTAATTTATAAATTCTTTAAGCGGGGAAAGCTTTTTAATACAAAAGTAGTATTTGAAACCATGAAGAACAAAGTCATCAAAAACAGGTAATGTTAAAATAAATGGTCACACCTCAGCTGGTATGAATAAATTCAATAAATCCCCTGTTTGGATATTCATATGTTAAATTAAAGAAGGTACTAAATTGGTGACTATACTGTGAGCAAGGGCCTGTTTTTTAACAATTCAACAATGCAGCTGTGATAATAAAAATAAATAAAATGCAATACTTCACGTTTGTCTCAAAAGATAACCAAAATTGGCAAAGATGAAGAGATTTTGTCTCGACATTTTCTTGCATCAGACTTGCTTACAGTTTTAATAAGCTTTGCTTGTGTGGCCTGACATCAAGGGGTGCAAATCCTTACACACATAAACAGCAGGCAGATGGGAGAGGAATGATTGTTTACTGAACCTTCAATTCCCTAAACAACTGCTCAAATGACACCAAACTCTGGCAATCTAACACAGAGTTTATGCTGTTCTCCCACTGGTAAATATTTAGTGTAATAAAAAAGTCATGGCTATTTTTCCCATGGACAAAGACGTCATATACACAGTCAGGATTCCAAAAAAGAGCCTTTGCTATCAATTTGTTCCCTGACTCAATTTGTTTGGCTTCTGAAAACACTTTTGAACATAAAATAGAAACATCTAAATAGAAAATGTCTGACACAACCTTTAGGAAACATTTAGAAGCACCCTCAGCCTGTTTCTATGTGAACAAAAGCATGTAAATCTTTAAAGATCTGATATATGAAAGTTATGTTTAGTTTGAACACATTATTCAAATGCAGACTTTTACAAGTAGATTTTCCACGCGATTTTCTTTCACAGGATTTGTTGATTTGCACTGATTAATGATTCATTTGTAGTCATCTGTATGTTTTTGTATGCTAGTTCATACATGATTGCACATGAGTTCTACACATTATACGTCCTGTATTATTTTTCTCTTCAATTGTTGTTTACATGGTTTCTACACATACTTCATTTATTACCAGATGTAATTTCAATGTAAAATTGTTTTTTTATTTCATGCCATTTCTACACGATTTTTAAAAAATGATTTATTAAGGCATATACATGACTATGTGTATTTTTTCCATCAAGGCATTTCTTAAATATTTCACTCCCCTTCTTTTCTTTATGGTGCTACTATGTGACATTTCTCACAGTTTCACAACATTTGTAAATGTTCTTAACTCGTAACTTCTTCTTAACTATTACTAGCCCTCCTGATTACTAGTACTATCTCAGGCCTTGTGTTCACCTGTGGCTCAGTCTGTTCTTCATATAATTCAGAATACAACTGTTTGTGATCAGTTGGTGGAATTTACACTCATAACACATTCTATTACTGTTGGCTCCTTTAGCAGTTCTGTGCTTGGATTGTATTTTGCCTGAAAAGCCTCGGCCAAATGAATAAATGTACCATCTACGTAAATAGAGTTTGAGCCTAGAGAAGAGTAAGCAAGCTGTCACAGCATGAAAGTCTAGAAAAAATAAACGTGAGCTTTGTCTACATTTGGTAATTGTAACCGTCCAGTTAAAAGCCTAGTATACGTGAGTGTCAGCAGTGGGCGAGAGAGCTTTATTGTCACGCTTGTGGTAATCATTTAAGGCTAAAATGAGCAGCTGGAAAAGTGATCTCAGCCTGGAGGCAACTTTCTTTTGGCAGGAGGTAGGAGAACTAACCATGATGCCCCGATCTGAATAGTTTTGCAAGGTATAAGACTGAATGGGGAAGTTTCACATTGGCAGTAAAAAGTCAATCACTGCAACCTGGGCCTGAGGGCCCTTCTTAATTACACTGCACACGCTTTTAATTTTTAAATTTTAATTTCCTAACAAAAAGAAAAGTGGAGATATTTTCCAAAGTGTCTGGCACAAAAAAGTTAAGTGGGACAATTGTGAACCTTCTGTATACTTCTCTCCTACACACACACACACACACACACACACACACACACACAAGCATGCTAAATTACTTGATTTCTGTGCTTAATTTTGTTGTTGTTGATTTAAATGGGAGGTTATTTACATGACAAGCTCATGATTTTCATTTCCACAAACTGGAGTATGGGATGACCCACAAGGTCCTTTTTCCAAAATGTAAAACCACTACACCCGGCTTTTATTACTTATTTTATTACTCTTATGGAAGCAAACAAAGTCCACTGTATTATACCTGTATCCACTGTATTACTACTGTACTAATTAGTTAAAACATTTCAATAAACAAATAGACAAAAAATGGTCAAATTAAACGTTTAAAAATGCATTCAGTAAAAATGAAGATTGGCCAATAATGATATTCAATTACTTGATTTAAGAAATTCAAACAATTTCATATAAAAAAACAACAATAGATTTTCATGGGTTTCATGGATGCTGAATAATTATAACCTCAAAAAAAAAAAATCTACATGTAACAAATGCTAGATAAACAAAAAGAACACAAAAAGTCTGATCTAAACAATTTGTTTGACCTTGTGGGGCTGACATGTAGTCATGTCTTAGATTCAGGTAAATTTCACCTTTTTACTATGTGTTATGACAGTTGCTCTGTTTATAAGCAGAAGCCTCATAATGAGACATGGCTCATTGGATTATCTGCACCACTAAGGGCATTCAGTACAAGCGATGCCTTCAGAGGACAAATTATCTAAAAAGACACAAGCCATGGACTGTTTACCATACCTCAGGTAAATGGTGCAGGATTTTGCCAGCAGGCCCAGGCCTTGCAAAGGCTATTACAGAAACTTAAATAATCACCCATTACAACAGTGATGAGTAGAAAAGCATTCAAAACACAAAATGCCAAACCTTGAGATGGATTGCCAGCAACAGCAGAAGGCTCATGAACTCCAATCCTATCAGACAAGAAGACCAATCAAAGACCGCAATGGGTTCACCAAAAACTCAACAGTCTTAAATCTGGGGAAAAAAAAAAAACAATTCCTGGACTTTTCCCAATTTGTAAAACTGGACCTTTTATTAGATGCTGAATATGTTTGTCATGTGCTTACTTACTTCCATCAATTCATCCATCAATAAGATTTATTTTTTAATAAAATCTGCAGTTTCAAAACAAATACATTTTTATTGCCACCACCCCTCTTAGTTACAGTACTTGGTGAATGTGTAAATAAATGGAGGGCCCTCTCTGGAAAAGCTGACCATGACTGACATTCAGTTATTGATGTAGGCCAGAAAAACTAAACAACTCAGCAGTACTACAGCCTCACAGTAAGGCTCAGATTTACAACTGACACTCATCATACAGAACAATTTTTCATATGTAGACATACTAGATCAATAGAACAAATGCTGTGTTTGGAGCTTTTCGTTGCCTTTATGTCTTGCATGACCTTTATAATATATTACTTCTGGCATTGTCTTTACACAAAGTATCCATCAATAAACAGAGTGTACTTTTCTTTTTTTATCATCTTACTTGAAAATTGTCCATAACTGTAAGGCACATTTACATATCCAGCACTTTGAAATCATCTTTAGAGAAACCCCCACCAGTTGGCAACTATACAGACTCAGGAAAAGCTAAAAATATCAGTGGGTAAATCTGGAACGATCACCAGAATTTCTATAAAATTGTTCAAAAGGCAGATTAGAATGCTTCTGTGCACACTAGCACATGTGCTCAAGTTTGTCAGCTGAATTGATGTGTTAAAAACTCAAATATTATCTATCAACTTTTATGTTTTAAAGACCGTCATAGCATACACTATTCTCCTGTTTATTGATAGCCATCAACACTTTCCCTTTCCATGACATTACACTTGTCGGTGTGTTTGAGGTCATTATTTTGTTGGAAAACTGCTGTTCGGCCCAGGTTCTGAAGGGAAGACATAATTTTCTGCTTAAGAATGTTCAACAGTCCATGTTTGAAACCATGTTTCCCTCAATGAACTGCAGCTCCCCAGTACCAGCAGCACTCATGCAGCTCAAACCATGATGCTACCACCACCATGCTTGACTGCAGGCAAGACACAATTTTCTTGGTTTTCCTCACCAGGGTGTCACCACACATGCTAGACACTATCTGAGCCAAACAAGTTGATCTTAGTCTCATTAGACCACAGGACATGGTTCCAGTAAGTCATGCTCTTGGACAAGTTGTCTTCAGTGAGCTAGCTTCAGAGCAGGCTTCCTTCTGACGCACAGCTTCTTTGATCGACTCTTGTGAAGCCTGTTCCGAATGGAACCCGTCTTGGAAAACCTCTGTATGACCCTGGCCAGTGTACTGTAACTCAGTTTTAGGGTGTTCCTAAAATATCCTAGGTTATCTTTGTGGAAAGCAACAATTTAAATTCTCAAATCCTCAAAGAGAGGCACTGAGCCCCCTGCTATCCTAGCTGTACACATATGACTCTGTAGCCACTTCCAACTCCACCACCATCTTCAAGTTTGCTAATCATACTGTTATGGTGGGCCTAATAGACAGCCTACCTACAGGAGATTAAAAGCCTGTAGAGATGGTGCCAGGAGAACAATCTTCTCCTGAACGTCAGCAAGACTAAGGAGTTAATAGTGGACTTGAGCACAAAGCGGGAGCAATCATACCAATTGCTAAAGATCAAGGGGCCCCCGTTGGAGAGAGTGGACAGTTTCTGGTACCTAGGTGTTCACATCACACAGGATCCGCCTTGGTCCTGTCACATCAACACATTGGTAAAGCAGGCCCGGCAGTGTCCGTTCCATCTGAGACACTTAAGGGACTTAAGACTACTCTCAGGTGCTAAGGACTTTCTACACTAGCACCATTTAAAGCATCACTTTCTGGTTCGGGAACAGCACCATGCAGGACAAGCGAGCCCTCCGGAGGGTGGTGCGGTCAGCTGAACATACCATCCACACCGAGCTCCCTGACCTGCAAGACATCTACCGCAAACATTGCTGGAACAAGGCCAGGAAGTTACTGAAGGACCTCATCCATCTCAACAATGGACTCTTTTCTATGTTGTGTTCAGGGAATCGCTTTCACTCCTTGAAGGCAAGCACAGAGAAAATAAGAAGGAGCTTCTTCCTGCAGGCCATTCAGAGTTTAAACCAGGAAACACCTAGCACCTAATCCGTGGACTTCTCTGCACCCTGTCTCCCTTTCCCTTCCTTGCACAATTATCTTGCACAAAATTTTTACTGATCTAATACATGATACAAATATGTATGGTCCTGTCAAGCAGACAAAAACATGAACATGATCAAGAGAACATGTGGCTTTGCATGATTACATGAAGTACAGCTGTTATCACTTAGAGTGTACTCACTTTTGTTGGCAGCTATTTTGACAATATTGGTTGTATGTTGAGTTTTAAATCTGAACTGCTATACAAACTGCATATTGACTGCTCTAAAATATATCTAAGTATAAATATAAAATATATATAAGTTAAATTTCTATAGTATTGTGAGATATATATATATATATATATATATATATATATATATATATATATATATATATATATATATATATATATACACATATACACAGTGAGGAAAATAAGTATTTAAACACCCTGCTATTTTGCAAGTTCTCCCACTTAGAAATCATGGAGGGGTCTGAATTTGTCATCGTAGGTGCATGTCCACTGTGAGAGTCATAATCTAAAAAAAAAATCCAGAAATCACAATATATGATTTTTAAACTATTTATTTGTATGATACAGCTGCAAATAAGTATTTGAACACCTGAGAAAGTTAATGTTAATATTTGGTACAGTAGCCTTTGTTTGCAATTACAGAGGTCAAACGTTTCCTGTAGTTTTTCACCAGGTTTGCACACACTGCAGGAGGGATTTTGGCCCACTCCTCCACACTTCACTAGATCAGTCAGGTTTCTGGCCTGTCACTGAGAAACACGGAGTTTGAGCTCCCTCCAAAGATTCTCTATTGGGTTTAGGTCTGAGACTGGCTAGGCCAGGCCAGAACCTTGATATGCTTCTTACAGAGCCAGTCCTTGGTTATCCTGGCTGTGTGCTTCGGGTCATTGTCATGTTGGAAGACCCAGCCTCGACCCATCTTCAATGCTCTAACTGAGGGAAGGAGGTTGTTCCCAAAATCTTGCAATACATGGCCCCGGTCATCCTCTCCTTAATACAGTGCAGTCGCCCTGTCCCATGTGCAGAAAAACACCCCCAAAGCATGATGCTACCACCCCCATGCTTCAAAGTAGGGATGGTGTTCTTGGGATGGTACTCATCATTCTTTTTTCTCCAAACACGTTTAGTGGAATTATGACCCAAAAGTTCTATTTTGGTCTTATCTGACCACATGACTTTCTCCCATGACTCCTCTGGATCATCCAAATGGTCATTGGCAAACTTAAGAAGTGCCTGGACATGTGCTGGTTTAAGCAGGGGAACCTTCCGTGCCATGCATGATTTTAAACCATGACGTCTTAGTGTATTACCAACAGTAACCTTGGAAACGGTGGTCCCAGCTTTTTCAGGTCATTGACCAGCTCCTCCTGTAGTTCTGGGCTGATTTCTCACCTTCCTTAGGATCATTGAGACCCCACGAGGTGAGATCTTGCATGGAGCCCCAGTCCGAGGGAGATTGACAGTCATGTTTAGCTTCTTCCATTTTGTAATGATTGCTCCAACAGTGGACCTTTTTTCACCAAGCTGCTTGGCAATTTCCCCGTGGCCCTTTCCAGCCTTGTGGAGGTGTACAATTTTGTCTCTAGTGTCTTTGGACAGCTCTTTGGTCTTGGCCATGTTAGTAGTTGGATTCTTACTAATTGTATCAGGTGGACAGGTGTCTTTATGCAGCTAACGACCTCAAACAGGTGCATCTAATTTAGGATAATAAATGTAGCGGAGGTGGACATTTTAAAGGCAGACTAACAGGTCTTTGAGGGTCAAAATTCTAGCTGATAGACAGGTGCTTAAATACTTATTTGCAGCTGTATCATACAAATAAATAGTTTAACAAATCATATATTGTGATTTCTGGATTTTTTTTTTTTTAGATTATGTCTCTCACAGTGGACATGCACCTATGATGACAATTTCAGACCCCTCCATGATTTCTAAGTGGGAGAACTTGCAAAATAGCAGGGTGTTCAAATACTTTTTTCCTCACTCTATATATATATATATATATATATATATATATATATATATATATATATATATATATATATATATATATATATATATACACACAGTACAGACCAAAAGTTTGGACACACCTTCTCATTCAAAGAGTTTTCTTTATTTTCATGACTATGAAAATTGTAGATTCACACTGAAGGCATCAAAACTATGAACTAACAAGTGAAATTATATATGGAATTATGTACATAACAAAAAAATGTGAAAAAACTGAAAAATGTCATGTTCTAGGTTCTTCAAAGTAGCCACCTTTTGCTTTGATTACTGCTTTGCACACTCTTGGCATTCTCTTGATGAGCTTCAAGAGGTAGTCACCTGAAATGGTCTTCCAACAGTCTTGAAGGAGTTCCCCGAGAGATGCTTGGCACTTGTTGGCCCTTTTGCCTTCACTCTGCGGTCCAGCTTACCCCTAAACCATCTCAATTGGGTTCAGGTCCGGTGATTGTGGAGGCCAGGTTATCTGGCACAGCACCCCATCACTCTCCTTCTTGGTCAAATAGCCCTTGATGCCTTCAGTGTGACTCTACAATTTTCATAGTCATGAAAATAAAGAAAACTTTTTGAATGTGAAGGTGTGTCCAAACTTTTGGTCTGTACTATATATATATATATATATATATATATATATATATATATATATATATATATATATATATATATATATACACACACACACACACACACACACACATGTACATACTCACTAGGTCCCTATCCAGCATGAACAAATATACAACGCAGAATAAAGATAGTCCGTTTTACTTATTTTTTTGCTACACTCTTTTACAGTGTGGTAACAGAATAATTCCCAGAAACACCATCACATACACAGCACAATATCAAGTTCAGTCAGGCTGGACCATAGCCACACTGTAAGAGCCACATGGCTGCCTGCCATTTTTAATAAACATTTTCACATTGGTGTATTGGCGTATTGGGGGGTGTGTGTGTGTGTGTGGGTGTGTCTGTGGCTGTTATGGAGGGAGGTTTGCTTCATATATCATTAGTCATCAGTCATTAATGATCATCATTATATGGGCTGTTTCAAAGGGGGATTGTACAAGTGTTATGTGCCGAGAGAAAAGCAGCCAATTCTGAACAAATGTATACAAAATTGCATCAGTAAACATAGTTAAAAATACAACAAAAACTTTATTTAAAAATTTAGAATCAGAGACCAAACACACAAAACATTACTAGATAAAAATGTAAATACTTTGTAAACCATTCTTTGTAATTTCACAGTTTATAAAACAAAAAATTAAAGCTTTTTCTATCTTTTCCAAAGGAATTTCTCATTCTTCTTCCAGAGTTGAGAGTTTTCAAGTTGGCTTTCACTTTTGGGCTTTGCGCTTACATTAACGGTCCTGCAAAGCTTTTCCACCTGGGTCAGATCTGTTAGCTTATTGATGCTTTCTTCGTTCTCCTCGTTCAAAATGTCCCAGAAGTCTTTACACCTGCTCTTCGCCCTCTCAGTGGGTGAGGGAATGGGTGCTGTTGCTGGTTTTGGTCGGGTTGTACTTCTCTTTTGCTTGAAAAAATCATCTAGAATGGAGGTGTCGCCTATGAGGTCACTAAGGGTTGTGTTTGAGTTTTTGTCTGCTCGTGTATCTTTAGAAAGAAGTGGAAATTCTGTAGTGGAAGAAGTTGTGTTGGAATTACATGCATTTGCATTGGTTTGGGAGTCTTTTGAAGAGCTTGGATTTTGTTCTTTTGAGTCAGGCAAAGACAAACAGTTGTTTTTAAGCTCAGTCTGACCAGCAGAGTGATGATAGACATCTTTAGCATTTTGTGCCTTAGTTCTTCTAATTTTTCGTGAGGTTCCTGTTTCTGTTTCATCATGCGTTCTCTGAACTGAGTTTACAAGGGTTTTTTTCGAGGTAGGACTTTTTCTAGACGTACTGCATGCAGCAGTGGGAGGTGAAATACTTGGCTTCAGCTCAGTCACAGGTTTTGAAAAGGTCTTTTGAATAATGTCAGCAAGCTCAGGGCTGCTGTGGCTATAGAATTCGCATAGCCTGCTCAGTCGCTGTGCTGAGCTGCACTTCACAAGCTCTTCTGCAAACTCTTGCACAGACTTCGCTTTGAAGAACCTCGCCATTTCTTCCAGCTGCTGCCTGAGTGTTAAAAAAAAAAAAAAAAGGAAATAGCATACGAGTCCTTCTGTGTGGCATACTAGACAATTTAATATTTCATCTGCATCTTTTTTATAGCATCATTTATTTTACGAGAGATTTGTGAGAGATGTTAAAAACCTTGCAAAAACCTCTGTATATGTTAAATCACATTCTAAAAGAGTAAAAGCATTCAGAAACATCTCTCATCTATTTAAACACTAAAAATGCTATCTGTGCACAGTTTCATATGAGAATCTGCTACAACTGAAAGATTCAATTAGATTTAAATTTAATTATTAGAATCAAATCATTGGGAGACTCAACAAATATCAGGATAAACAATCTCCCTAATTACAGAGATGAACACTATACGCTTTTGGAGTTGGGTGGATGCGTCCTTGGGCTAATGGTGAAACCTAAAGGCTTTTAAAAAGGAGTTTTGCTCAGAGTTCTATGTGTTTTGGCCCTGCCTGGGAAAAGGGTGGGAGAGAGGGCTCTGGGGTGGTCTTACCCCTCCCACAGGGGCTATGCGAGGGCGCAGAACGCCATAGCTGTGGCCAGAAATGGCACCCAGCCCCATGCTATAAGGACTTTCCTCTCGAAGCTTCTTGTTTTTTTCGGGCTAACCAACACTATTAACTACTATAGAGATGCCTGCTTTAAAAAACATGTCAGAGCTACAAAATACGCACTGAAACTCTGCTTTAGTGTTTTATTGTATAAACTTATAAAGTAGCTTATAATTATATAACAAATAATAAACAATGAATACAAAAGAAATAAAATTGAGGCACAGCCTTACTTGCGGACCGCAGCAGGAGTCTCACCAACACTAATAGTTGCACTTTTGGTATGGATGGAAGGTTTTATGGTGTGGGTGACCTGATGTTTCAGAAAAGTCTTGTCATGACCTTCTGGCATTTCGACTTCCTTATAACCATCTTTGGGCTCAGATAACTGGTTAGATTCCAAACATAAAAACACAAAGAAAATGACAAAATAACCATTTGTGCTTTTGCATTAACCTGTGAATATAAACCGCATGAAGGAAGTGCATCATCAGACTGATGACTCCAAAATTATTCTGTGCTCAAAATACTGTTACACAATGTTTAGCTCGAGTCCACAAATTTGACTGGTTGAGCAGCATTCCAAGTGTAATTTACTTCCTATAACACTGAGTTTGTGTTTCATTGTGTGCATCCCTCCGCTCGCATTGTAAGATTTTACTTTCTAGTCTGGAATTGTTACTAGAATAGTGTTAACCACATCATAAATAAACATGACAAGTAATATTGCTTAAGGAATATAACTTTTAACCTAAAAAATAAAAGCTC
Organism: Silurus meridionalis; assembly: GCF_014805685.1. NCBI lineage: Eukaryota > Metazoa > Chordata > Actinopteri > Siluriformes > Siluridae > Silurus > Silurus meridionalis. Next base: position 15,426,153 of record NC_060900.1, read on the forward strand.
TTCTGATGAAAATAAAAATATGTAGATCTGTTTTCAAAGTTCAGTTAATGCTTGAGATGATTTCACTATTTGAATAAAAAAGAAAAACGCTCTATTTAAGCAATATTGCATTATAACCACACTCTCGCTTGTGCAATGTTGCTTAAATATAGTATAAATAAAGTCACATTTCAAATGAGGATATGAAGCCATGTGAAACTGGAGCTGCTGAAAAAACTATACTGAAAATTAAACATGAACCCACTGACTACAATATTTTTTTTATTCTCATAAAATGTAGGGCTGCAATAACGAATCAATAAAATTGCTAATAATATTCGTCGTCAACGACTGACGTTATCGATTAGCTGGGCTGCTCACGTTACGGGTTAGTGTGATGGCAAGATAACTCGGCCACCCGGCGAAAATGGTGGATCATCCAAGACTCTGGAGCATTTTATATTAAACGCAACAAAGAAAACTGTGGAAGTTATGCAAAGCAGAGCTTGTGTGGCATGGAAGTACCACAGAGCACAAAAAAAGAACGCATCAGGTTGCGCAATCAGCTCGCTCACGACATGGTGATGGATTCAATTAAAACGGTGCAGACAAACACTAAATCTATAGGCAGCAAATAACAGCAGCAATAAACGATCACATTTTTAGGCACTGTTGTGGTAATGATTTTGCATTTGTGCATCAATGCATATTTTTTAATCAGGCCTGTTAGCTTGCTGCATTTCTCCGTTTCATTCTCGTTCTTCAAAATAATTGTTAGTTGCAGCCCTACATAAAAGTTATTACCTCAGATGTGTCATGCAGATGGTTTGCTGGGAGCTGGGAGTTCGTGCTTAGTTCAAATACATCCCGTAATGCAGCACGGCTGAGGTGGTTCTCAGCCCTGCTCGAGCCGACCACTTTCTGATTGGAGTGGGTGTAGCTCACCTCCTGAAACCCACCTACAAATACAAAACAACAAAACACTCAAAAATCAAGCACATTTCCCAGTATCCCAGTGTACTGTGCAGTTATTTTGAAATGACTTTAAATCCAGTAACTACATTACCTAATAATGTGTCTATGGTGCTGTTGGTCTCTGTGATTGGTGGCTTTCTTGAATGTACAGTTGGCCATTTTAAACCTGTGAATTGAACTGATTTTTTAGCTGAATTCTGTGCTCCAAAGGGGCGTCGAATACTTTTCTTAAACTTCACTCTTCTCACTGGAGCTTCATCTTCTGATGAGTCAAAACTCTCAACCTCGTCATTATATCTTTGTTTGTGTATTGCTAATACTGCCCGTTCTGGCCTCTGATCTTCCTTAGTACCATCTCTCCCTCTCGGTTGTGCTTTAGTATAGCTGCTGTGATGAAGTTCTCTTTCTTCTGACTCCTCCATGCAATCATGGTCACAGACTTTTTTTGCCTTACCCATTTCTTCCTCTGAATCACTGGATAGGAACCAGTCTGTTTTCCCCTTAGCTACCTTGGACTCCTTTAAGTTCAAGACCTTTGGTTCTGTATCAGACTGGCTGTCTTCACTGCTCTCTGAGCTTCTCTGTATCCCATTAGTCATATGTTTCATCAGCAGAGCAGACAGATTCATATTTGCAGCAGTATTTGGTCTAAACTCCTCTTCTGTCTTTCCGTATGTGGCTTTTGATCTGGAGCTGCAGGGATCCTCATCCTCACTAGAGCTGCTAAATTCCAGAACTTTGGCATTAGAGAACCTGGCACTTGTACCATATGTGGATGATGGTATATTGCCCTGTTGCCCAGAGGGATCTGTTGACACACACACTGGATCCTGCTGTGGCACACAGGTAATATGGATTATAAAAAGGTTTAAATAAATTTCAAATTCATATAGCAGCATCAATCATGCAAAACATACACAAAAAGGAAATGAAGTCAGAGTTTGGAAATGAATGAGTGAAATAAAATAAATTAAATATCTAGGCTAAGAGGCAAGTAAAAGCTCCCCATTGTGTAGTCCTTATTTCTTCCTGATAAAGTTTAATGTAGCACTAACAAAATTTTTTTCAGTCAATAATAAAAATAAAAAAAATCTAGAATTAATTTTCTAGATTTTTATATGCTTAACTATGAGGTGAAGTGCTGTTCTAGGAGGATCGTTGAAGGTTTTATAAAGTCATAGCATAGCAAGTTGTGTCACGAAATGGATTACATTTAAACATGCATACCAAACGAAAACTTTAGTTTCTTCAGAAGCCAGATTTATTTTATTTTCCTTTAGGTTGTTGAACCTATTTGTATGCTGGACAACTATGAAAGAATAAATAAATTAATATATACAAAAAAATAAACAAACAAATAAGTAATTTAATAATTTGTTTATTGAATATTCAACAACTTGAACTACTAAATCAACAACTAAATAGCTACTAAATTGTCAACCCCAGCTTGGTAACCACCTTGCTTAAAAATTAAGTTGCTCCTTTATCACTTGCCCACCAACACTCTGTTTATGATCAGTTAATGTCAGATTTAAAACTGAGAATTTTCATTTTTAGCTTCTAATGAGACCTACATGTGAGAAAATGCTCCAAAAGGACAGTTAGATAAGTTCTGCTCTGGGTAAATAAACTCGCTAAAGATAACACATGCTTCCGTGTGGTCTTCACCAGTGGGCTGGGGTGGGGGGGGGCTTAATTACAGCCATGTGTTGGCTGTCATACCTATCTTTACTGTGGGAATGAAGGGATGGGAGAGATGTCTGAGAAAGAGGAGAGGAGAGATGGATGGAGAACAGAAGCATTCCCGTGACGAGTCTAGAGAAGGGCGGCTACTCACCAGCTCTTGTACCTTCTCATCCATCGCCTGTGTGCTGGTTGTCATGATCCCCAACTCAACACTGCCCTCCCTCTGTGACACACATGCACATTTTCCATCATCTCAGTGAGAAAGAATTCATAGTCATGGCTCATTGAGAACATCAGGCATTTGACTTTTTCAATATATACCGTAGCCTTGAAAGTTCAACGGAGCAGACCTGTCATAAGTGTAAGCTTACATCCTATACACACCTGCTTATGAATTAAAGCAGTTTCATTTTCTTGTTTACTTTTTCAGGTCTACTGCTATAACCACAACAAAGAAAAAATATATAACCTGAAGACAGAATCTGCTGATCCTGGGTGCACGGGCTACTGCTTTAACACCGGTATTATAAAAACAGCACTCAAGATATTGTGGAATAGGCAAAAGCACATATCTAGCTGGAAAATTCAACCTGGCTGCATGATTGCACACTTTAAAATTTTACTTAAGTAATAGTCATGTCAATTAAAAAGTAATTTTCTATAATTCTATAATTAAACAAAGTGTTTAAATCAAGTTGTGCTGAGGAGAAGTGGGACTTTTGATACAAACTGGGCTGTGATTGAGAGAATACCTTCAAGAGATTCAGTGCACTAACCTCCAGGATGCGGCGGGTAAGACAAGTTCCATCAGTCTGGAGGCGGAAAAGGTTCCTGATCCCAAATAACTCTCCTGTTTGGCCGTCTGCTCCTTGCACTGCCTCAAAGTAGCGTTTTGCATTTTCATTTCCAATAACTGAGGACTGCAATTGCTGTATTGCCCAGGAAAACACAGGGAAGCCAATCAGGTTCATCCAATGGGTATTCATTAAATAGTTTGTTAATAAGTTGTATCATATCACATCACACATTAGTAGTAGAAGAATGTAAGTGAGTGAAAAGGACCTTGGTTGGGTAAGAATAAAACGTATTATTTCGTTAGTTCCCAAAAACTGTTTTTCATGACTGTTATACCTGTTTGTAAATCTGCCGCAAATAGATGATCTCCTCTACTGTGCCCAGTGAGATAAACCTAAAAACTTTGACATCCTTACACTGTCCAATGCGATATGCCCTGGATATTGAAAAATAAAAGTGTGAAGTACTTAAACAACAATGCATGACAAAAGATTTATCATCAGAATTGTCTACTCCCAGTTACACCCCATCAGAGTGGGGTATCTGAGTAGCAATATGAACTGCCAACACTGGTCATGCAGGATTGCCAAGTGACTCCATTTATTCTACAGACAACTAAAAATGCCAAGGTGGTTTGTTATGTGGCAGTAAGTAAGTAATGAGTTGTATTGTGTTGGATTCACAGTTATGGAGAACGCATAGCATAGCCGATACCATATCTCAGGAGTACCAATGCTTCTAACACAGAGAGCCACTCATTCTCGTGCAGTGGTGCTGCCTTACCTGTCTATAGCCTGAAGGTCATTCGCTGGATTCCATGTTGGATCAAACAGGATGACTACATTAGCCCCAACAAAGTTGAGCCCAAGACCACCAGCCCTTTAAGAAAAACAAACCATATAAATACATTCACAATTGTGCAATATTTTCACATTCACATATTTTGTGCTGAAGCAGTTACTGCACTATGTTCTTTTTCTTAATGAAGAGTAATTGTTTTGTAATACACTAAAGACCGGACTAAAGCAACTTGTAGATGGATATTTGGTCTCAGCAACCAGGTTTAGTGCAGAAATATCCTAGACTTTAGCAGGCATTTGGCAGAATTCCTGATGTTTATTTTTCAAAAGACCCCGACGAACCATGAACAATCCACCAGAATTCACACTGGATATGCATGTTTCCAAGTATACACAACAGATTCTTCACTAAACATGGTGTGGATCGACATTTGATTATGGTCTCAACGGACCCTAAAACATGCTTCCATTTTATCTCCAGGGTTCTGGTGAACGTCGGATGGTTTATTTTGCCAAATACTCTCACGAACAGCTTATATCTTTCTTGTTGTAGAGGTTTCGCATCAAAGCTGATTTTGAAACTTGGCAATTTTGAGAAATGATTTTGAAAAGCTTCCTGGCCATTTTCAATCGGGTCAGAGGCAACAGCAGAGCTGATACTGAGAGCAATTGAAATAGATTACAAAAATTTATACTATTACTTAGAAAAAAATTTTCATTACAATTTTTTTTTTCCATAAGAGGAAAAAGTAGCATCTTTAATTTTGGAGAAAAAGAAAATCTTGGATCGTTTCTGTATATACCACAACACTGACCAAGATAATGTTTTTACTGAAGATGAATGACAGTATTAAACAACTAATTAAATAACCATTTTTGCCTAGTTTTGTGAAGGGTGCTAATAATTCTAGCTCTAAAATAAGCAGCCTAAATGACCTCACTTGATCAAAACCACAGATTCTAAATTACCATATGAAGGAAATTGAAGAAAACATAAAATTGCAAATCTCATCATGTTATAGCAATACTCACATGGTAGACACAAGGCATATGTTAATATCACTGGTGCTGTTGAACTCTTTGACAATGTGAATGCGATCTTTAGACTTGGTGGTTCCATCCAGCCTGCGGTACTCCAGACCCTCAGCCATGCAAAAATTCTCCAAAACATCCAGGAGCTAGAAAGCATTTACATTATGCTTGATATTAGCAAAATAATTTAATCTAAAATCCATTTAATCGTCACAGGTTTTCTTAACCTCTCACTTATATAGCAACTGCACACATCACTTCGTTTTTTACTTCAACAACAAAATATCAGTATATCAATATACGTCCTAAAAATATCAGCCCTCTCTAATTAAACAGACTCAGACAACAGAAAAGAATACATTAAAACACGTCAAACACTTCACCTTTGTGGAAAGTGAAAAAAGAAGAACTTTGTCTTTCCTTGTGATAAAGTGATTAAGCAGCCTTTGCAGCACCTGTAACACAAAATATGACTCAAAATGAGGTTTCACAAGAACAACAAATAAAAGAGCTTTTTCAGTAAAGTGGCAAGAAAAAAAAAAGGATTCAGCAATTCACATTAAACACTGGCTCTACTGTCATTCTTCATTTGATATCTGATATGGGAGCATGTGCAGAGTATTTACTGAACCGAGAGCACCAGAATTGGAGCATCTGCCAATAATAGCACAAGTGAGGCTCTGCACATGGGAGAAGACGACTCTTTGGATAGACTTTAAGAACGCTTAAATACTACCCTTGTTATTTCGCATAGAAGTGTGTCCATAGCTAGTGAGGCAAAGCTACGCCGGGCCTGAAGCTGGCCAAAGGCTGGATTATTCACGCCCTCAACACCAGAACAAAATCTGGATCTCATGAGAAGTTAGATTTACAGTTCTGTGGTTCAGTGGATTAGATGGTGAGGGCCATAAAACATGCACATGCAATCTTTGGCATATTAAATATTAAGAAAAATATCCAGATCTAACCTTCATTTTTCCACTGTAGATGGGGTCTGACATGGCCTCAAATGCAGCCTCCTTGCATCTTTCAGTGAAGTCTGGAAACTTCTTAAAGACTTGGTCACAGATAGCAGCTACATATTTCTCCTGATAAAGGGGATGATTATTTCAGAATGATTTTATATCCAGGAGTGAAATCAACATGACCTCTTTGATAAATTATTGCTACAGAAATGCATGCAAAAGGTCACTATTTCACTAACAAGCTCGATTTTCACTCTGGAAATGTAACAGGATACATGAGGATACATTTCAGTTTTAGAAGATAAATTAAAAACAATGCAATTAATAGTTCGACTGATTGAAATCATTTTATGGCTAATAAGATTCAAGTCACGGTATGACTAAACAGATTTATTCTCAAAGCCAGTTATTTCCTGCGGAGCACAACTCGGATTTATTTTGATGTCAACGTTTCTTTTTTATATAGTTCGAATAGTTCTGTACTCATGTTATTTTACTTTTGTTTTCTATTAATCACTACTATACTTTGATATTGTGTTTCTAATTTTAACCACATAAATGTCAATTGTGGAGTTTAATGAAATAGTTCATGTAATGTAATACAGTAATCCCCCGCTTTACCGTGGGTCGAATCTCGCACCCACGGTTTATCGCAGCATTGCATTCGCCACATAACTGATTTATTCCGCTGATTTTCCCGGTTTCCCGCGGATAGCATAATAGACCAAAAAACTTATAGGGGATTGTTTTTATGGAGTTGAAATAAATTATACTGTATAATGAAGTCAAATTATAAAATGAAGTCAAATGTTACAGTACAGTACTGTATACATCAAATAGCATTTTTAGAGTGGCGTCCATTTATCACGTTTTTTCGATAATCGGGGGTGGTTTTGGTACGTAGCCACTGCGATAAACGAGGGATTACTGTACTTGATGCAAACTGTGCCAACAAGAATACCTCCACCTTCAAGTCTCATTCTTCAGGTAACTTAATTGTATATTTCAAACACCATACATTTAAAATATACTTGAGTGTAAAAAGACATTGAGGATAAACTATGGCAGGTATTTCACCTTGCGGTAACATGTTTGAATCCATTCCATAAAGCACTCAGCTCATCTGCTGGTTACAATGATAATTCCAACAAATCTATCTTTCTCAAATAGACACATAGATAGATGCATGAACATCCCGAAAACAGAATACCTTTACCTCCTAGCACAAGAGGCTGGTTGCTCCATGTTAATTTAAAATGGCTATAAGTGTGTCATTTCAACACAGATATATGGAGAAAAATATGGCATATCAGTGCTGCTCCAGAACTGTAACACATGCCTGTTTTTTACTGGTTCCTTCTTTAGACTGCAGCAGGGCGACATGATTGGCAATCTTCCTCAGTATCGCAAGATAACTGAAGTATATGTGTCTGACAGGGACCCCGTCTGAAGTGAGCTTGTAGCAGCATGTCTGTCTTGAGCGTCCGCTGTTGCATGGACACTTCACCGAGCTCTGCAACAGCAACCTCACGTCATCTGTGTTCAGCACAGCACGGTATACTGCCTGCTGGAAATCCGTCATGGAACAGAACACCACCTATACAGACACACAAGGAATAGAGACATCGTGAGTATGGGTGAATGATATCACAATAATCATAGAAAGTGTTCTACAACATGCTAAATAATGATGATACAGAGGTTTGTATTTAACTGGCAGAAATATAACATTGCCAGCTGTACAGTGGTGTTACATAAATACTGAATACAATTAAAGATTTATTAAATGTCTATTAAATTTTCTATGTTGTTAAATAAAGTCAAAGACAAATATCTGTACTGTGATGTATACCCTCCAGCTACTTTAATGGGATCACCTGTACACCGCTCATTCAGTGAGCGAATCAAGAGCCAGCAGCATAATAAGGAAAAAAAATATAGAGATACAGAACAGGAGCTTTCATTAATGGTCAAATCAGTCATGAGGAATAGACAAATTCAAAACAGGCATGAAACCTTACATGGTCTTCTATCCAACACGTACAACATTTACAATATGCAAACCTGGTCATTCAGTATATTCAAGTAGTCAGCTGACCTAATTTTTTTGGGCAAATGTCATTGCTGTAACCTAGATCTAATCAACTGAAGCAACCCCAGATCATCCTCCAACAAACTTGTGTGCACTAGACATGATGGATGCCTCACTTCATACACCTCTCTTCTAACCCTGATGTGCCCATCATTGTAAAACAGGGCAAATCTGGACTCATCAGACCCCATTACCTTTTTCCAATAGCCAGAGACCAATTTTTATCCTCCAAAACAAAATCAAAGCTTTTTCATCCGATTAGTGATTTTCTAAAGGCTACACAGCTGTTTAGTGCCAATCCATTAAGTTCTCTTCAAATTGTGCATGTGGAAATGCTTTGACTTTCATTATTAAATAGCTGTTCTACTGTTGTTTTTGTTCAATTTGATTTCACCAAAGGTTTAAGTGATCTCCGATCATGATTATTCAAGACTTTTTTTCCGACCACATTTTATCTTCGAAGACGATGGTTCACAACTAGCCTTCCGAGTTTTAATAATATATTGGACAGTTCCTAAACCAATTTTAGCAGTTTCAACAATCTCTTTGGTTTTCTTTGCTTGCAGGCCAATAATTTGACCATTATGAAGAGTAAAATCAGAGGTTAAAAACCTATTAAGTCGACGTTTTTGAAGTGGAACCGCCAAATTCTCGCTTTTTCTAAGCATTTTTTATCGGTTATGTCGACTTTTTTATGTCGCCGAACCCTAATATCTCGAGCACAAGGGGGGAAAAATTAGCCATTTACCGTCGGTTATCTCGGTGCAGCCGCAGAAGAATTCGCGGAAGTGTCGGAAAAATCAAGGCTTACAGCTGCTACAGGTGTTGTATTGTATACTGGTGAATCTCTGCTGTTAGTTAGTGCACATATGCCTTTTGTTGTGTTAATCCGGGATGCGCTTTGGGAAGAAAAGCGCAGCCGTTGAGAGAGTGCCGGTGGGAAGGCACGTACCGGGATACCCATGCGCGATAACAACGACCGCCGTAACCCAACATATACCAACAATAACGGACAGTGAGAGTGTGGAAGTTTAAATAGGAGCTGGTGATGATGCTAAACGAGCAGCATATGTGCGCGATTGAAGCCGGGAGCTTCAGACAAAGCGGCCGAGAAAGAAAAAAAAATCCTGACAGATAAACATGTACTGTATGTATTTTTATAGCATGCCTTCGTCAAACAAATCGCGGCAACGCTGTTGTGTAAAAAAACCCTTCAAAAACACGTGCATGCACATTCTCATTTATTAACGCACATCATGTACAGAAGTGGGATCGACAGAGTGATGAGAAAAGTAGGCAGGAGTACAAGGAGATGCGGCAGCAGGTAAAAAGGGATGTGGCGAAAGCCAAGGAAAAGGCATATGAGGAGCTGTATAAGAGGTTGGACACTAAGGAAGGAGAAAAGGAGTTATACCGATTGGCCAGGCAGAGGGACCGAGCTGGGAAGGATGTACTGCAAGTTAGAGCAATAAAGGATGGAAAGGGAAATGTGTTGACTAGTGAGGAGAGTGTGTTGAGAAGGTGGAGGGAGTATTTTGAGCAGCTGATGAATGAGGAAAAGCAGAGAGAGAGAAGGTTGGAGGATGTGGAGTTGGTGAAGCAGGATGTAGATAGGATTAGTAAGGAGGAAGTGAGAGCAGCGATTAAGAGGATGAAGAATGGAAAGTCGGTTGGACCAGATGACATACCGGTAGAGGCGTGAGATGTTTAGGAGATATGGTAGTGGAGTTTTTAACCAGATTGTTTAACAGGATTCTGGAAGGGGAGAGAATGCCTGAGGAATGGAGAAGGAGTGTGCTGGTACCGATCTTTAAGCATAAGGGAGATGTGCAGACCTGCAGTAACTACAGGGGAATTAAGTTGATCAGTCACACCATGAAGTTATGGGAAAGAGTAGTGGAAGCCAGGCTGAGAGAAGAGGTGACCATCTGTGAGCAACAGTATGGTTTCATGCCGAGGAAGAGCACCACAGATGCCTTATTTGCTTTGAGGATGTTGATGGAGAAGTATAGAGAAGGACAGAAGGAATTGCATTGTGTATTTGTGGATTTAGAGAAAGCGACGACAGAGTGCCAAGAGAGGAGTTGTGGTATTGTATGAGGAAGTCAGGTGTGTCAGAGAAGTATGTGAGGGTGGTGCAGGACATGTATGAGGACAGTGTGACGGCAGTGAAGTGTGCAGTAGGTACGACAGACTGGTTCAGAGTGAAGGTTGGACTGCATCAAGGATCGGCCCTGAGCCCTTTCCTGTTTGCAGTGGTGATGGACAGGTTGACGGACGAGGTCAGACAGGAGTCTCCTGGACTATGATGTTTGCAGATGATATTGTGATTTGTGGTGAGAGTAGAGAGCAGGTTGAGAAGAGCCTGGAGAGGTGGAGATATGCGCTGGAGAGAAGGGGAATGAAAGTCAGTAGGAGTAAGACAGAGTACATGTGTGTGAATGAGAGGGAGGGCAGTGGAGTGATGCGGTTGCAGGGAGAAGAGGTGGAGAAGGTGGAGGAGTTCAGGTACCTGGGGTCAACAGTGCAAAGTAATGGAGAGTGTGTTAGAGAAGTAAAGAAAAGAGTGCAGGCAGGGTGGAGTGGGTGGAGAAGAGTGACAGGAGTGATTTGTGATAGTAGGGTATCTGCAAGAATGAAAGGGAAAGTTTATAGGACTGTGGTGAGACCTGCGATGTTGTATGGATTAGAGACAGTGGCATTGAGTAAAAGGCAGGAGGCAGAGCTGGAGGTAGCAGAGCTAAAGATGTTAAGGTTTCCGTTGGGAGTGACGAGGATGGACAAGATTAGAAATGAGTTTATTAGAGGGACAGCACATGTAGGATGTTTTGGTGACAAGGTGAGGGAGGCGAGATTGAGATGGTTTGGACATGTGCAGAGAAGGGACATGAATTATATTGGTAGAAGAATGCTGAAGATGGAGCCACCAGGTAGGAGGAAAAGAGGAAGGCCAAGGAGGAGGTTCATGGATGTGGTGAGGAAAGACATGCAGGTAGTTGGTGTGAAAGAGGCAGATGTAGAGGACAGGGTGGTATGGAGACGGATGATCCGCTGTGGCGACCCCTAATGGGAGCAGCCGAAAGAAGAAGAAGAAGAAGAAGAAGATGTACATAAAGAAATTTCAAGCATGTTAATATATTGCCGCCATTTTGATTTTCGTTTATCTCGATCATCGGTTACCTCGATGCTTTTTGGCGACCCCCTAGGACATCGACATAACCGGGTTCCACTGTATGTATGTATGTATGTATGTATGTATGTATGTATGTATGTATATATATATATATATATATATATATATATATATATATATATATATATATATATATATATATATACACACACACATACACACACACACACACAAACACACACACACGTGTATGTATGTATGTATGTATATAAAAATAATGTTTTTGCATTCACTTGAACTAGGAAACCAAATCCTGTTCCAGCATGGCAAAGCTCCTTGAAGATCTGGTTTACATGCTTTGGAGAGGAAGATCTTGAGTGACCTGCTATAGAGCTCTGATCTCATCCCTATTGAACACCTTTGGGATGAATTGGAACACTGACTTCCTCCTCACCTACATCAGTACCTGCCTTTCCTAATACCCTTGTGGCTGATGAACACAAATATCCATAAGCGAGCGATCGAGCGAAGCGATCGATCGATCGATCGATCGATCGATCGATCGATCGATCGATAGATAGATAGATAGATAGATAGATAGATAGATAGATAGATAGATAGATAGATAGATAGATAGATAGATAGATAGACTGGAAACTTATTTTCCATGACAGAAAGTATTTGCATTTTTTTCACAACAATATACATAATGATACTATGATACTTCATGCATTTGAAACAATATTTAACAAGTTTCATCATTGTTCCATCCAGGAAAATAACTCAAGAAAATAAGTACACTAGTAAATTTAATCATGCTTTAGTTAATGGTCTTGTATGTTTTTCAATTGGGACAGAATTCTGAAAATAACAGTGTGAGTTGAGGAGAAATCTCAGCCGGATTTACAGACTCACTCTGTCATCTTTCTTAGGTAACTGGTCAGTAATGAGAGCTTTGGTTCTCCTGAGGAACGAGCGGCAAAGAATTTTAGCCAGAACCTGGACAGCTTTGCGGCCCTCGGCCAGTGCTCTCTTGGTTGCACTGTGTTTCTGTCCCTGCTCGATAGGCTCAGAGAACCTGTTCTTAAAACTACCTAGTGATCCGAGGCATCCAGGGTTGGCCCTGAAACCACAGAACAAGTTCATAAAGATATGAGCATATTTTAAACCTCAACCTGAAGGTACATATATATAATGATGATTATAAAGAGATGTTCTCCCCATGACTCACCAATCCATGACACACCAGAGTTCCTCCAGGTTATTCTGCAAGATTGTACCAGTCAGTCCTACACGCACTTTGCATTTCAGACCTTTCATTGCCTGAGTGATCTGAGATTTGATATTCTTCAACTTGTGAACTTCATCCACAATGACAGCGGCCCAGTCGAGACTGTGGTGAAACAAAAAATGCAAATACAATACAAATAAAACATCAGAAAGTCAAATAATCTTTTCTGCATAAAGCTCATACAGCATGTGTAGAGTAACAGTCCTAAAAATACACAACTGTTCCCATGAACACGATCAAACCAGATTTTAATGAGGGAGTAAATGAAATAAGGAAGAGCTCCGCAACAGTACCTGTTGAACTCATCTAGACAGAGTCTTAGTGTCTCAAATGTTGTCAGGACGATCTCAAATCTTCCTCTGTTCACACGAGCCAATTCTTCCTCCTTCTTCACACCATGGACAACCACCGTTTTAAAATGGCCCCATGTGTCCAGCTCATCTTTCCAGTTGTAGAGCACAGACAGGGGAGCCACAATGAGGAAAACCTATTTATTAGGATTAAATTGAATCACCTGATATACAGTGAGACAATAGCACAAATGACTAAACAATACGGAGAATAGAAACAATTATTTGAGGTGATTTTAACTGATCTATTGACTCAACAATCACAGATTGTATTTGTAAAATTGTACACAGATACCATTTAATTCCTGATTAATATCATAATCGTGATACAAACAAAATCATAACGTTCAGAGAGTTCAAAACCATGTTTGCAAGAATTTGCTTATAATTAGAGAATTACTTTTTTAATAAAACATTGCATATATAAATACATATGTTTTCTTTTGTGATTTAGTTTGAAACATTTCCAAACTTTGGAAACTTTGTGTCGTTTTCTTCGGGCTGAATCTATGGAAGCCCGTTTCTATCAAAAAAAAAAAAAAAAAGTGCAATTGTGACTTTACTTCTTGTAAACATTTCTGGTGCATCCACCGGGTACCATGTTGTTGGCCTAAAGTTTGAAGCTGTTGGTGTATGAACGAGGCGTCTTCTGCTTCATCTGTTTTGTTCGTTTTTTTTTAAATTAGGCATTTTTTTTTTATGTGGCGGAAACGGACTTCCATATGAATCTTCTCCCCCCTCACTGTTTTCATGTTCCTCTATTTTTTCATTCTACAGTGTGTGTTTACTTAGCGGGTGATGCATGGGTAATAATGGTCCGCATTTTTATATATATATATATATATATATATATATATATATATATATATATATATATATATATATATACATACACACAGTACAGACCAAAAGTTTGGACACACCTTCTCATTCAAAGAGTTTTCTTTATTTTCATGACTATGAAAATTGTAGATTCACACTGAAGGCATCAAAACTATAAATTAACACGTGGAATTATATATGGAATTATATACATAACAAAAAAGTGTGAAACAACTGAAAATATGTCATATTGTAGGTTCTTCAAAGTAGCCACCTTTTGCTTTGATTACTGCTTTGCACACTCTTGGCATTCTCTTGATGAGCTTCAAGAGGTAGTCACCTGAAATGGTCTTCACTTCACAGGTACCCTGTCAGGTTTAATAAGTGTGATTTCTTGCCTTATAAATGGGGTTGGGACCATCAGTTGTGTTGTGCAGAAGTCAGGTGGATACACAGCTGATAGTCCTACTGAATAGACTGTTAGAATTTGTATTATGGCAAGAAAAAAGCAGCTAAGTACAGAAAAACGAGTGGCCATCATTACTTTAAGAAATGAAGGTCAGTCAGTCCGAAAAATTGGGAAAACTTTGAAAGTGTCCCCAAGTGCAGTCACAAAAACCATCAAGCGCTACAAAGAAACTGGCTCACATGCGGACCGCCCCAGGAAAGGAAGACCAAGAGTCACCTCTGCTGCGGAGGATAAGTTCATCCGAGTCACCAGCCTCAGAAATCGCAGGTTAACAGCAGCTCAGATTAGAGATCAGGTCAATGGCACACAGAGTTCTAGCAGCAGACACATCTCTACAACAACTGTTAAGAGGAGACTGTGTGAATCAGGCCTTCATGGTAGAATATCTGCTAGAAACCACTGCTAAAGAAAGGCAACAAGCAGAAGAGACTTGTTTGGGCTAAAGAACACAAGGAATGGACATTAGACCAGTGGAAATCTGTGCTTTGGTCTGATGAGTCCAAATTTGAGATCTTTGGTTCCAACCACCGTGTCTTTGTGTGACGAGAAAAGGTGAACGGATGGACTCTACATGCCTGGTTCCCACCGTGAAGCATGGAGGAGGAGGTGTGATGGTGTGGGGGTGCTTTGCTGGTGACACTGTTGGGGATTTATTCAAAATTGAAGGCATACTGAACCAGCATGGCTACCACAGCATCTTGCAGCAGCATGCTATTCCATCCGGTTTGCGTTTAGTTGGGCCATCATTTATTTTTCAACAGGACACTGACCCCAAACACACCTCCAGGCTGTGTAAGGGCTATTTGACCAAGAAGGAGAGTGATGGGGTGCTGCGCCAGATGACCTGGCCTCCACAGTCACCGGACCTGAACCCAATCGAGATGGTTTAGGGGTGAGCTGGACCGCAGAGTGAAGGCAAAAGGGCCAACAAGTGCTAGGCATCTCTGGGAACTCCTTCAAGACTATTGGAAGACCATTTCAGGTGACTACCTCTTGAAGCTCATCAAGAGAATGCCAAGAGTGTGCAAAGCAGTAAACAAAGCAAAAGGTGGCTACTTTGAAGAACGTAGAATATGACATTTTTCAGTTGTTTCACACTTTTTTGTTATGTATATAATTCCATATATAATTCCACATGTGTTAATTCATAGTTTTGATGCCTTCAGTGTGAATCTACAATTTTCATAGTCATGAAAATAAAGAAAACTCTTTGAATGAGAAGGTGTGTCCAAACTTTTGGTCTGTACTGGATATATATATATACGTATTAGGGCTGAAACGATTCCTCAAGCAACTTCATCAAAGCATAACTTTGCTTTGAGCAAAAGCATCAAGGCTTCATTTTGTCCATTTAATGACACACTTCTTGTATTCGAATGACTCGAAATCCTTTTAGCCCTAATACACACACACACACACACACACACACACACAATTATTGTTATTTACATATATATTATATATGTAGTATGAGTAAAAATTTAGCACTGAGTTGCAAGCGAAAATCTGATATACGAGCATCGAGTGAGACGTTTTTGATTAAATTTGAGAAAAAAAGAGAGTCAAGTGAATAAAAAATAAATAAATGGAAAATCTTAATGGAAGGAGACTCTCCTTCCAAAAAATAAACCTCCTCCACACCTCATCTCAGCCTCAAGTCTTCTCAAAGGTACAGTAAAGATCATGTTTATTTATTTTTTATGCAGATTTTCTGGAACGCACTCAATTTATGGGAAATTTGTTAATTAGTTTTCGAGCACCAATAATCCCGAATGGATTATGCTCGCATATATAAAGCGTGACAAGTATATATATATATATATATATATATATATATATATATATATATATATATATATATATATATATATGTATATGACAAGTACCTTCTTCTTAACTTTTGATAGGTTTGATGGCATCTGTGACAGCAAAAACTCGGGCCTGTTATTTTCAACATCTTTCCATGTCCCTGTTTTCTGCAAAATGGCAGCCAGGCAGCTGATAACCTGTCACATAAAAAAAGAATTAAAAGATATAATCATAAAGGCAACATTCATTCATGGTTTGCCTTTATCCATATCCTTTGTGGTTACAAATGATCAAGTATGTATTAAGCGTACCTGAATGGTCTTTCCCAGGCCCATATCATCACCAAGGATGCAACCCCTGGACTTCGAATAGCTGTCATAGATAAATTTAACCCCCTCTCGCTGGTAGTCTCGTAGGTATCTGTTAATGGTGTACGGCACTTGAATGGACCCTGACAGAACAAATGCTTCTGAGGGACCAGAAGGATTTTGGTTTGTATGAAAAGCAGGTTTCTCATCTTCAAATGGGGATTTCAACATTCTGTGTGTTTGGGGTACACAGAATAATCCAATATCATCTTCCATTTTTAGGTGAGCACACAAGGAATGGTGGATTCTTCTTCAAAAACAATGGACATTTAGCCATCAGCATGGTACACTGCATGCCTTTTTTAGACACAAGAGGGGGAAAAAAATGTGGGTAAAATGAGATTTGCAAGTCAGCTAGATTAAAATGGTCAGGTGGCTCATTTACATTTTGACGATCCTTTTGTGATTCCACAAACAGATCATTTACACATTTACATTATAAAGCAAAACACTACAGTAAGAAACAATTCCTGTAATCCAGGGGTTCCCAATTTTTTATATTATATATATATATATATATATATATATATATATATATATATATATATATATATATATATATAAATAACCCAGCCATTATGGATGCACAAGCCAGTGCACTCGTAGTGCCGGTCCCAAGCCCGGGTAAATGGGGAGGGTTGCGTTAGGAAGGGCATCCAGCATAAAACATGTGCCAAATCAAATATGGGGATCACAAATGTGAATTTCATACCGGATCGGTCGAGGCCCGGGTTAACAACGACCGCCACAGGTATCGTTAGCCGACAGGCTACCGGTGGAAATTGGGCTACTGTTGGCCGAAGGAGAAGGAGAGGAGGAAGACGTCTACAGAGACGGCAGGGAAAGGAGCAGTGCAGGAGAGTGGAGGTTCGGGTTGGTACTTTAAATGTTGGTACTATGACGGGTAAAGGGAGAGAGATAGCTGATATGATGGAGAGGAGAAAGGTAGATATGCTGTGTGTTCAGGAGACCAAGTGGAAAGGGAGTAAGGCCAGGAACATTGGAGGTGAGTTTAAACTGTTTTATTATGGTGTGGATGGAAAGAGAAATGGTGTAGGGGTGATTCTGAAGGAAAAGTACAGTAAGAGTGTAGTGGAGGTGAAGAGAGTTTCTGATAGGGTGATGATCGTGAAGGTGGAAGTTGAAGGATGATGATAAATGTCATCAGTGCCTATGCTCCACAAGTTGGCTGTGAGATGGAGGAGAAGGAAAGATTCTGGAGTGAATTAGATGAAGTGGTAGATGGTGTACCTAGGAAAGAACGATTGGTGATTGGGGCAGACTTTAATGGGCATGTAGGTGAAGGGAACAGAGGTGATGAGGAGGTGATGGGTAGGTATGGTTTTAAGGAGAGGAATGTGGAAGGGCAGATGGTGGTAGATTTTGCTAAAAGGATGGAAATGGCAGTGGTGAACACTTATTTTAAGAAGAAGGAGGATCATAGGGTGACGATAAGAGTGGAGGAAGGTGCACACAGGTGGACTATGTGCTATGCAGGAGATGCAACCTGAAGGAGATTGAGACTGTAAGGTGTTGGCAGGGGACAGTGTAGCTAGACAGCATCGGATGGTGGTCTGTAGGATGGTTTTGGAGGCGAAGAAGAAGAGGAGGAGAGTGAGGACTGAAAGAAGAATAAGATGGTGGAAACTGAAGGAGGAAGAGTGTAGTGTGAGGTTCAGGGAAGAGGTCAGACAGAGGCTCGGTGGTGTTGAAGAGGTGTTGGATGATTGGGCAACTACTGCAGGAGTGATGAGGGAGGCAGCTAGAAAAGTACTTGGTGTGACATCTGGAAATAGAAAGCAAGACAAGGAGACATGGTGGTGGAATGAGGAAGTGCAGGAGAGCATAAGGAGAAAGAGGTTGGCAAAACAGAAGTGGGATCGACAGAGTGATGAGAAAAGTAGGCAGGAGTACAAGGAGATGCGGCAGCAGGTAAAGAGGGATGTGGCGAAAGCCAAGGAAAAGGCATATGAGGAGCTGTATGAGAGGTTGGACACTAAGGAAGGAGAAAAGGATTTATACCGATTGGCCAGGCAGAGGGACCGAGCTGGGAAGGATGTACTGCAAGTTAGAGCAGTAAAGGATGGAGAGGAAATGTGTTGACTAGTGAGGAGAGTGTGTTGAGAAGGTGGAGGGAGTATTTTGAGCAGCTGATGAATGAGGAAAATCAGAGAGAGAAGGTTGGATGATGTGGAGTTGGTGAAGCAGGATGTAGATAGGATTAGTAAGGAGGAAGTGAGAGCAGCGATTAAGAGGATGAAGAGTGGAAAGTCGGTTGGACCAGATGACATACCGTAGAAGCGTGAGATGTTTAGGAGAGATGGCAGTGGAGTTTTTAACCAAATTGTTTAACAGGATTTTGGAAGGTGAGAAGATGCCTGAGGAATGGAAAAGAAGTGTGCTGGTACCGATCTTTAAGCATAAGGGAGATGTGCAGACCTGCAGTGACTACAGGGGAATTAAGTTGATCCGTCACACCATGAAGTTATGGGAAAGAGTAGTGGAAGCCAGGCTGAGAGAAGAGGTGACCATCTGTGAGCAACAGTATGGTTTCATGCCGAGGAAGAGCACCACAGATGCCTTATTTGCTTTGAGGATGTTGATGGAGAAGTATAGAGAAGGACAGAAGGAATTGCATTGTATATTTGTGGATTTAGAGAAAGCGTATGACAGAGTGCCAAGAGAGGAGTTGTGGTATTGTATGAGGAAGTCAGGTGTGTCAGAGAAGTATGTGAGGGTGGTGCAGGACATGTACGAGGACAGTGTGACGGCAGTGAAGTGTGCAGTAGGTACAACAGACTGGTTCAAGGTGAAGGTTGGTCTGCATCAAGGATCGGCCCTAAGCCCTTTCCTGTTTGCAGTGGTGATGGACAGGTTGACGGACGAGGTCAGACAGGAGTCTCCTGACTATGATGTTTGCAGATGATATTGTGATTTGTGGTGAGAGTAGGGAGCAGGTTGAGAAGAGCCTGGAGAGGTGGAGATATGCGCTGGAGAGAAGGGGAATGAAAGTCAGTAGGAGTAAGACAGAGTACATGTGTGTGAATGAGAGGGAGGGCAGTGGAGTGGTGCGGTTGCAGGGAGAAGAGCTGGAGAAGGTGGAGGAGTTCAGGTACCTGGGGTCAACAGTGCAAAGTAATGGAGAGTGTGTTAGAGAAGTAAAGAAAAGAGTGCAGGCAGGGTGGAGAGGTGGAGAAGAGTGACAGGAGTGATTTGTGATAGTAGGGTATCTGCAAGAATGAAAGGGAAAGTTTATAGGACTGTGGTGAGACCTGCGATGTTGTATGGATTAGAGACAGTGGCATTGAGTAAAAGGCAGGAGGCAGAGCTGGAGGTAGCAGAGCTGAAGATGTTAAGGTTTTCGTTGGGAGTGACGAGGATGGACAAGATTAGAAATGAGTTTATTAGAGGGACAGCACATGTAGGATGTTTTGGTGACAAGGTGAGGGAGGCGAGATTGAGCTGGTTTGGACATGTGCAGAGGAGGGACATGAATTATATTGGCCGAAGAATGCTGAGGATGGAGCCACCAGGTAGAAGGAAAAGAGGAAGGCCAAGGAGGAGGTTCATGGATGTGGTGAGGGAAGACATGCAGGTAGTTGGTGTGAAAGAGGCAGATGTAGAGGACAGGGTGGTATGGAGACGGATGATCTGCTGTGGCGACCCCTAATGGGAGCAGCCGAAGAAGAAGAAGAAGAAGATTATATATATATATATATATATATATATATATATATATATATGACTTGTTTTTTCAGCTTGCACATTTTTTTTTTTTTTTTTTTATGCCATAACCTAATAACCTTCTACTTGTGGTACCTTTACAACAATGTCTGCACATTTATCACTGTTACTGCCTTAGAACCATTTACTTGTACTTTTCAACCATGTCTACACATCTATTCACTGCTATAGCCTTTATATGTATTCACTGTACATATGTTTACATACACATACATACATACATACATACATACATACATATACAGTACAGGCCAAAAGTTTGTACATTCATACATACATATATATATATATATATACATATATACACATATACACATAAGCACCATAGTGAAGAATAAAGAGAAGGTCAAGAGAAGGAGAGAGGAAATTCCTTACTCTCTCACCGTCCACCACCATCTCACATTCGCAATCAACCATTACCACATGAGTAAGTGTGAAATTATGTTTACCATACTGCATTTTTATTAATTTATCTTTATTTTTATTAAAGTATTTTATTATCTTATTATAAATAATGTATTTCTTTATGTCAATACAGTAATTTGCGGTGTATTTGTTTGTTAAAATGGGCTACAAATACTTTTTAAGTGCAGAAATAAGCGATCGAATGAGGTCTCAGAATGGTTTAAATCACTTTTACATTAATTCTTATGGGGGGAAATTAGTTCGAACGTACAAGCAAATAGACCTACGAGCAATTTTCCTAAAAAAATTATGCTTGTCAAACTGGGTTTTACTGTATTTATATATATATACACACACACACACACATACACATACACACACACACACACACACACACACACACACACACATATTTGCATGCTGTTTATATACTTACACATTTATCTGCACGTGTCAATTTTTATAATTGGTAGATGCTAAACTGCAATTCATTGCTGTGTACCTGTACTATGCAATGAGAAAGTTCTATCTATCTATCTATCTATCTATCTATCTATCTATCCTATTAAAAAGCGCAATATTACTATCATAATTACCTATTTTCATATTCATTGCTATTTAAATCAAAACACTTATGTTTAAGTTATGTGGAATATACAACTCTGTTGCTTGGTGGGTAAATCAAACAAACAATTAGACTATGTTAATAACTAAGGGAAATAATTCCAGATGTGGGGGCCGTACCATGTACCAGACAGCCTTACATATGTATAAAGCACATCATATTCCTGATTGTATTAAGTATCCATTGCATATTATCTGTACAATTTGAATAATGCAGGTATCCTTTTCCATACTATAAAGGTCACATTTTGTATGATATTTGATAACATTTTATCCATTGTTGTTATTGTATTTTTTTTACTTTACTGTATTTACATATTAATTTCCATATACAGCTGAAGACTGTAATTTACTAAAGTTGCCCAAACGCTTGAGGGCAATAACCCAAACATATCTGTTGCATTAAACCAAAAAATAAAAGTTGTCATGGTTCTTCTCATTTATGATTTCATAATATTAAAAAAAGAAAGAAATACATAGCAGAAATGACTCTGGAATCTGATTAACTAATGCAGTTTTATTTTCAAATCTGTAGTTCAGTGAATGTTATAGTACAATGAGAAACAATCCAATTTAATGTACAATAGAGTTCAATGAGCGATATGAAGAGAAGGAGATGCTTATTTTCCAAAAGATCTTCCAAATTGCATTTTTGTCACCTTTTTTTTCCCCCCTTTTCTTCTTATATATATGGCATTGGTGAGCAAATCTAAGGTCACCATTAGCTAGCTTAGACACTAGTTTGGGAATCTCTGGCTTTATTAAAGGACTAGAAAACAAACTTGATAGAATAAGATTTGTTGTAATAAATACCCTGTTCAGCCACAGAATTCATCTGATATTTAGTAATAACAATTTAATTCTCCTCAGTACCTATTTGGAGTCACGGAGCTGGAGAGCCTCGAGCGTTAGCACTTGAAGGCTAACTGGCTAACGTTGAATATTTTTCAGCAGCATCCTGTTGAAACATTAGACACCATGTAAATCGATGGAAGAATCCCTGCTGCTCATATTCACCTTCTTAAACATCAGTCTATTGCGGTCTGGAGGAACAAAATCCAGTTTGCTGTTAGCCATTTAGCTTCCTCGTTCAATGTAAAAGACAGCATAAACAAGAACCTGGTTTGTGCATCTGTCTAACCGGAGCAGCACTTTCAACAAAATCCGTTCCTTTCAATTCGCTTACGCTGATTTCAATATCTATAATAACGGTGTCTTTTTTCCCCTAATGTAATATTTTAAATTACATAATATTATTTATTTCACGAAGCACAGTTCAGGACACATTTTCCTTATCTAGAATTAGTTTTCTGAACCAGGGAACACAGGATATAATATGAGACAATTGTTAAAATTAATAAGTTTTTTTGTGTGGACATGAGATAAATCTTCGCATTTGCATCCTAATACCAAAATTGAGGTTATAATAATATTATTTCACAAACGCTGCTGAATTTTCGAATCTAACAAGTCTCAATTTCTTGATTAGCTTCTTTTTGTTTAACAGTTGCTTTTAATTCACCATCTACATCAGGGGTGTCAAACTTAAATTCACAGTGGGCCAAAATTAAAAACTGGGACGAAGTCGCGGGCCAAACTCAATATTTATTAGAAAATTGACTGCAATTGTGCATGTTTTCCCTTCTTTCCAGATATGTAATGTTGAACCTTTTCATATGGAAACAAACTTTAGTTTTGCGTAAATATTAAATCTGGAACAACCAAAGTTTAATATTATAAACACATGAGAAATTAAATTGGAAATAAAACACATCAGTGGTATTTGTTTCTTATTATGTCTCTCTCTATTTGTAGCCTTTTAAGTTCCTTTTTAATGTAAATCTTTTTTCACAGGCCAACAACAAAACCAAAAATAATAATAATTTTCTTTAATTAAAAATAGGCAATCTTTCAACTATTAACAGTCCATGACTTGGAGTAGAAAAAGTGCATAAACACAACATTCATTCAAGCTCAGTTTGCTACACTTTGATATACTCTGATTGGTTGAAGACAGATTCCTGCATCTCTTCTTAGATGCAAGTGCATCATGTCTGGGGTTAGGCTCTGAGCTGAGGAAATCCTCAGGATAGAGTGAAGATGTTCATCAGTGAGACTCCTTAATGGTGTTTTGTTCATCTTCATCAAAGATATGTGTTGCCGAACATAGAGAGCATTTGAGCAGCTTGGGCATGGAGTTGGAACAGTGTGTCGGGGAGGAAACATGGAAACTGTGCAGCACACACAGAGTCGTACTTTGACTCGAGCGTGTCTCTACACTGGAGTTCAATCAGCTCCATTTGGAGGTTGGTTGGTGCGCTTTCCATGTCAACCACAAACGGATTACTGAGCAGTTCAAATCTGCATTTCTGGGCTTCAAAGTTGACAAATCAATGGGTAAACTCAGCACTGAGTACGTTTTTTTTTTTCAACAAAGTATTCTGGAATTTGTAGTTTTAGCAGTGTATGCGCTATATACTGGCGGGCCAGCTTTACTACACATTTGATATGATCTCACGGGCCAAATATAATTACACCAGATTTGGCCTGTGGGCCTTAGTTTGAAACCCCTGATCTACAACATTCTGTAGTAACAGCTCACTGTGACTTGTGTGATGGATGAAATACATCACATAAGACGTAAAGTAAAATAGATTTTTTATTTTTTAAAGCAAATTACAGTCATTGATATGGTCAGGGTTTCTGTAAGGATCTGTAGAACGTTTATAAAAGTAATAAGTATGATGCTTTTCAAGCACCACAAATTCAGTGGCCTCCTACCAGAATCGATCCACCTCTTAAAACCACGCCTATAAAACAACCAATATTGTAGAGAAACACATTATAACAGAGCACTGCATCACAGACAGGTCTCTTATGCAATGACAATGAATGGCAAAGAAAAAGCAAAACTGTTAATAAGTCATGAAAGGTTCATAAAAGGTCAGTCTTGCAAATATCCTTGTAAGTTTATCTGCAATCAAATCAATTTCTTCTTCTCTGTCAGCCAATGTGGCATGAAAAAAAAGCTATTAAATCCACACAAATATACAGTATTTGAGCTTGTGTAGTTTGCTACAGATGCGGTTTGCAAGCTGTGACTAGTGCGCTCTCTGATCATCTAATCAAAGGACGTGAAAATGCTGATGTAATTTGGGCAGACCCAGTGCCACCAACTCGAAATCTGTTTGGTTAAAGCAATAGATTAATTCTCATGTATTTTTACGTTTACAGATACTCATTGTGGAAGCACATCTGAGAGAAAAGCTATTAAATAAAGAGATTAAATTATTGGGAAAATCCATATTCATTGAAAAAGTGTATTAAAACCTAAGTCAGTGATACTGATACCCAGAAGGCCTTGCTGGTCCTGATGGCCTACCAATGGTTATAGCCATAAGACAGTTTTAAAACAGAGAACTTTGTGCTCATGGTTCCAATGCAGCACGAAAAGCTTTCTGTGTTTTTTTCTTATTAAGCAAGAAAAATTTTCCTGAAAGGAGATATTTATCCCTCATATAACAAACTTGCCATGGTTAAAAAAGCATAATGAGTCGTTCATTAATAAATAAACATCTGAGATTATACTCCTATAACAGCATATCCGGTAGAGTTTTATTTGTGTCCAATAAAAAAGACACTGGCAAGAAAAAAAAAAGATAAATCTTTGAAATAATATAAATAAATAACGTAACCCATTTGGGCCACGTGTGGTTGTTAAATACACATTTCTGGACCATATATGTTTAACTTTTTAGGATTATTTGTTTGGATCTCTAATAGCATTTAAGTCAATGGCTCAAATAAAAACTCAGATGTGAAATACATATGGAGTGGATATGGCACATTATAAAAAATCCTTAAATGTGGGCATTAATAATGTTGAGTTTTTTATCTGATTGCGGGAATCATGCAGTCCGAACTTATTAGAGAATTAAATGATGCATGTTATTTTTCAGATGTTCAAATCAGACAGCTGATATGATTTTCTTTTCTGAAAACTGTCTGTAACTGGTGATTGGATTATGGATGTAAAAACTTCCTTGCCTTACTTTACTGGAGAAAACAAACAATGGTTTAAACAAGTTAGGAAAGATTTAACAATGGTTATTAGTACTTTTTTCTCACTTAAATGTTTTTTAATGTTTTTTTTCAATAGGCACTCTTGCAGGATTGTGGTCTTGTCTAATAAAAAAATTTAATATACAAAATGTAACTATGTAGCTATGTAGTAACTATGCATTAAAATGTATTAAAACATTTGTACATATTTACTACATAGGAAAATGAAAGCAAATTTTAAAATTTCAACATAGGCACCAGTGGCGTCAACCAATGTCCTCAAACGGCTGGGAATGGAATGCACAGTCTTCTGAAGGAAGTCGTTTTGGATATGGCTAAGAACCTTCTGAATCCGTTCCGTGCCTCCAAGTCATCCAGTGTGTGAGGCTTTGTCCTGTACACTCTCTCCTTTGCGTAGCTCCACAGGAAAAAAATTACATAGAGTGAGATCTGGACTTCTTGGAGGCCATTCATGAGGTCCACGTCATCCCAGCCAACATCCTGGAAAAGGCTGGAGTAACCACACACGCACCGTAGGAAAAATGGGATGGTGCACCATCCAGCCATTAAATATTGCCTAGTTCATTTTCACCCACCCTGTACTTGGCTACACTTCAAATAAATTGTTAGATTTCTTTTTACAAATCTGATAGGAATTAGATTATACTATATAGGCATTTATTTTTATATAAGTTTGTGGCTGATCAGTTTATACTGCCACAGCACACTTCAGTCAAGTTTATCTCCTAGCGTGATAGTTAGCATAAACCTACTTGACAGGACTGTAGACTTGTTTTTTAGCTATAAAATATATATATATATATATATATATATATATATATATATATATATATATATATATATATATATATATATACAAATCTTAAACATAATAACATTCAGATAGTTTGCAATAGCTAGTTACCCCAAGTTGAGGTATGAACGGTTATAATAATACTAATGTATGTATGTACTGTTGTAGAAGTAAAAACAGTACCTTCAACCAGTTTCTCTAAGTTAATATGAGAGAGAGAGAGAGAGAGAGAGAGAGAGAGAGAGAGAGAGAGAGTCGTCTCTCTCTGGATATTTGTTGATTCATAGACAACAAATGCAGAGAGAGACGACTCTCTCTCTCTCTCTCTCTCTCTCGTATCCCCCACCCACACACACACACACACACACACACACACACACACACACACACACACAGTTTAACTCTCTCTCTCTCTCTCTCTCTCTCTCTGGCTATCTCTCTCCTTCTCTCTTACACACACACACACACACACACACACCCCCCACACACACCCCCACATATACACACAGTTGGATAATCAGGGTGTTACTGGGGAACATCTGAGCAAAAAATGTCAACCCTTCAAACGGAAATGCTCTCATAGCATAATGACAAAAAGAAGAATTAGAATTTTTAGCTGTTGAAAGCTTGGGTGGTCTATGAATTCATTCAGACTGACCTCAGTATTGCCACCCATCATGGGTCCTTCTTTTTCCTTCAGGGGCCAGCATTGACCCTTGCAGTTTGGTGAAGGACCAAGTGTTGTGTGCAGCCTCTATGTAAACTGTCTGACACTAATGTTTGTGCTGCTTTATAGGAACATCTGCAGCAGCTGCCCTATAAATTCCCAGTGTTGAGAGAGCAGGGACAGAAAGTTCCATTTTCGTATTGCAGTGTACCATGGCGGAGCAGACATCTCCAGATCACTCCGTTTTCATGTATATGTGTGTGTTGGCGGGTTGCATAGGAGGGAACAAGCTTGTTTATTTGTAAGAGTAGGGAAAATACAAAGACAGGGATTTTCTCAAATGGCAGCTCTGTATCATGGCCAAAGGTTGATGCTAAGTAGGAACAGCATGCAATGCTCTTCTCGCATTCTTTTCATATACAGCCTTACTAAAGTTTATGCTAGTAAACTGTGTGTTTATGAAGCAGCTTTCAAATAAAGCAGGCCTGCTTTGTCAGTGTGGTCTGGTTCTCACAACATGTTTGCCAGTGTGGTCCAGTTTCCTAAAGAGTAGAACTTCTCTAAAATCTGAGGACTAAAATTAGCTAGGAAAATAGAGGGGGAAAGCAATGCATAAGAATGAATCAAAATGAAACATAACTAGCTTGTGACTAGATAATGCAGTGTGTCTGAAGCATTGGGCTTTTCATATTCAGCAATTTGATAGTTGTGCCATGTCCAGCCATGTAGCTGATGAGTTGAGGGATACAGGCCCAGCAGTTTTCCCTTGATTATGCTTGAAGGTGATCCATTCTTAGGGATTCTTCCAATATTATAGTCTTTAAATGTTTGATCTCAACAAACCCCAAATATCTTTGGGTAAAAGCATTACAGAATGCACAAAGGGCATGTTTAACGATAAGATTCCAGGCAGTGGTGAATGATGCATGAACGGCTAAAGCTTCTTCGTCCATGCTGAATGGGAGATTTGTCTTCTCCGCCCAGAGTTTAGGAAACGTTCCATATGTGTTCCACAGACTTTCTCTCATGAGTCACCCTGAACCTAAGGAGCCAAAACTAATTACAGTCATGCCAAAAATGACAGTTTCAGCTTCATAAGCATTGATTGCAGAGATGGAAAATGAGGATGATATTTCTAGTGTTGCTTTTTCAACCTGCATTTAGCCAACGGCGTTAGTTGAATGCCTTGCTGGAGCCTTATACATGTCACTCTTTCGTTGTCTTTGTCTCCTGCCAATTCATCAGTCCAGAAATAACAACCGATAAGTGCTATTTGAGCAAGGAAGTTTCTTTAAAACTACTATTAATTTGCCCCTATTACCACATTTATACTAAGATTGCATTACATCACACTTATTCTTCACAGTTACAGGAGACATCTCTGTGCAAGATTATATTCCCTAATGAGTACCTTAAAACTGGGTAATGTTAGTGAACATGACTAAGAAGCTATCAATTAATAAATTGGTGTTAAAATCAGTTGAACTTTTGTGCAGCTCAGGTGAACTTTTCACATCCAGTACTAAGTGTTGCTCCAGATAGAATCATGTTCTCTTTCTTGACTTCAGTGCAAATAAGCTTCTGTTAGGTTCCTAGAAAGAAAGTTGAAGATTAAGAAGCCTGTTAAAACCAACATTTTTTCTAATTTGCTTATAAATTATGACAATTCTGTTTGCACAATTGGACTTTTACTTTTTCCAAATATAATTTGATACCATGGTTCTGTACACAAACAGCACTTGCAGAGATGCAATGCCGACCACATGGAACACAAGTTCATTAAAATTTAGCACACAAAGTTAGCAGTTCATTTAACACACTTGTTACTGTGACCAGCTTCAGCAAGGACGAGGACAAATAGAGTGCAACTATGCCTTTTAATTAAGTTGTACAATTCTTGAATGTCTTCCCAGCAGCTTTGAATTTAATCCAGCTCCACTCTCAATTATACAGCCACAAGCACACATTAAAAAAAAGCAGTCACAGAGCACATCAAAGTGTGCTTTTGTAATGGAAAAGCACAAAACTTTGAATTGTTGGGAATGAGAAATGACAAAAAAAATCTTTAAGATAATTTAGACAGCATGTAATGTAGCTTTAATTATTCGCTACTTGACGGCGTATTTGAGATAGCCATGGTGACAAATTATTTAGCTCAGTGAGCTACAACGCTGAATTCATGCCTGCCCTGAATTACTAGAGTTCTTAGCTTTTGTCCTGCACTGGGATGGAAACACAGAGAGGCGAAAAAGCATGTTTACTACTGAACAGTTCATTGTATAGAGACCCCATAGAGAGAGCTTTTGTATGTCAAGCTCATCAGGCATCCGCTATAACGTTGTTGTCATAAGTCTTGATGGGCTGGTGAAGAAATGAAGGAATAAATGACTGAACGAACCCAGGGCAGACCTCACAGCTCCAGTGTCCTTAGTTGAAACTTGTGCTGCATTGTAATTATAACTTGGACCTCTGGCTATGAAAAAAAAATGAACAAACCAACTAAAAAAAGATCCTTTTCAACTCTAAATTCCTACTCTGAAAATCGGGACAGTCTGCTCAATGCCTAGTGCAGGAAGTGACATCACATAATATGGCTGCTTATAGCTTCAACAGTAAGAAGGTAGCATTGCTTAACTTTAAATAATGTATACTGTGTATACTAATATTTAATTTTGACCAGTTCAGAAAGTAAATATACATCATTCTATGTTATTTTTTTTGTTGTTTAATTTTTGCATTTTGCAGTTCCAACTTTGAAATTCTAAAGTCATTTGATGGTATCGTTTGGCTTGGGTTTCTGTCACTATCCATGTTGAGGGCCGTGATTCACCCCAACCTTAACGAAGATGAAACAGTTGCTGAAACTAAGTGAATGAAATAAACAACTGAGCAAAACCCCCACTACTTTGTTTTTGCCCTAAAAGAGTGAGACCGGGACGTCCAAGATACAGACTGCAACTGCCCACACTCACATTTGGGTTGGAATGGATGGTTTAACATGTGTGCCGTAGACAGGCAGTCGTCTCTCTCAAATCCACCATGAAATACAAGAGCTGCATGATTGAGCAGATCAACAAAGACTTGCTGAAAAGTTCCAGCTCAGCAAAAGCCAGCAACTGAGGCACGCAATAGCCATTTGAACACACTGCCAAACAGAGAACAGACCTGAAGTAATATCTCTATTTTTTAACAAATAAATGTATACGACAACTTGCGACATTTTAATGTCATCTCTGGGTACTACTGGTGGTGGTTAGGATTCTTTTGACATTTTAATAAAAAAATACTAAAAAATTCATGATAGTACCAGTGATACCAGATAACAACAAAAAAAAATTCCCTTAATGTACTGAATTGTTATTGTTCACACCCCATTGCCACAAAAAAGGAATTTTCCTAAATGTGATCATGTTCTCTCTCTCTCTCTCTCTCTCTCTCTCTCTCTCTCTCTCTCTCTCACAGACGTGTGTGCATAATTCAAATAACAAATCTCAGTGTCCATAAATAAATTTCACAGTCACTTTCTCAGCTTTGACAGAGATCTTAAAGCATGATATCCTTATCTAATTCTGATAAAAAAGGAACAAAAAAACATAGACATGCACATTCATGAGCCACGTCCATGACCTGAGGCTGCACGCAATTTTCCAGTGGGTGGTCAAAAAGAAACAAATATCCTACTTTGCAACTGACTTGCTGAGGTTCATTGCAGTAAGTTCAAACATATTTAGGGCACATTTAAATAGTGCTACAAGAGTACTAGTTGGCCACAGCGGTGCTCTGTTTTAGCATGGTGTAAACTAAACACTCCATGGTGTGTGGTCTTCTACCTCCCAGGCTTGTTCTCTGTTCTGTTCTTGGCTTCCAGTAGAAGGGAATGTTTCTATTATTTCAGCAATCAAGCCAACATAGAAATATCTACTCATCTGAGCACTGATCGTTTTCATGGTATCATTTTGCTCAGACTTGTTTCCTCTTTATTCCACATATTGAAACAATGCAGAATTAATATGAATAATAACCATTATTATAAAAGGAATATACCACAACCCACTGTTGTAGGAAAATAATCAAGGACCAGGTGGTGTGCACCAATTACCAAACTAAAATTTTCAATCTGATTATTTTCCAATAACAGCCTTTCCTACTTTTTGTACTTCTTTGACTTCTTTGACTTCACAGTACAATTTTATTTAGTTGAAGAATAACATGGCATATGTTTTATCCTTTTCAGTATTTTTATGTTGGAAATGTTTACTTCAGTACATTTTAAAGTGTAATGTCTCCACTACAATTCTGAAACATATGCTGTTCTTCACTAAATTGTGTGATATGCAACAGAATGAAACAATTAATGACAGCTTACTTTAATTTATCCAAAAATAGTTCCAATGGATCAATATTTTTACTTTTGCCAGCAAAGTATATGCTAAAGCAAATACTTTAGCTTTAGCATATACTTTGCTTTAGCATATACTTTGCTAAAGCAAAAATTATCGTACTATTAAACAAGTACATTTACATTTATGGTATTTTGTAGATACCCCTATCCAGAGTGACTTACAACCAAGAAACTGAGTCTTAAGGGCCTTACTCAAGGGCCCAGCAGTGGCAGCTTGGTGGTACTGGTATTTGAACTTGTGACTTTTCAATCCAGAGTCTTTTACCTTAAACACTGAGCTATCACCCTCCCAAGAAGTATAGTAAAAAAAAGTACAAGTTAAAAAAAAAGTTAACAAAACCAATAATTCGTTGCTTAAATTATAGACGTATCTTATACTCTTCCTTTTCTTATTAAGTTAATAAAAGGCAAATTGTAAATTGATACTCCAATCCAATGTCTTCTGTCCTTACAGTTTCCTAACATGTGCAAATTATGATATATGAGTTATAATGTGTCATGATGTGCCCATAAATGATCACAATAATTGCATTGCACATCATCCACACCCATACTGATGTTCTTTTCATCCTACCAATTCCTAAGAGTGAAAAATATCTGTTGATAATATTTGAATTGTAAGTTCTATATTTGTGTTCATCTGTTAGCAGGGAAAATATTGATATTAAGTACTAGGTAACACATATGGGTACACATATTCGTACCAAAATTTTGGTGTACAGGGCTTTTGGTTCATGTGTACTGAATGCAATCCTTTTAATGTGTGGAACATAGATAAAATTCCCTCAGGAATGTATTGTGGTGGACCGCTAGTTTGTTTAGTTCATCACACTTTTTGTGTGCATTTTATTATAATTATTATTATCATCAAACTTGAAAATATACACAACAATGCCAGGGGGTTAAAAAAGAAACTATAGTTAGCACAGTGTCACTGTGTTTACTCACTTTGCTCCAGAAATAAGATGCATGCATGAAAACGCTAAAGATTCAACAACAATTCCTAACAATTCCTGGTTAGTGGCTAATGCTTTGGATTCTTTAGCATTTTATGTCCAACTTCAAGAATTTCTCTTAAAAGGAGAAAATCCTGACAATTACACATATCGAGGGAGTGAATGGATGAATGAAGGATGGCAGGAATGAAGACAGATGTTAAAGAATGCTGAAACAAGTAAAACAGTTAAGTAGATCAGTAAGTAAATGTGAAACACACACACTGACATACATATCTTTATTACTCAAATGGGTGAACTATTTAATTAACATTTTTTCATTTATTGAATTTTATTTATTAAATTTAATTTGTGCTTATTTCTTGATCTGCTATTGTGAATATCATCAAATTAAATCTGCCCTCATAAAACAGTATAATGCAATAAATATAATTTAAAAAATGAAAAAAATAATTTAAAATTATTGCATACATGAATGAAAATCTAAAACTAAATCAGGTTTCCACACAGCTTCTCATGGGAGTTTGCTTATTGACAGTAATGTTTGGAAGAAGTGAGCAGGCATATGTTTTAGAGGAGCAGAGGCAAGAAGAACACTAGTTAAGACAGATGTTTGCTTGTGAGGGTCTAGAAGTTTGATTGAAAAAATGTGTGATGGCCTTGAAACTTGAAAATATTTTGGATTCTTATAGAAGAAGAACAGTTCGAATAGAAATATGCAGCAAAGACAAAAATTAAAATAATGTTAAGAGTTTCTAATAATTATTTAGATTTTTATTGCATATGTTTGGCACTCACAGATCTCCAGAAGAATGTCTTTAGATTTGTATTGGTAATGTAGTTATTTTAAGTTACAAATAGTTGTGTTTAAATGTACTGGATTCCAAGTTTAGATTGGTATTATTTTAATTATATTTGGATATAAGTTGATAAAAATCTTTTTTAAATATTCATATTACTAAAATAAAATAAAATAAAATAAAATAATTAGGACTTTTAGTTGCAGTTGAATTATACAATGTTGTATATTGTAAATCAACATAACCGACTTTGTAAAAAGAAAAATAAATGATTGTGTATCATGTTAATTACAGAAAACACATTTCAATATTACCTTTTTGAAAATATTAGTAGCATATCTAGATCTTTTGACAATAGTATTTTAAAGTTATAAGCAATTTGCTGAGCACCTCACTGGAATTTCAGTATTTATTTCAAAAATATTTTTCTAAATATTTCTTTTGTATGTGTATATTAACCATACAACAATTATGTTGTACAGTAATAGTTCATCACCCCGAATTTCTACACCTTTAGAGAAGAGTGAGTATACAGTAAATGACATTGTGGCAGCATGCGCATGGACCACATGCGCCCGTGCCACAGACATCAACCAATGAAGCTCTGATTGCAGTGCAACTTCCTGCTATCACAACATCAATACCGTCACATGCACATGGTCTTTTGTGTGCAGTTTTGAGTCTTGGCATCCTGATGAAGCTTTATTTCTACTTTGCATTCATTGTCCTTTTCAGTACAAAAAAGTTTTTGACTAGAACACAGAAAAATTCTTTTGAATTTCAGCAGAACTTTCACAAAACCATGGTACTTGAACTTGTACTTTAAAAAATACTGCTTCAGCAAAATCCTCACTGAAGAAAAGAGGTTGATTTGTACAATAGATGTTATTTGGGCAAGTGCTAGAACAGCAAATAAGACTTCACGAAATACAAATCTTATTGTGTGTACAGAATGAAAAACGACAGGCATCTGCTTAGCAAATACAAATGTAAGAAGTGTTTATTTTCCCAAGATTCTTCTCTCCGTTGCTGCACATGTGGACCGGCGAAGCACATGTGGCCGTAAGTCTTCCTGAATGCTGTGTTTGACATATAGAAATAATCACTTTTATAATACAAACACTTTCTGGCACCAGCTTGCTGGCTGTGTAAAGGTTCTGGACGAAAGACAAAGGATGCCTTCTCTGGTGAGGCTTTCCAGGTTTTCCAGTCATTCGTGAGCAGAGCAGAAGAATCTGTGTCAGATTTTGGGGCTATGATTTGGGCAGAGTCGAGAAAAAACAGTGGAAAATGTGAAAAGTGGTAATCAGAGTCCTATGCCATTCTTAGACAGTACTTGAATGTTTAATTGCACCCTCAAGTGGATTTTGCAGTGTGTGTGTGTGTATGTATGTGTGGCTGTGAGTTTGAGTGAGTGAGTGAGTGAGTGTGTGTGTGTGTGTGTGTGTGTGTGTGTGTGTGTGTGTGTGTGTGTCTGACAGCAAACTAAATATTAGTGAGTTGCTCTTTTGTTATGTGATGCTGCAAACATTATACATTTTCCCTAAACATTGGAATTCCAATGCAATTTGCATCTCTGGTTCGAGGCTATCCAAGGATCCATCCATCCATCCATCCATCCATCCATCCATCCTCCCATCCATCCATCCATCCATCCATCCATCCAGTAATCTTAAAATATGAAATAAACAGGTAACTATAATAAATGAAACAAGGCTAAAGCCAATATGCATAAACAATTTCTTAAATAAAATTACATTTTAATTAAATACCACATTTGTAGCCATGGTAATGCTATTTGATAGCACAGTTTTCCTGTTTACATTTGTGTTTTGTTTTCTGTGCCATTATCACTATTTCCTGTTCATCCACATTTATGTCCCCACCTATTTCTGATAATTGGCCATGTTATAGCCCATTAATCAGTGTTTTCCTAACCTTGAGTATGTCTGTGTGTTTTCCTAGAGTCCTAGTCATATAGTATACAAGTATTCAGTTTCCTTAGTACTCTTGTACCGGTTTTATGTGTTAATCTAAAAAGCGGATGCTAAAGGATCTGGAGAGGGTCTACACATTCATTTGAGTGTTTTGTATGCATTCTTCTAATCAGTAATCAATTTAAACATCTGCATTATTTTTCATGAAACAATATGTATTCACTTATTAATAGCCATTTAAACGGTAGGTTTTTCTTATATTC
Source organism: Silurus meridionalis (assembly GCF_014805685.1). NCBI lineage: Eukaryota > Metazoa > Chordata > Actinopteri > Siluriformes > Siluridae > Silurus > Silurus meridionalis. The sequence goes on from NC_060900.1 coordinate 15,461,393, forward strand.
TTCAGTTTAAGACAAAAGTAATACACATCTAAGTATTTTCTAAGTATATTCTGAAAACCAGCATTGTAAAGGTTTAGTGTGTGGCAGTACTCATGACCACATCAGCATGAGCACAATTCCTCTTTTCACACCCTACCGTAAATTAGCTGAATGACTATGAATGAAGTCTTCATAGCCCAAATGGTTTCACGTGTTAACAGGCACTTCATGTGTTTAGCTATTAAATTCACTGAGGGCATGATGTAATGACCCATTAGTCTTTAAAACAAAAAAAGATGTTGTGCAAAATGCCATGTTGCAGATACTTGAATAACCAAGAATACGTTCGGTGTTCACATTGTCAATTCAAGAATGCTTGCTTGGAGAACGCTTGGAGGTCATGCTACAGCCATCCAGAATTTATATTGTTATACAAAAATATTGTTATATAGTATACTCATTTTGTAATGTTGTATTTCTGCTACTAGGCATTATGACATTAATCTAGACATTATGTGGAGGCCTGGGAAAAGCTATCAGCTGGTAAAATTTCAAAACCTCTAGTACTAAAGTAACAGGCTTTCCTACAATGAAAATATATGAATTATTTTACATGTATCTCAACCACAAATAAAGGTGCAACGATAACAATGTTTGCATACAATTACTACGTGTTAATTTATATTAATTCACTATGTAATAAATTATATATATACAGTACAGACCAAAAGTTTGGACACACCTTCTCATTCAAAGAGTTTTCTTTATTTTCATGACTATGAAAATTGTAGAGTCACACTGAAGGCATCAAGGGCTATTTGACCAAGAAGGAGAGTGATGGGGTTCTGCGCCAGATGACCTGGCCTCCACAGTCACCGGACCTGAACCCAATCGAGATGGTTTAGGGGTGAGCTGGACCACAGAGTGAAGGCAAAAGGGCCAACAAGTGCCAAGCATCTCTTGGGGAACTCCTTCAAGACTGTTGGAAGACCATTTCAGGTGACTACCTCTTGAAGCTCATCAAGAGAATGCCAAGAGTGTGCAAAGCAGTAATCAAAGCAAAAGGTGGCTACTTTGAAGAACCTAGAATATGACACTTTTTTGTTATGTATATAATTCCATATATAATTCCACATGTGTTAATTCATAGTTTTGATGCCTTCAGTGTGAATCTACAATTTTCATAGTCATGAAAATAAAGAAAACTCTTTGAATGAGAAGGTGTGTCCAAACTTTTGGTCTGTACTGTACATGGCCACTCCATCAGCTTCACCTTCAACTTCCTCAGCAAGGCAGTTGTCATCTTGGCGGTTTGTTTGGGGTCATTATTATGTTGGAAAACTGCCATTCGTCCCAGTTTTTGAAAGGAAGGCATCATGTTCTGCTTCAGAATGTCACAGTACATGTAGGAATCCATGTTTCCCTCAATGAACCTCAGCTCCTCAGTACCAAAAGCATTCACCCTGGACCATGATGCTACCACCACCATGCTTGACTGTAGGTAGGACACAATTTTCTTGTTATTTCTCATAAGGGTGTCACCGCACAGGCTGGACACTATCTGTACCAAACTAGTTTATCTTAGTCTCATCAGACCACAGGACATGGTTCTAGTAATTCATGCTCTTGGACAGGTTGTCTTCAGCAAATTTGCAGGCTTTCCTGTGAGCCAGCTTCAGAAAAGGCTTCTTTCTGAGATGACAGCCATACAAAACGACTTGTTGCAGTGTGCAGCGTATGGTCTAAGCACTGACAAGCGGACCTTCTGCTTCTGCAACCTCTAAAGCAATGCTGGAATCACTCGTGCATCTGTTTTTTTAAGCCAGCTTTGCACCTGACGCACAGCACGAGGACTCAACTTTTTTAATTGACCATTGTGAGACCTGTTCTGAGTGTATGACTGTATAGTTCCACTGCAGTGTACCTCAGTTTCATGGTGTTACTGATCTTCTGATAGCCTAGGCCATTTTTGTGGAGAGAAACAATACTACCGTAATTTCCGGACTATAAAGCGCACCCATATATAAGCCGCTGAATTTGAACTGAATTTGACAAAGATTTTTATTTTGAACATAAATAAGCCGCACCTGTCTATAAGCCATTTCTGCATTGAAACTAATGAACTTTACACAGGCTTTAACAAAAGACAGTGTCTGTTACACGAGTGAAATATGTTGTGGCTCCTTTAAGAGCAGAGTGGCATTTTGGGAATAGGCCGCCGCCGCATTTTTCCGCTATTACTGCATGTGTGCAAGACCGAGGAATATGTCCTTATTATTTTCTGATACTCATTTCTAAGTTTCTTTGACTAACCCGTAACGCTGTTGCCAAGAAAAATAAAAAAGCACGAGTTTTGGAAACCTGTCTGTGTTTATATGATTTCTGTTGCAACTGGAGTTAGTGAGCTCTCCCTTGACCCAGACTGAACGTGTTACAACGGCTTGTATCTAAACAGTAGCTTACCAAGAAAGTCATTGTTCACTGTCTTCTCCTTCCTTTCACAACTATTTCTCTCAGGAGTTTTTCTTTTGGCATCATCGTGCGTTAAAAAAAAAAGTTTTTTTCTCCCGATGCTGTGCAGATCAGAACACAGGTGAGGTGCGTTTTTTCGTTTCTGTTCAGAAATGTCATTGGTCTAATGTTATGGGGTTCAGTTTTTTGGCTTGAAGTTTGTGAAACCGGGAAAAACCCAGGAAAATGTCATAAATAAGCCGCTTCGTTGTTTAAGCCGCGGGGTTCAAAACGTGGGAAAAAAGTAGTGGCTTATAGTCCGAAAAATACGGTAACTCTCAAATCCTCAGAGAGTTCTTTGCCATGAGGTGCCATGTTAAACATGTGGTGGTCAGTATGAGAGAATTGTTCTCAATGCACCAAATTTTTACTTTAACTTTGATATGAAGTTTGGTATAATGCAACATTTATTTTCAACCCATCGCCCCCTATTGTGTTTCATTTTGGTTAACAATACAATAATAACAACATGTAAAATGTTATCAAATAGCAAACAAAATGTGACATTCTCTGTGTGGAGAAAGCACAATGCATTATTCAAATTGTATAGATAATATTGTGATGGATACTTATATACAATACAATGAGGAATATGAGGTGCTCTATTCATTTTCTTTATCATTGATTTTCCAAAAATGTTCAGAGGGCATCTTGTTGTGGTCAGAGAAATGGGTTGGCACTGGGATTCCATGAGAAGTTTTTTCTTTACACTCAACTTATCCTTGCAGGGCAGCCTGGCAAGGGTCTCTTTGGTTTTAATTAGGCTGTGATTTAATAATTATGACATTGTCAGTGAATTGACTTATTTTACCATCCCGCTGTGTTTAAATTGTTATTGCCAGTGTGGAACTGTGATGGGGTTAAGGAGCTAATGATCTCTTTATTAATGATCACCATTAAAGACTAGAGTGAGCATCAAACTGAACCTTCTCCTCCCACTACACTGAACCTTCTTATTCAATAAAACCGAACCTTCTCTTCGCTCCACCCTGAACCTTCTCATCCTATCAAACTAAACTTTCTCCTTCCACCATATTGGACCCTCTCATTTTATCAAACTGAACCTTCTCTTCCAACCACACTGAAACCTTCTCATCCTATCACACTGAACATTCTCCTCCCAACACACTGAAACTTCTCATTGTATCACCCAGAATATTCTCAACCTATCACAATCACATTGAACTTTCTTATCCTGTAAAATGAAGACAAAATGCACACTTCATATATATAAATGTTTTAATAAATGCACATAATACAGAGCAGCTTAAAGAGTTTATGTTTATCCATTACTCAGAAACCATTGCCGTTTTGCCTGACTTTCAATGACTTAATTCCTTTTTTTTCCACTTTATTATTTAACAAAACATCCAACAAGCCCCTTGCAACTCATAACCATGGTGTATGAAGAAGTGAATGAGGCAGCTTTGGAAAAGAACATGTGTTAATCATATATTTCTGCGATTGAACATTTCCAGTTTAAAAACTAAACTAAATAGCTCTTCTTTTTTCCAGCAGATCCTTCCACTCTCCCTAGTGTCACGGTGATTATACTAGAACAGCGTGATCACTGAGGAAATTGGAGAGTGTAAACATTGGCAGGGCAGTGCTCATAGCTGTCAAACACATCCACATGATTGAACACAACCTTGTGCAGCAGAGTAAACAGAATAGGAGGCAAGGGTGCGACGCCATGACAGACCTGGTGGAGCGTTAGGAGTAACAGGGCAAGAAGGAGTGTTTAACAGATTGTATAACTCAAAAAAAGATTCCCGAACCAGTGGTTTTCAATGGATGATGACTATTAGTTCAAGAGTAACAGAAACATTAATAGTTTTGCTTTACATAGATTTCATCAGCTGTATGTTTGTTGTATATGTGATGAAGGAATAGCAATTGAACGAGCTGGAATCCTTTTGGTTAAGCATGGACTTGGTTTTAAATGTTTGTAATTCAAAACCTTGCAAGACATGCACCATTGGTCTGTAAAGATGTTTGACTGAATGTAACATTTCATGATCAAATATAGTCTTATGAGTGATTTTATCATGGGCACAGACTCAGTAAAACTGCTTTGTTTAATTATTGTTTATTAAATTGTGTTTACTGTTCCCCTAAATTACGGCCCTCAGCTACTACTGTTGTTCATTGGATTGGGAAATTATTCATGCTGCATTGCTGCTCACCAGGGTTGTAAAGAGGGATTATTAGAGTTACTATGTAAGATGAGTATTGTTTTATTTTCTGTGGAAATTCTAGAAAATTTGTTGAGTGAAAATCCCATTAGATCAGCAATTACTTAAATGCTTAAATCAACCAGACTGGCATTACAATCCAGATCACTGTGCTCACATTTTTCCCATGTTCGATGTGACTGTTAACTGATGCTCTTGACCTGTAGCAGTGTCATTTTGGAATTTTGCTGCTGCCACATAATTTTCTGACTGGATAATTGCACGAATGAATAGCTGTACAGATGTTCATAATAAATCAGTTGAAGTAGTAATACTTCAGTGTGCCATTCACTGAGGCTGTATGATGTCAAAAATGCAAATAAAAAGTGTTCTGCTTTATTACAGGTAAAAGCAATACAAACATAATCTTATTGAACAAAAATTCTTTCATCATCATTGAATAATATTTATACAACAGCTGTTCGCCAAAGTAAAAATTCAATCCTAGCAGCAGTTTCTCTGAATCCGTTACCACAGTAAAGTTAGTGACATCATCAGCAAATAAATTGGTTTTCGTAAATAGAACTTCTAACCTAAAATATGACAACCCATCACATGAAGACGAAATGGCAGAAGTAATGCTAGTTCTATCAACTGCACATTGAACAGAAAGACCCATAATTGTGGGCTAGCTATCTGAAAGGCTATCACTGAGGTGTGGCTTCTTCTTCATCTACATTTGTTTGCAAATAAAAAATAACTAAATTATTTGCCCATATTGGTTTCAAAATGTCAGGATATCAATTTAATATTTAGAAAACCATGCCAATATTCAGTATAATATCAACAACATGGTGTTTTTATTTCATGTTTAGGAATATGAAGAATTATAATCTGCAGTGTGCTACTAGGATGCTTTGAGAAATTAATTAATTAATGATTATATAACAAACTTGTCACCTTGTGCCCATGACCATATATGAGAAGCTTATAAAATATTCTCACTGTGCCATGTTCGACATCTGGTCATATTAATCTACCCAAATGAGAACAGTCTTCGCCGTTGTGCCACAGGATCATGGTTACATAATATTTTGTTCTGTTTCATGATTTTTAAGACCACCAGGGCAGTTACTTTCATAACTTTCATATCAAAGTTATCACAGGGTGTGTAGCACATCCTGTCTGTGGTCCATGCCAGACAATAACAAATAATAATTTCTTTCAGGAAAAAAGCCACCTAAGTGCTCTTCACCACAGTATTCTATTCAAGATAAAAAAATTACTTATAATCACAAGTCTTTGTATTATTACGGGTGATGTTGCTGTTGTTTGTCTTCTCTTTTTATTTAACAATTCCACTAGCCAATGCCAATGTGCCTTGTGTTCAAAATACAATAGAGTAAGTGAAAGCAGGAAGTTTGTCCAGACCCAAATTGAGAATGTATTAAACCATATAATGTTAATCATAATCTAATAAGTAACGTTGTAGTTAAAGATACTCTTTCAACATGCATACTCTCAACAACTTCTTAATTAAGAACCCCTTTACATTTGCAGTTATGTAATCGGCCAGTCATGTAGCAACAGCACAATGCAAAAAAACGTGCCAATTCATGTCAAGAGCTTCAGTTTAAATTTACAACAAGGATCAGACTGAGAAAAAAGTATTATCTCTGTCACTTTATTTGTGGCGTGGATATTGGTTGCAGATGGGCTTGTTTGAATATTTCAGAAAGTTCTGATCGTCTGGGTTTTTCAGGTATTGAGGGATTTATTTGGTAATAGTCTGTGGAGTTTTCACAAAATGTTGAAAAAACTGAAAATAATAAATTAGCAACATTTCTGTAATGTAAAACAGCTTGTTGTTGAAGAGACATCAGAGGAAAATTACCATGTTTTTTGTGCTACCCAAAAGGTACAGTAACTGTTGTAATCACTTTTTACTACTGCAGTGAGCATAAAAGCACCTTATAGCAAAATAAATTAAAAAAAAAAAAAATATATATATATATATATATATATATATATATATATATATATATATATATATATATATATATATATATTTAGCTGTGGTCTGCATTTGTTTAATTGTCTTGTTTATTTTCTGACCATCAAAAGCTTAATATTTGGCATTTTGCACACTAGGATTGTATATCATACATAATTGGCTCACTAACTGGTATTGGCTCACTATAGTTTAATTACATACTCTAATTTTGCAAGAGCAATTTAGTTCAGCTAAAATGAGGCTTCCCCCAACAATTTAAAGGCTAGACGTGTCATCTTATACCTATACTTATACTGAGGTGTTTTTGAGGTCAGCTGCATCTGGCCTTAAATGTCAGTAAGAGTGGCAGGTAGCAGTCTGAGGCAAAACGTGAAAAAAAGACTGATATTGCTTAGTAGTTCTGCCTCTCGCCAAAACCATGAGTTGTGGTCTTTCTCATGGAAAAAATGATGACTATATGATCTTTTAAAATGAATGATCATTTTCTTGTGCATAAAAAGAACATAAGTTTTACATGTAATGATAAAGAAATACTGCACATCTTAGAATGCCTATGCCTGTGTCAATCCTTATAGAATGAGCAAAAACAATAACAACATTACAATATATAACGTTTCTTTATTCATTTATTACATATAATTACAAGCTTTTTTCATGCAATCATACACTTTATTGATGGTCACCTGCAAAAATACAAGTTCAAGTTACACACTGTATGGGTGTATAACATAATTACAACATAGTATCAGAAAGTATCATGAAAAGAATTTACAGGCTATTATAGGAAGTGGTTTTACAAAGTTTTGAGACTAGTTTTGTAACACGCCAACAGATGGCAGCACAAGGCTTGCACGCACAGTCACAGGGAGCACTGACTTTATAAGTCAGTGTGCCAAAAGACATCTCGTGTACATCCAGAACTGTGCAACTGGTGCTATTCTGACCACATCTGCGTGGTTTTGCCAGAAACAATGCAATCTCACTTCTGCACCCACCCTACTCCTGAGATTTGGCTCCTGCAGACTTTGCCCTCTTCCCAAATATGAAGATCCTGCTCAAAGGCCACCGTTTTGGTACAATTGCAGACCAGCGTGAACAGTAGAAGCACATTCTAGAAGTGGCATTAATGCTAGGAGTGCTGTGTTGCTGTGCAAGGGGATTTTGAAGGTAATAGTGTGTAAATATAGATAAATATAGTACTTTCTTGTAAACAGAGCTACAGTAGTCTCAAAACGTTTTAATACCACCTCGTTGTAAGGGGGAAAAAATTATAGTCCTGGAATAAAAAAAGAAACAAGCAACATGAATGTTGGCAGAGTGTCAAGTTAATCAGAAAAAAAGCCTCTGCCATCATCAGCTCAGCTCCAAATTTGTGCCATTAGTAAAAAAGCACACAGTGGCTGGCTGTAAAAACTCTCCACTTCACAGATTAAAACCTCTTTAAGGTCGTCTTGGGTTGTCTGTAAAAACAATGTCCAAGTAGGGAAGATCCACAAAAGAATTATGTTTTATTAATATGGTTGAAATAACCTACCAGCAGAATTCATTTTGAAATTCAAAATGAATTCATTTTGACAATGAATCAAAGAGTTTTAAACAGAGGTATAAAGAGTAAATGAAAATCATACTTGAGTAAAAGTATAGATACCTTAATGCAAAACTTAAAAGTCACTGATTCATTAATACTTGAGTAAAAGAGAATCTGATTGAGGAAATGAGTATTTGACTCATACTAAACGTAGGCTTAAAGATACAATAGTCATCAACACCAAGACATATGTTAATGAAAAGACAAAAACAATTGATTTGTGAGGTTTTATCTCCTAAAATACAAATCAAATTGGACACTGCAACACTGCATTTACCAAAGATCAACACAACAGCCTCTTCTACCAGTCAGACTGAATAGTTTTATTGATGTGATGATTGATATGATGAGCCTTAATTCAACAGAGGTGTAAAATGTTATTGGCAACAGTCATTGTCAATTAAAATATAGTAAGTGAAAAAAAACGTATATTGAATCATAAATGAAGTTGAGTTGAGAGTAAAATTTGCTTTTAGTATCTTTGATACTCAGTAAAACTAGAAACTAGCCAAAAAATTACTTAAGTACAGTAACGAAGTACATTGACTCAAATACTTTACACCACTGATTATAAAACACAATGAATAATCAAAGAAAAAATTGATTTTTATGCCACTGTGACTGTTAAATTTTAGTTATCGCAATTTTTACACAAAATGGCCAAAAGTTTGAAAACACATAACCATCAAATTGATATGCAGGATTCTTCCAGAATGACTTTGAATGTCTTTGTACACTGCAGCAGTTAACTTCCCTTCATTGGAACTAAATGGTCCAGACCATATCAGAACAATGCCCCTTTTCACAAAGCGTTCAAATCTAGCAGAAAACCTGAAAAGTGGATTCTACTAAAACATAAAGGTGAGCAATACAGAGCAAATCTGTATTAATAGGTTTGGAATGGCAGCATATGAGTTAGCAGTGTTGAGCACAAAGAGTAAGCCAAGAAAGATCACCATGTTTTAGTGTTTTACTAAAATGCTGAGCCACCACGTGCTACCACAACAGCTTCAGTGGGTCTTGGTACAGATTCTCTTAAACTGAGTAGTACTGGAGAGATGAACACCATTCTACAAAATGATATTTCCTCTTTTGGTGTTTTAATGATGTTGGTGATCCAGTATTTTTAAAGAAACAATTTTTAAGGAATGTGAAGGCTATAACATATTGATATGTACCTGTTTTGACTTGCAGCAACCCAAATCCAATAAGAGGAAAAGGGCAGCAAGAAGAAATGTCATGCAAAAATAGCAAAGCTGTGACACTACAAAAGCTGTAACTGTTTGAAACAGGGTTGTTTTCTGAATGACATATTTTGCTGAAGCAAAGACATTTGAATATTTCAGAAGGTTCGGACCGACTTGGTTTTCAGGTATTCTGAGATATTTTGGGAACATTCTCTGAAGATTACACAGAGTGGTAAAATAAAAAACAGAGAAAATTGAAGGAACAATTCTGTAATTTAAAACATCTTGTTTAAAATATGTCAGAGGAACATTGCAATGTTTTTTTTTTTTGTACTATGACAAAGGATATAGGAACTCATATTTTACAACTGTGGTGAGCAGAAAAGCACCTCAACATGCCCAAAACCTTGGATAGACTAAAACATCAGAAGACCACATCAGGTTCATAGGCAACATGTTTTGCTTGGTGTTATAGTCTAAGGTTGGGCCACACAGCATGATTAAAGGCACAAGGTGGTGTATGTAAGATGTACTGTATATGTAAAGTATATAGTATCCTGATAGATAAAGGAATAGAGCGCAAACACTGCGATATTAGAATGTGTATTGTGTGTATTGGAATAAGTACATGCACTTGCAAACACCAGGGTAAGCTTAAGGGCGGACCAACACAACACTCTTTTTAATGAAAACTAAATTACCTACAAAAGAATATACGAAAAGAAAAACAAACTTGTACGGTTTGTTTAAAAAAATAAAAAAATTGCAAATATTAAATAAATACTATAGACCCCCCCCCTCACACAGGTCTCTAACTGGACTGAGATCTCAATAGCTCTAAGTGTCTGAAACAGGAATGCTTTCTGAATATCTTATTTTGTTGAAGCATTGATTCCGCCATGGTTAATTTTATGTCCCTATAAAATCTTAAATAAAATATTTTGCTCCATAATTCTGAGGCACAGTGCCAGATGTCCTACACACTACTGTACAGTACAGCAGATCCTGTATTACACAGAAACTCATTAGCATGATTTGTTTACTTTTTACACTCGACCAATACTCAAAAGGGGGTAGGTTTCTCATACACACACACACACACACACACACACACACACACACACACACACACACACTCTCAGAGAGAGAGAGAGAGAGAGAGAGAGAGAGAGAGACTGAGGTACGGTAAAAGCCTATCGCTCGCACGGGGAAGAGGAAGGGGCGGGGCTTCTTCGGGGCTGCCCCCTCTCAGACTTCAGTGGGACGCACGCGCTGCCCCGGGCCGCCTGGGTGGTCTCTCTACTTTGGTGAGCTGTTGCTAAGCAGCTAATAATAGTCGTGTTTGCTGAGTAATTTTTGCCCTTCTGGAACCAATCAGAGCCGAGAAACCCCGGCCACCTGACAGACCTGGAGGCGGGATTTCTGGCTTTTTTTTTCTTTCTGCAACCCCAAACCAACACCCCCCCCCCAGTACCCCTCCTCCTCCTCCTCCATCCCGAATGGAGAGCGCTCTCTCTCTCTCTCTCCCTCCTCATATTATTGAATCGCAGAGACCGCCGTGTCCCGAGGCCCTCAACACACACACACACACATAAGCACAAAACACAGAATGCAGCGGATCCGGAGTGCTCGTAACTCTCACTACAGAAAGCGTTTCGGCTTCTGATTTTTTTTTCCCTTCACTTTTTTTTTTGCTATTATTATTTTTTTTAACTGAGAAACTGTGAATGCGGGAATCATCGGAAACCTCCGGATTCGCGAAATGTTGCAATGGAAGGCGCCGAGTGTGACTCGCCGTGCCAAGCAGGAGTATGAAGCGCCTTGTGGCTCAGCGAGCACCGACACACAAACGCCGTTTGCTTCGGATATTGAGCGACGCGCACGGGCCGTTCGCCTAGTGCCGAGAGCGCGGAGCGGACATCATGGCCTCGGCTGGTAACGTCTCCTTCGAGCAGGAGGAACACGGGGAGCCCGATCGGCCGAGGGCGACGCGGAGGACGAGACGGAACGGTCGCGCAGCCCCGACGGACTTGGAGTACTTACAGCGGCCGAGCTACTGCGATGCAGCGTTCGCGCTGGAGCAGATATCGGAGGTGCTTTTTTCCGCGTTACTTTCTTTCGCTTCTTCATTCGGTGTGGAAGCCGCTGGTGCAGGACACACGCTTGAACATCCTTATTGTTAAGCCGCCGCATAACTGGACTTGTTTTGTTGTTGTTGTTGTTGTTGTTGTACTTTCTGTTCTGCGTTCCCGCTTATACACCAGCATCTCCTGTATCAGTGCGAGTTCTTTCCCTTACACCTCCTGGTGCACAACCGTGAGCTTTCTCGCCATCCGCACAGGGAGTAGTTTTTCCTCCCGTACGGCGGAACGAAAACCCATGCGGTTGCCCCTCTTCCGTTCACAAATCCTGCCGTAAACTCCCCTCTCCTGGCCCCTATGGCTGCGTTCCCAAACCCGCGTGTTATCTACTGTATTGTGTGAACCTGGTCCTCGTGCAATGAGCGCGTGCACCCTGATCACTCCGCGCTGTATACAGGGGCTCGGGGCAGCGGCGCTGCAGGACAGGCGGAACGCACGTGCACCATCGGAGCTCTGATCACTGGAGGAAAAGTGCACTGATGAAACGCTTTATTGTGTGAAAACAGAAAAGAAATTGTACTTTTAATAGGTTATATGCATGACACGAGTGCGGCGTGACAATAGCATTTTTGTGCAAAGCTGAGACCAGATCTGTCCTGAAGCTCTTCTCAGGATCATGTAGACATGCAGTGAACCGTTACAGTGAACTCGTACTATTAAATCTGATCATAGCACGTGTTTGACATATTAGCTTGGAGATGGAGATGGAGGAATCAGTTGGCATTCGAATGGTTCGGTTTGTTTGTGTGTTATTTAGGACACTGTCCCGTTAGATCGAGTCTGATCTGTGTTGTGTTTCTCGTTGTAGGGTAAAGCGACTGGAAGAAAAGCACCGCTGTGGCTGAGAGCAAAGTTTCAGAAACTTCTGTTCAGACTCGGCTGTTATATCCAAAAGAACTGTGGAAAGTTTTTAGTTGTGGGCCTTTTAATATTTGGAGCTTTCGCTGTAGGTTTGAGGGCAGCTAATCTGGAGACCAACGTGGAGAACCTCTGGGTGGAAGGTAAGAAAACCCTTTTCTCCTCTTTATATCTTCAAAATGATTGCTTTCTATATCGTATATAAGATGCTGGAGGAAAAGAAGAAATGTTTATTATATGCTGAAGCTTGGTGACGTGCAAAAAAACCTGAAAATGTTGTGCTTTTTGTTTATTTTCTGTGCTAACGCTGTGTTCCGGTGCGCGCCGCTGCGATATTTTACCGGAGACGGACTAATTTGTGTGTGTGTGTGTGTGTGTGTGTGTGTGTTTTTACGTGAAGAAATGTTTGACAAAGCCGCCATTTTGTGAGGGGGTGCGAGCGTGTGTGTGTGTGTGTGTAAGTGTGTGTGTGTGAGTGTGTGTAAGTGTGTGTGTATATGTGTGTGTGTGTGTGTGTGTGTGTGAGTCTGCCTGCCTCCAGCAGCTGAATGTGATCCGACTGGCTGTGTGTGGTCCTGTTTTGGACGCCTTTCAACTTTCCAAAAAGATTTGTCTCAGGGTTAAAGGATGAAGAGAGAGGCAGAGAGAGAGGACGGAGGCTGAACACAAGACACTCAGTGAAGCCTCGCTTCACCCAACCATCAGACCTGAGATGATTTTAGGCAATTTCGGTGATTTTTGGGAAATAAACGCGCTGTTCAAGGCCGTGAAGTGCTGCTGGTGTTGGAGGTGGTGGTGGAGGTTCTGCACCAGGGAGGGGCGAGTTGACACTTTGAGCTGCATTCCAGTAAAATGGAGTTTTGATAGTACCAGTGGATTCGGACCAGTCATTCTGACATTTGAGTCAATCCCAATATTGCCATGCCACTATCGGGCCCTTGTGCAAGGCGCTTAACCTTCTGTACTCCAGAGGGCCTGTGCTCTGACACCAGCTTCCCAACAAACTGGCATATCTTAAGTACGAAATCTCACTGTGCTGTAACGTACATGCGACAAGTAAAAATCTCTTTCTTTTCTTCAGGTCAACTAACCTCATAGTAATTACATCAGAATATCAGTCAGGACGAGCCAAACCAATGTAATAACACTTCTCAGACCCTAGCATCAAGTCCAAGATCACTAAGAAAATGCATTTGGTAATAATGTTTTGTGTGCAGTGAAACTATAAAAGAAAATAATCTAAAATTTGTTACATTTAAAGTCCTTTCTGGCCAATTCAAACCTTCATTTCACTGTCAGGACATATGTACTGAGAAATATTTTTAGCAAGACTCTGGTATATTGCTACACATAATAACTACAAAATGCTACAAAATAACTTCGATCGAATAAAATCAATCGATCAAACACTCAATAGAAAATACGACCGTGATCAGTGAACACGAGACGAAGTATAAGTCATACTGAAGTAGTGTAAGTAGGTTCAATTGGCGATGTAAAGTAGAATATTTGAGATTTAGGTTAGGATTTAGTGCTTGAACATTTTTATTACATACAGATAGTTACAGCTATATGTTTATGTGTGTGTTAGCTGTTAGATGTAATGCTGTGTCTTAGAACGTCACAGAAGCAAACACGTCAGTGTAACTTGTAACTGTATCCTCGAACGTGGCAATAAGGCTTACGTTTAGGAAACTAAAATGGTTTAAAATGCTAGAGCGTAAATTTTCACCAATCTCAATCATTTTTCTTAAGCAGGTCCAGTTGCTTTTATTACAGGCTTATTAGGTGACAGTCCATCACAAAACCACGCCGTACAGATCCAAATTTGGAATGATGACAGCTGCCAGATGCAGGATAATCGAAATCTGTTTGTTTGGATTAAGCTCTGTAGCTGAGGGATAGATTAGTTCTGCCTGTTCCGGGGTTTTCGCGCCGGACGATCTCGGCCCGGTGGCCATTAGAATGCATGTTTATGTTTCATTTGGAACAGCCCCTTTCCTAGCGACCTCTGAACGACCCCACTATTGCACTTCGTCTTGTACCTTCTGCTTAAATTCGGCACAAAAGGGAATCGGTGTGATCTCATCTCAGCTTTCATCGCTCGCCATTTGGAACCGCGCAGGTCCAAGGAATATAATTTGTTTGGTTCCTGTACAAATTTTTACAGTTAAGACTGATGTAGGTCATGCTTTTATGGACTTATCCAACTCAGCAAGGAACCACATGCACATTCACTGTCTCAGAACACTTCAGCTGAGCCTGTTTGTGTTTTAATTGCGTTTCAGCTTCTCATGTGTTGAGTGTGTATCTCTAAGAAAAAGGTATGCCATTGACAAAAAGAGCAGATGCAAAAACCAACTGTTGAGCCACAGTAATGCACACGTTGTTCGCATCGGGTTTGCATCGCATTCACAGTATGAAGTAACGGATCCATTTTTACAAAGTGAGGAAATACGTCTCTGAAAGCATTTTTTTTTTTCCACAATAGGCAAAGTTCATGAGTGTTGTGCAGTGTTTATACAAAGATGCATTCATTCTTAATTCCGCACTATAAGCTTGCAGATTTGTATTTACTTTATACTTTCTTGTAAAGGTTTTTTTAGGGTAACGTCTGTTCCAATGAAGTCTCCTCAGTCATCTTGGGTGTTCTGTTCATAAAAGTGAACCCACTTCTAAACCTCATTGAGAGAGAGGGAGATATAGAGCAATTATGTGGTGGTTCAGCTGTACTAAAAACAAACCCTGCTTTTTTCTTTAAAAAAAAAACACTAGAAGCGTTTATTTAGAACAATTTCAATAAAAAACTGTTGCTTTTCCACATATAATCTGGATTCTGCAGAGAAATCATTAAGATATTGAGATTTTTTTTAGACTGCACCATTCTCTGAAAAAAAAGGGGGGAGGGGGGTTAAGGGGCCATGGAATTGGAGGCCACAAGGCTGCGTCTCTTAGGACCTGAGGTCATCAACTGGAGCCTCCACTATTTAAAAGCTCATCTGATACCAGGCTGAATGAGGCTGGTGTGGAGTGAGGGGTTCCAGCCCAATGTGGAGGTTGAGAGAATAATAAACGCAAACGCCATTATGCCATATTCGTCTGAAATTTTGCAGCCAGCCTAATAGTAAGTGCCACTAGCAATGTATAAGATGCACCCAGTAGGGGGCAGTATGATTTTATCAGTGATTGTGATCAATATGACTTGATTTCTGAAGTATCCGTAGTTCGAGGCTTTTTTTTTCACGCTTGTATGATTCTCAGAGACTGAAGCGAACAAACCCAAATGTGTAGCCAAATCCTGTCATCCTGTAGAACATCCATTAAACAGGTAGAGGAAAGTTCATACACCAGATTAAACATGTGGTTGTAATTGTCTCTTTGTCATGGATAGACTCAAGGACATATAGGCTGCGAGGCATATGTGTAAAAGTAATTTTGTCTCCTACTGTGTATGAAGCACCCTCTCTGTTCTGTGGTGACGAGTGTAATAATCAAGTGTCATAAAAATGACTGGTGTATAAACCGAGCGTGTGTATAGTGTGATGTGTAGAGTAGATGATATGTACACCATCAGAGATGTGATTCAGGATTATGGGGTGTGCATAATTTTGCTTACATTGGGCATTTTGATCAGTTTTGCTGCAGGCCATCTGAAAGAGCCCGAGAAACACAGATGTGTGTGTCGAAGACAGGGACAAATGGAGGACTTCCCATTCACAACTGGCATCCTGACAGTCCTCCAAGTCCTGTGTTTATGTTCTGCATACCTTCACCTGATGTTATTCAAAAACCAGATACACCAGAATGTTTCTCTCTCTCTCTCTCTCTCTCTCTCTCTCTCTCTCTCTCTCTCTCTCTCTCACTCACTCACTCTTTCACTCTCCCTCTCACTTACCCATGTGCCCCCAACCCTCCAGCTTCTGCTTGCTTTCCTTCCGAAACGTTTCCCCCACACTAAACACCCTCCCCCTTCTTTTACTCTCCTTTCCTCACATCCCTCCTCCCCTCCTCTCTTGGGAGTCCAGCCCTGGGATGCCAGATGTATTACAGAGTGAAGCACAGCAATGTAAACACTGTGTCTTGCCACGGATGCCGGGTGGTCCGGCCCTCCCCCTCTCTCCCGTCCTCTCAGAGAGTGAGAGTGAGAGAAAGAGGGGGAGAGAGAAAGAAAAAAAGAAGATAGTGGAAGCAGTTGTAGAGGGCCAGTTTTTTCTTCAGTCTTAACAGGCTTAAAAATTCAAAGCGGGAAAAAAAATAAAGAGGCGTCACGATTCCGAATACGTTGAGCAAGACACCTTAAGAGTTATGAACAGCTATGTTGACACTGTGCAAACCTTTCCAAAAAGCTTAGTTATTGATTTAAATCCGAAGGAAGCCGTAAAACATGGATTGGAGGGGATTTTTTTTTGAAAACGTGGCCAGAAACTAGGTTTTTTCACCATTTTTCACAGTAGGCCTTGTAGTGCTGTTACTATGGAGCAGTTCAATAATATTGCTTTTGGAGATCTTAAGTAATGAGTATTTGCATATACTCATGTTTTGACTAATTTCAGAATTTAAAAAAATCTTTATTGTTTGGGTTATGAAAGTGAAATAATACAGTGTTATGCAACTAAAGTTACAGAAAGCTGCCCATACTAGAACATGACTTAGTTCCAGGACATGTGGATGCCTGTGGATGATATCTTACTTTGCTGAAACTCAGTGTTTGGGTCGGTGCACACTCCGAGTCCTCAGTACTACGAGCACACACGCACACATGCACGCACACATTCTCTCCCTACTTTATTGTTGCATTGCGATCTAGTTGATTTGAATAGTTTTTTTTTTCTTCAGGGTAAGCGACCTGAATGAAGCCAGCAACGTGGAAAAATCTGGCCTTTCAGGGCCATCTGAATGTACATCTCTGGATTGCAGTAAGCTGCATTTGTATGCAGCGGACTGCTAAATACACCCATTTTTTCAAGCCACAGCTCTGGACATGTGATTAGCATAATTAGGGAAGAGCAGGCCATACATATGGTAATGCAGCGTGGAGTAAATGGCAGCTGCGGTGTAAAATTTGTGTCAGGGGTCGGCAGACAGCTTGGGGGCATTGTGCCAGAGCTGCGGGTCAGGAACTCTCTCTCTCTCCCTCTCTCTGTCACCTCTCACTCTCTCCTACTTTTTCACTCCCACCTTCAATGACATCACATCGCTCTTTTCTCTCATCTCCAGCGAAGTTTGAAACGGCTGAGGAGTGTTGGTAGCCAGGGTGCACAATTTAGTAAGCAAATGTTTAGTATGTCAGTTTAGATTGAATCGAGACTAAATGCTGAGTATTACATTAATAGGTGCTTCTTACTATCAGAATTGATAATAGAAGTAAATGCAGATTTATTGAGTTTTTAAATATCTTCGATCATATTTATTACACATTTGATCAGGGTCATGGTGTACTCAGGTTCAGGGTGTTCTTGAAATGAAAGGTGTGAAGCAGAAGGGCACTCCGAAATAGATGCCAGGCGTTTTGCAGGTCACCATTCACACCTAGAATCAGTTTAAAGTAACCGATCTACCTGACAGTCTGTTTTGGGGACATGGGAGAAACCCAAATGGACACCACACAGACAGTAAAACAAGCTCAGGACTGAACTATGAGCTGCCAACTTGCATCATGTCAGTGAGCGCTGGCTCAGCACGTACATCATAAACACTGCTGAGACATGCTACAGGATGTTTAGATGTTCAGGGCTGTACTGCCTTAGTCTCCCTGGATTTGTGGCTGGATGTAATTAAAGAGACGAGTAAATATAAAGGCAGTGCCGAAGTGGGTAGCATGGCAGTGCCAAGCGAAAGCACTCAAAAACTAGCTCAGGGACTTCCGCATGACCACAGGGGGGTCTCTCCAAGTTCAGTTTTAATCCAACTAATCCAGCCCGCGACACACTCATAAAAAGTCACCACACGCAGCACCCCTTTCTGCCTCATCGGCCCCCAGCGAGCAGCACCAGCAACAGGATTGGCCAGAGCTGGAATGGTGGACTTGGCAGGATCAGGTGGAGAGCAATGGAGCTGTGATGTGGGCGTGTGTGTGTATGTGTATCAGAGGGGCACCTTCTTGAAGTGAAGGAGCCCCATGCTAGCCTGTAAGGCAGACCAATAAAAAGCCGGCTCATGGCTGAATAGTGAGAATCGTAGGGCAAAGCTGGAAAACCGGGGGGCGATGGCAGGCCCCTTCCAATCCACACTCGCCCAGCAGTGAAAAGGGAGGGTCAGGGGTTAATGTTATGCAACATAATAAATGAGTTCAGTTTAGGCTCAAACACACTGGCGTGCACACCCAGTTTGATCGCAATCCCTCTCACTCGCTGCTTAGGGGGAAAAAATGACACAGTCAAAAAGGGTTGCTCAAAGTGGGAAATATCCAGTTATAATATAGGCATTAAAAAGAATAAATGCATGTGCATTCACTGCATTAATGCTTTTATCATATGCTTTACAATATGATTTTTTTGTCTATAAGGTATGACAGATATACTTTTATGCTATGTCAAGCATAAAGCAGTGTTTCCCTTTTTAATACTGATATCACAGCACTCATAGTAGAGAAAGGCTCATGAATTAAAGTGAGGCAATATGTAAATGGACCCTCAAACCACAATAATCACGCTCAGGTGCTCCAGATATGTGTCTTTATAGGTTCCTGATCTGTTATGACATTCGCATAATCCAACGCTTGTAAATCATTTTAAATATTACACAGCATATATTGGGTTTCAGGCCTGTAAAGCAGGCTGTGTGCATTATTGTATTTAGTGGTAAAGCTCGTCTGGCATCTGGTGAGCATCCGATCATCAGCAGGCCGCTAAGCTCGCATTCTCCCGGCGGTAAGGAGATCTCTGCTGTATACTCATGGCTTTCTGATGGCCTCCTAGAGCATTTCCTTCTCCCCAAAATCTGCTGGTGTTCCAGAGGACTAAATAAAGAACATGCTAAGCCATATTAGGCCGTAATCAACCTGGCTTCCATAACCATGTTGAAGCTAAGCTTGGCTTTGGTCAAGGCTGCGATTAATCATGGATATTATAAACATGCCCTAAAACAAGATCAGATGTGAGTGTGTTTTGGGCTGAGGAAGAAAGACTCCACAGTGTTGTCCTAATGTGGGTAGACATTTTTCCTCTCTCTGCTGCTCTTTCCAAAACTGACTTGGTGGTCTAGCCGCAGAGCAAAGCACGCTTTTCTTATCTTTAATTCGGTTACAATGGCTGCAGAACCCACAGCCCAGGCCTACTGTAGAAACCGATCACCTTTCGTTATTTATACGCTCCTTTTTATGTTTCTTTAACATGCATAAATGTTTACTTTCAGTATAAGATTGAAAACATTTATTCTAGCTTGTGCTGTCTTGAAAAAAACGGAAAAAAGAAAATCAGGAATATTCCAAGCCAGCTGGAGAGAATGTTCATGAAGTAACTAGAATAAATGATCCCAAACAGTTCCTTTAAATGATTGTGAGGTCAGCTTGATTCATCCTGCCTTTTCACAATGCAGTTCTTAGGATTTAGCCTTTATATCAAAGGTATCCAAGTTTCCTATGTTCTGATACGTAACAACACTTTCTATATAAACAGTAAGGTGTTTTTTTTTGTTTTTTTTACGTGAAGCCACTGGATTTGGTTCTAGTGAGTTTCCTCGATTACTTGCACGAATAAGCTGCATTGTGTGACAGCGATTGTGATTGTGTATGTGGGACAGCCGCTTGGTGGATTCTTGATCCTGAAATGGAGAAGTCCGGTTTTCTCTGTAGGCAGGTAAAAGGAACTTGCAGAATCGTCAACTCTAGGAGGGAGACTTGGCCACCGGTCAGTTCATCTCTTTGAAAGGCGACTTTTGTAACAGCTTTAGGGTTAGAAATAAACTGACTGAAACTGAAATGAAAGAACTTTATAGCCCAAGCTCTCTTTAGAACACACACACACACACACACACACACACACATACAGAAATAGACATACACACTAAAACCTACTTTATGCACCACTGATTGCATTCATCAATCATATGTGTCTAAGTTCTGGCTATGCATGCGTTTAAGAGTAAATTTTTTTTCAATAACACGATGAGAGTTGTGATAATTATTTAGTTTTTCGGTTCTCTTTTTGGCTTTGTCAATCATCAATCAGTTTTATCGTTGGCAGTAGTGAGCAGTGAAATTGCCCTAAACTGAAATTACGCTGTCATCTTTGTCATTATGGGATCATGGTGGTGTTCCAGATACTACCTAAGAGTGTCTACAGTATATTTGACCCGCAATATCTAATACACTTCTCCTCTTTCTTTCCCGCCCTTCCTTCTAGTGGGTGGCAGGGTAAATCAGGAGCTTAAATACACACGGCAGAATATCGGCGAGGAGGCCATGTTTAACCCTCAGCTAATGATCCAGACTCCACGGCAGCACGGTGCTAACATCCTGACAGTGGAGGCACTCAAGCAGCACCTGGACTCTGCCATTAAAGCAAGCAGAGTGCATGTTTACCTGTACAGCAGGTAAAATAGTGCATTCCTATAGGCTTGTGTAAAGCCTCTTCGGATGCAATGCATGCTTTTTTTGCTACATTGATTTTTTGTTACGTTTTAACTATGTTGTTTTATCGCGAACAGTATGTGACATGTTCATACCTTGTAGGAAATGGAAATTAGATCACTTATGCTACAAATCAGGAGAACTCATCACAGAAAACAATTTTGTGTACCAGGTGAGATTGATTTTCATTTGTACTCTGTTAGATGGGAAGTGACATAAATGAGCTTAATGACATCCATCCTTTTTAGATCATTGAAAATCTGCATCCGTGTCTGATCATCACTCCTCTTGACTGCTTCTGGGAAGGTGCTAAGCTACACTCAGGCATTGCCTATCTCCCGTAAGTGTCAGTCACTAATAATGATGCTCGTTACAGTTTTTCTGTTGAGTGTTTGAGACCATTTCCATTCCCATGTAAAATGCTCGAACCTTAGTGACTGGCTTTAGAAATTGGCTTATGATTGAGGGGCAACTGCAGTACGGAGGGTAAACAGTTATTTGGCAGAGGCGCTTTGTTGTGTTTGTGCATGAGAGGATGGCACTGCTAATCTCTAAAGGCTTCAGTTGTAACCGCCCTGTGGCCTGGGTAAGCTGGGACCCCACACAGTTGTTACCCTGTTGCATTAGCTTGGTGCAGTAGGTATACTCAGCAGACTTCCAAAAGCAGAACACTTGTTTTTTTCCCCCCTCTCTCTCTCTCTCTCTCTCTCTCTCTCTCTCTCTCTCTCTCTTTCTCTCTCTCACCCTTCTTCACTCAGCTTCTCTTTTTTCCCTCCATCATAGATGGTAAATAAGAATTTGACTGTGTTCTGGTTGGGGGAGTCTGAATAATGACCCAAGCCTGGTTAGGCACATACAATGTGGTCTAAGGCAATGAGAGTTAGCCAGATGAGTCGACTGTGAAAAGAGAGAAAAGAGAGAGATGCAGCAAAGAAGGACGGCTAGTTCAGTGCAGAACCAACGGGAGGTCCGGAGAGGCAGACAGAGGATTGGTAGGAGTGGAAGAGAACGACAGCACAAAGGATAGAGGGAGTGAAGACTTAAGGAACAAGGGAGGGCATGTAAGGATAGCATGTGGACAGATTTACTGAGGAAAGAGAAGGAGAGCGAGTGAACGAGAGAGGCCCAGCTGAAGAAATCCAGAACGAGCAAGCCAGACTGAGACTGGAACGGAGAGCGGAACAGAAATATTAGAGGCTTTTAAGATGATTCAGAAAGTTCTTAGTTGTGGGGATGTACAAGGCCTTGAGCTGGACCAGCAGAATAAAGTAATTAGTGTGGATCAAGCTCAGATGATTGGACTGATTCAGTTTGGCAGGGCTGTCATTATGGAGATATATTTGAAATCCCAAAATGTATTTAATGCGACCTTTACCGTCCTTAAAATTAGAAAGCATCCTCAAAACATTCTGTCAGTGGATTTGGTTTTACTTAAAGTTGTCCAATATCTTTTTCAAATACCACGGTGTTGCTCTGCCGCTTCAAAGACAGCTATATGAGATACAGTCCCTCGTCTTCCAGAGGGGTCTTAGATCATCTCCTAAATCAGATGCACTCCAGGCTGTTAGTCTGCCATATCAGACATGCTCGGTTGAAATGAACCTAGAGCTTTGCTTTAAAGCTGATTCCTGTGTCCTGCCACAGTGGTAGACGCGCTCTACAGTGGATGAACTTTGACCCAATGGAGCTGATTGCGGATATGCAGACCAAGACCAAAATTGTGGGCAGTTGGGAAAAAATACTGGCCAAGGCCGAGGTGGGCCGTGGCTACATGGACCGTCCCTGTATCAACCCTGCTGACCCAGACTGCCCATTATCAGCTCCCAATAAAAACTCCACACGGGTAAGCACACTATTCTAACTATTCTATGCATTCGTTTCCTACTCTATTACACTTAAACTTCAACGTGCTTAAAATCAAACGTGTTCCATGCATCTCAAATGTTGTGTGACATAAAAATCTTTAGTTTGTTAGCACTAAAGATTTAACTGAATCAATAACTGAATTTGGTGTTGACCATAAGTATTAATGTTGCTACCTTTTTTGTTTCCGTAGCCATTGGATATTGGCCGAGTGTTAACCGGTGGCTGTCATGGCGTCTCGAAAAAGTATATGCACTGGCAGGAGGAGCTCATCATCGGAGGAACCACAAAAAACGATAGCGGCAGGCTTCTCAGGTAGGACTGAGCAGACCAGATTATAGCACACAATGCATTGGGAAAACAGAGCCTGGCGGTCTGGAGAAAAAAGGAACGTGGTGACGCAGCGTGTCTCGGCATGATGTTGAAGAGAACTCTGACCTCACAGCTAGACCCCTTTAACAAAGTATCAGATTCGAGGCAGATTCATATACGCTATTGCCAGTAGTTCTCAGAGTTATAGTTCACTACAGTGACTATTCACTATAGTTATAGTGGTCCAGATTTTTTAACATTTAATTCTGATTATTACAATTGATGAATATGTCCATTTCTGTCTATTTTAATGCACTCCTGAAATCCCGTGTTATTTTTCGAATTTGAAATTTTGATGCAGTAGGCAAAAGGCACAGCACTGGTACAAGAACACACACAGATTTCGAACCAAGTAGCTACCATCTGTACCAGATGGAAGCACAGAAAGTGGTAATCAAAGTGAACATGAGCCCCACTGCATATGTGCAGAGCAGCTTTCAAGATATTGAAAAGCAGACCAATAAGCTGTCCACTGTGGCATGTCTGACTCACTTTTATTTTATTTTTTTTTATCATCTGTCTCTAACAGTGCCCAGGCTCTGCAGACCATGTTCCAGCTTATGACACCTAAACAGATGTACGAGCACTTTAAGGGCTACGATGAGGTCTCGCACCTGAACTGGAACGAGGAGAAAGCGTCTGCCATCCTGGAAGCTTGGCAGAGGAAGTACTCTGAGGTAAAAGTCCACGTTTAGCTCTCAGCTCTGAGCAAAACAAATCATTGTCAGACAGAGAGAGAGAGAGAGAGAGAGAGTTTGATAAAAACACATAAGTGGAAAGAAATATGGATTTCTCTTTTTATGTAGCTTTTACTAGGATATTCTATCAAATATCTTAAAGAAAGATTTTAACACTAATTTATAGGTTAATGTTTAGATGAAGTTTCCTCTTTAGTGGCATATAGAAGGTAACCTCTGAGTTACCGATTGTAAGGTCGGCGGTTCAAGCCTCAGTATCGCCGAGCTGCCACTTTTGGGCCCCTGAGCAAGGCCCCTTAACCCTCTGTGCTCCAGTGGTGCTGGGAGCTTTCTAACATTGCTGAGATATGCAAAGAAAGATTTTCGCTGTGCTGTAATGTACATTTGACAAGTAAAAGCCCCTTCACCTTTTATATAGGGTAAAAGCCCAATACCTCTGCAGGTTACTGGCAGTTCAGTCCTCACACACACACACACACACACACACACACACACACACACACACAGACGGATAGCATTACTCTAACTGTTCTTGAGTTACACAGGCTGTCTGTGTCATCCTAGGTGCAAATTACTTAAGTGTAAAAATAATAATGATCCTAATAATAATAATATGAAGAAAGAAGATTCCTTAACAAAGCTAAATGTCAGGAAACGTCAGGAAACATCAGGAAACATCTATGCTTCTTTCCTTCATATATTCACACACTTTTCACTACTTAACTTACCTTTTACATATGAAAAAGGGTTTCCCATATGATAAGTGAGTTATTCTGACATAGGACATGCTATTTGGAATGCTTTTGAAACCCTTTACGAAGCATGAACCCACCTGGAACTAATATGGAAATGGAATTTTATTGGCCTACATCAAAGCTTCTTTCACGCTCTTAACCCCCCACCCCATCTTTCTCTCTCTCTCTCTCTCTCTCTCTCTCTCTCTCTCTCTCTCTCTTTTCCTCCCTCTCTTGCTTTCTTTCTCCCTTTCTCTCTCTCTCTTTTAAATTGTATACAAGCTATATATGTGTGCGTGTGTGTGTGAAGGAATTCCAAGTCATAAGTAAACTAACATTCTAGAGACTGCATATCTCCTGCACATAACCCCACTTCAAAATCCCAGCTGATTCAAACGCAAAAACGTCGACTCTTTTTCTCCTTTCGTATTTGAAATGCCCTGTGTTACAATGTGAACTCGGGGAGGTGCGTCTGTAAGGCCAGAAAAGGTCACATTTGAATCCGGCGTATGCACAATGTGGTCCCATCTGGAACACATTAAAGCACGCAGCGCTCAGTCTCTTTCTCAGCTGCCACCCCATTGGTGGTTTCGCAGGTGACATCATCTGCTCTATGCTGTTTAGGCCCTGACCTCTGATTGGTATAGGTTTACACTTGTGTGTGTGCGCTTGTGTAAACATGTTTTTTTTTTCCTCCCTGGATAAAAGGCAGGTAATGATAGAGTAAAACGTTTGAAATTTTCTCACTAATTGTTCACAGTTACAAAAAAAGGTCGACACAAAACTGTTCTTCATTATAGTACAGAACGTAGGCTGTATATGTCGAGTTTCCGCATTTTGCAGAGTACAAGTACAGGGCCAATGAAATGCAGTTAGCATTTAACCAGAATTACAAATAGCAATGTTTATAACTACATCTAAAATATGTATACAAAATATGGTACAAATCTGTGAATAGAAACACAGAAAGGTATTATTTGAAAGGGACCATAATAATGCAAAAAGGCACCGTGAGGTAGAATGTTGTAATTTGTGCATCGGTAATAGAATGTGCAGCAATAGACAGTAACAGTAAGACGCATCACAGAAAACAATGTAAGTGTATAGTATGATATGATCCTGGTCATCTTAAAGGTTTGTCCTTTATTTTTTTCTTTTTATCCTTGTGTATGCCCCGGTCTTAAGGTGGTCCAGCAGAGTGTGTCTATCAACTCCTCTCAGAAAGTACTGACGTTTACCACCACTACTCTAGAGGACATCCTTAAATCCTTCTCAAGCGTCAGCGGGATCCGGATCGCCAGTGGTTACCTGCTCATGGTACCCAAGTGTTGTCACACTTATTGTTAATTAATTACAATTTCATTATTAATAAATACTAATAGCTTTTTTTTTGCTACTTGTCGCAGCTTGCCTACGCATGCCTGACCATGCTACGCTGGGACTGTGCCAAATCCCAGGGAGCGGTGGGGCTGGCTGGAGTGCTGCTGGTCACTCTGTCTGTCGCTGCCGGACTTGGTCTCTGTTCTCTCATTGGCATGACCTTTAACGCTGCTACCACTCAGGTACGACTTTACAGTTATGCACAAAGATGTTTAGAAGCTGAGGAAAAGACTTTTCGATTTCTAGCATTTCCCGTGTGTGTGTGTGTGCGCATAGGTGCTGCCATTCCTTGCTCTCGGCGTTGGAGTGGATGATGTCTTTCTTCTCGCTCATGCTTTCAGCGAAACCGGCCAGAACAGGAGAATCCCATTTGAGGTGACTAAGCCCTCCCTGTCACCTCTCTATCTCTCTTTGTTTTACTCTCAGTCTCTCAGAATCCTCACTTCACCACCAACATCTCTCTTTTGCTAATTTGTTGTTGGTTATAACCTTTCCCTGTACATCACTTTATACCTGATATTGTGTCAAGACAAAATAATGTTCAGAAGAGGAGGGCTGCCTTGTTTTCTAGGGGTCAGGCTGTATCAGAGTTGCTACAACCTCTTTTTGCCCTCATGCTCTCCCTCACGTAACGGAATGCGCATACCTGTTTCAGCCTGTGATGTAAGTTCAAAACTCCCCCCACCCCCCCGCCCTCGCTCAGCTTTGATGTGCACCGGCATCACACAGTGACTCCTGGGGGCCAATACAAGATGTGTGTGGCTGCACAAAGGGCTTCAGGGATGGTGATGGCACACACACATACACTCGCAGCAGAATGTGAGGGCAGATGCTTATCTGTTTGTGTCTTCCAACTTTTGTAAAAGAAATTGTGCGGCAGCTTCAGACTCCTCTTTTTTTTAATATAGCAACGTACCTATACATTGAATGTTCTCAAGTAGCAAAGTGTGTGAAAATCCTCCCTCATCCCTTTTTTGCGATTTATGAAAAAGGGGGCTGGACTGAGCAGATCTTTCCCCTGTGCTGATACTTTTCTCGCTGCACTTATAAAGTAGCATGTTTTTGAGCGTGAATGGGTTGCAGGGCGAGAGGTAGGTGTGTGACTGTTCAGGTCGATGGTAGCGAGAGGGCAAGTGTTTGCTTGTGTTTGTGCGCAGTTGTGCAGTGCAGCACAGCACAGCGCTTTTGAAGAAAGAGTAAACAAT